>NW_024070201.1:9050443-9109814 GCF_014754425.2 Oryx dammah
AAAGAACTTCCAGATGTAGAAGCAGGATTTAGAAAAGGCAGAGGAACCAGAGATCAATCCAATTGCCAAAAGCAAGCGAATTCTAGAAAAACATCTATTTCTGCTTCATTGACTACACTAAAGCCTTTGATTGTGTAGGTCACAATAAACTGTTGAAAACTCTTAAAGAGATAGGAATGCCAGACCACCTTACCTGCCTCCTGAGAAACCTGCATGCAGGTCAATACAGTTAGAACTGGACATGGAACAATGGACTGGTTAAATATTGGGAAAGGAGTACATCAAGACTGTATGTTGTCACACTGCTCAGTTAACTTGTATGGAGAGTACATCAAGCGAAATGCCAGGCTAGATGAAGCACACGCTCAAATCAAGATAGCTGGGAGAAATATCAATAATCTCAGATATGCAGATGACACCACCCTTATGGCAGAAAGTGAAGAGGAACTAAAGAGCCTCTCGATGAAGATGAAAGAGAAGAGTTGAAAAAGCTGGCCCAAAACTCAACATTCAAAAAGTGTAGATCATGGCATCCAGTCTCATCATTTCATGGCAAATAGATGGAGAAACAATGGAAACAGTGAGAGACTATTTTCTTTGGCTCCAAAGTCACTGTGGATGGTGACTGCAGCCAGAAAATTAAAAGACATTTGCTCCTTGGATTAAAAGTTATTACACACCCAGACAGTGCATTAAAAAGCAGAGACATTACTTTGCCAACAAAAGTTTGTATAGTCAAAACTATGGTTTTTCCTGCCATCATGTATTGATAAGGAGCTAGAGTCAAAGAATTGATGTTTTCAAACTGTGGTGTTGGAGAATACTCTTGAGAGTTCCTTGGACTGCAAGCAGGTCAAGTCAGTCAATTCTAAAGGAAATCAACCCTTGGTATTCACTGGGAGAACTAATGCTGAAGCTCCAATATTTTGGCCACCTAATGCGAAGATCTGATTAATTAGAAAAGACCCTGATGCTGGTAAAGATTGAAGGCAGGAGGAAAAGGGGACGACAGAGGATGAGATGTTTGGATGGCAGCACCAACTCAATGGACATGAGTTTGGGAAAACTTGGGGATATGGTGAAGGACAGGGAAGCTTGTCGTGCTACAGTCCACAGGGTTGCAAAGAATTGAACATGACTACCCCACTAAACAATAAATATTGGAGATGTACTGGAGATCTCAATACCCTAGACATAAACATAAACTTGGTTCTATATTTTATAAATAATCATGTGAATGTTTTTTTGAAATGTCTCTCTAGTTGAATAGTAGACATATCCTAAGAGGCATGAAAAAGTTTTCTGCTTCCAGGTTTTGTATTACTGAAGAAAAGGGAGAAACCAGAGAGTGGCGAGCTGAAGTTATAGGCCATGATCAGATCATGGATGGCTTCCATCCAATGTAGGCCTTAACAGATTGTTATTTAGGGAATGAATCATTTGTGTCTTTTCCTTGTACAACAAAACCAGTCAAGTAAATCCATGCTTGCATTTAAGGTTAAATATGGTTATTTTCACATCCTATCTTCTGGAGAGCCTATCCTTTCTCTGCTGAAATCAGAAGTCAATTCAACCAGGAGTCTGTCTGCTCTGAGGAAGAGAACACAACAGCTACCTAATATTTTTCTTCCTTCTGTTTAATTAACAGTTACTGTGGCTCCAAGCCAGCCCTTGGATGGTAGATGTGTGTTAGGTGTAAGGGGGACAGGGAAACAAGGCAGGATCTTAGTTCTCTAGTATCTAACAACTTAAGCAAAGAGGCATGCAGACAGATATATTACTTCCACACAATGTGGTAAATGTTAGCTTAGTGTTTTACATCAAATTTCCTTTCCTGCCCAATCACAATGCCCTCTCCTATCAATTTACAGTAGCTAGAATTAGTTTCACCCTCATTAACACCCACATGAACATTTATATATTATTTGTTATATATGAAAGGATAAATATATATAAGCAAATACATACACACACACATATTATATAAAGCTGTGAAATTATTGATCTACTGCAGTGGAAGCTGTTAGAGGAGCAGGAATATGTCTTCTTCACAACTGAATCTCCCTTGTTTAGCTCACTGGATGAGATGCTCCAAACAATGTTGAAATCATCCTACTAAAAATCCAGGTTGTTTGGCTCAAGAACCCATGCTCTTTAGATGAAAAGTAATGTTGCTCCTTAAGGCAGGACACCTGGATGCCACTTATTTGTATCGTCCAGTTACCAGTTTACTTTCAACTTCCATGTATTCTGACTTTTTTTCTTTCTCCTCTCTCCAGCCTGATGTAGGCCTTGATTACTGACTCCTTTCCAACTCCTCAGACATCAAGTTTTTTTTCTTCCCTCCATTGTTTTATATCCAAGATTAAGTGTATCCACTCTTTTCTCAGTGCCTAATGGTCAGAGTACATCATGAGAAATGCTGGGCTGGAAGAAGCACAAGCTGGAATCAAGATTGCCGGCAGAAATATCAATAACCTCAGATATGCAGATGATGGCACCCTTATGGCAGAAAGTGAAATGGAACTAAAAAGCCTCTTGATGAGAGTGAAAGAGGAGAGTTAAAAAGTTGGCTTAAAGCTCAACATTCAGAAAACTAAGATCATGGCATCTGGTGCCATCACTTCATGGCAAATAGATGGGGAAACAGTGGAAACAGTGTCAGACTTCATTTTGGGGGGCTCCAAAATCACTGAAGATGGTGACTGCAGCCATGAAATTAAAAGACGCTTACTCCTTGGAAAGAAAGTTATGACCAACCTAGATAGCATATTGAAAAGCAGAGACATTACTTTGCCAACAAAGGTCCATCTAGTCAAGGCTATGGTTTTCCCAGTGGTCATGTATGGATGTGAGAGTTGAACTGTGAAGAAAGCTGAGCACCAAAGAATTGATGCTTTTGAACTGTGGTGTTGGAGAAGACTCCTGAGAGTCCCTTGGACTGCAAGGAGATCCAACCAGTTCATTCTGAAGGAGATCAGCCCTGGGATTTCTTCAGAAGGAATGATGCTAAAGCTGAAACTCCAATACTTTAGCCACCTCATGTGAAGAGTTAACTCATTGGAAAAGACTCTGATGATGGGAGGGATTGAGGGCAGGAGGAAAAGGGGACGACAGAGGATGAGATGGCTGGATGGCATCAGCGACTTGATGGATGTGAGTTTGAGTGAACTCTGGGAGTTGGTGATGGACAGGGAGGCATGGCGTTCTGTGATTCATGGGGTCGCAAAGAGTCGGGCACGACTGAGCTACTGAACTGAACTGAATGGTCATCAACCACCCTCTTTAAGTGTCAGCTGTCTTCTCCATCCCTCTGGGGTCATGATTTGAAGAGCTCAAGCCACCTATACAGCTTCTTTTCTTGCTGCTTTTGCTGTACATCACTATGACACTGCTATTGAAGGGGGAAAAGCTCTGCAAGAACCAGTTAACATCTATTTCTTTAAAAAACAAAACCCACCTGATTTCTATAAGATAGACCTTGATAAATTAAGGGATATCAATTAGATTTCTGTACTATAATTGATAACTATGAAAACAAAACAAAAAACTGTACACTTGTCTACACTACAGGTTTAGTGACCTTCTTGAATAATGCAGAACTCTCCCCAGTACCAAAGTTCCCTCCATGTCCCCTGCCTTTTGTTGTAGAAAAGCTGAAGTCTCTGAGGCCTTCCTTCAGTCACAAAAGAGCAGCATCAAACAGTTAATATTTAGGATAATAGAGTCTTTCAGTGTCTGACACATTATTCTTGAGTTGTTTTGCAGATGCTCTAACTACCACCAGAAGTAAAAAGCTAACTGCATGATGACCAGGCTGTAGCCATGACATAAAATGCTACATCTTTAGCAGGAATGAATTTATGGCCAGCACAACTCCAAGAAGTGGCATCAAGAGAATGGAATTAACACTATTGCACATAATAATTTGTATTTTGTGGGCATCAAAGTAATTGTGGCTTGTTCAATTCATATATGAGAGTCAGCGACTAAAGAACACTGTGAGTGAAGAGATATTACAGATCCATGTTGATATCCCACATAGCATGTCCTATATCAGCAGGAAAATGTTATAGAAGATGGACCTTCATTCATAATCCCACAGAAATAGAATGATGTCTAACAGTGGGAATTTGTAAGCAACTCGTTGCAAAAAACAGCTTATAGTAGGAGGCAGCTCTCTGCAGGAGGCCCTTTTGTCTTGTTGTTCTAGCAAAGCTATATTTTAACTTATCCTTTATACCAGGTGTCACCATGCTTAACTAACCTCCAGTCCAAGCACACCTTTCAAAGCTTTTGATCACACAATCTGAACCTCACTGAACCTGTCAATTCTCTTCTTTGATTAAACAAGTATAAATAAAAAATAAATTATCAGGTGACTAGATCCTTTCTCTAGCTTCCCCATCAGTAGTCTTTCCAGCAACTGTATTTGCTGCATCTAAAGAAAGATCACAAACGCTGGACAAGCCAGCATCCAGTAGGAAATAACGAAGAATTTGGCCCCATGCCTCAATGATTAACTGAGATTACTTCCCCTTGCCCCTTTATAAACTTTCATGGCCAAGCAGAATCTTCAGAGTTGTTTTGGGAACATGAGTCTATCTTCTCCCCTGGATGCCAACCTCCTGAATAAAGCTACCTTCCTGTTCTAACAGCATTTGTTTCTTAAGTATTGGGTTTTGAGTGGCAAGCAACCAAATCTGAGTTTTACTAGAATTTCAACATTTGCTGTGGCTCAATGGTAAAGAATCTGCTTGCCAAGCATGAGATGAGGATTCGATCCCTGGGTCAGGAAGATCCCCTGGTGAAGGAAATGGCAACCAACTCCAGTATTCTTTCCTGGGAAACCCCATGAACAGAGGAGCCTGGTGGGCTACAGTCCATGGGGTTGCAAAAAAGTCCAATATCCCTAGTGACTAAATAATAATGACTAAAAATCTTAATAGAATTTTTCTTTCAAAAGCCCTTAAATCATTCACAAATATTACATATGTGATTTGTACAAGAGGCCCCAAATGGAGTTGCATATACTAAGCTTTGTGTCATCAACTTTTGTTTTAATCTAATTACAGTTTATCTTTCTCAGTCAATCAGGAATCACCTGATGAGCACTACTGACTCTTCCCTTAAAGGAAATCCATCTTGCTATAAACAACTCATTTTTTGTCCTGGTATAAATTTCCTTTTCCTACTCCCTTCTGCTTATAAAAGTCTTTCATTTCCTATAGTTTCTTAGAGCTCCTTTCTATCTGCCAGATTGGATGTTGCCCAATTAAAATTGTTTTTGTTTAAATGAACTCTTAAATATTATAATGTGCATTAGTTTATCTGTTAATGATTTGCAATGCCTTTGATAGTAAGTGTAGTCATAACTATATTATAATATTATATATGTGTTCAGGAATTAAATCCATTGAGGATTTTACCTTAGAAACCATGGAGAAAAGATTTCAAAATACCTTTTCTAGCTAGCTCGTTTTATTTAGACTTATTATCTTTGTTTGTAGATAATTTTAACAATTCTCCTAAAATTACCTTAATTGATATTTCTGTACAGCCTTTAATTTATTATTCAATTTTGGGTATCTATGAATACCATCTGGCCAAAGGCTTTAATTATTTTGCTATAGACAGCAAAAGTTTTAACAACAAATTTCTCTCTCTGTCTCATCTCTGTTTATATTTCATATAAGATCAGATTCTGCTGTGTGCTTCTTAAATTACATTTAAAACTACATATTAATCTATGTATTTGAAAATATTCTCCTTCTAAAAATTTTCTCTGGAGGGAGAACAAGATGGTGGAGTAGCTGGACATGGAGTACATCTCTCTCCACCGATACATCAGGAATGCACCTTCAGACACAGAAGTGCTTACAGAACACCAGCTGGGAGCAGACAGGCATACCTGACCCCCAGAAAAGAATATATAGACCTACACAAAACTCAGTAGGATGAAGGAAGTAGGGGGCAAAAGGGGAGAGTTAGTAAGACTGCACCAGCCCTCGGTGGGTGGGGTAACTGAAGCAGGGGGCCAGTCCCCACAATGGGACAATTGTTTGGGTCAGAGGAGAAGCATTTGAGGCTGAAAGTGAAGCAGATTATCTGTGGCAGTCTAAATTGAATGAGAATCACACAGACGATCCTTTCCACAGCCATACAGACCCCAGACAGGGATCCCCTAGAAGGCATAGCGGCTGGGACCTGGAGCATAGGGATTGTGGAACAATTCCAGGGCAAGGTCTGCTGTTGACTGCGGAAAGACAGCCTGAGGGGACGTGAGAGAGAGGATTGTGGTGGGAAATGCCTCTGGAGGAAAACTAGGCAGCCACAGAGGCAAGGCGATACTGCTGAGTCATGTGTAGGGGGTGCAGCCATCACTGTAGCCTCTCTCCCCACATGCCAACGCCGGCAGCTGAACAATAGAGTAGGATCTCAGCCGGAGGACCCCTATAACTGCCTGATACACTGAAAAACAGAGAAGGACTCCAGTCAGGGGAGCCCTTCAGGTGCCTGATGCCCCAGACCCCAGAGCAGGACCCCGACCAGGCGAGCCCTCTAAGACCTGAATGTGTGGAGCAACAGAGAAGGACTAGCCAAAGAGCCTTCTGATCACTAGCTGTCAGACACTAGAAAAAGACTCTGATAGGGCATAGCTCCTGGGGCTGAGGCCATCCTGCACACTCGGTGCTGCCAGGGTCTCCGTGACCCAAGCAGCTGTGTCCCTTTCATGATCCATCCTTACTGGGGCAGAGCTGCCACAGGATAGCAAAAGCACTAATAGCACCATGTCTCCAGGGATAATAAGCAGCCGGCACTCTTGAGTAGCTGGCATTACCAGGGTCCCTGTGATCCAAGCAACCGAGGCTCCTCCATGCATGATCCCCACTGGGATAGAGCTGCCAGAGGATAGAAAAAATCCTTCCTCTGTGCATGTGGGGTTGCTTCCATCGTGTCTGACTGTGACCCTGTGGACTGTGGCCTGTCAGGATTCTCTGTCAAGAATACTGGAGTGGGTGGCCATACCCTTCCAGAGCACCATCCAGAGCACCATATTCATGCTCCCCTGAATACCTGGTGCTGTCAGGGCCCCTGTGACCCAAGCAACTGTGCCACCTCCACATCTGACCCTCAGTGGGGTAGACCCAAGGCTGCCAGAGTAGCCCCAGGAAGAAACTCCTGTGGATGACACATATGCAGAGGTGGAGATAAAAGCACAATTGAAACCCAGGGGCAGTGTGGCTAAGGAAAAGAAGTGAAAGTCACCCAGTCATGTCTGACTCTTCACAACCCCATGGTCTATACAGTCCATGGAATTCTCCAGGCCAGAATAGTGGAGTAGGTAGCCTTTCCCTTCTCCAGGGGATCTTCCCAACCCATGGATCGAACCCAAGTCCCCTGCATTGCAGGTGGATTCTTCACCAGCTGAGTCACAAGGAAAGCTCAATGGAAACCACAAGGGAAGACCCACATACAGAGGTGAAGATAAAATCATAGTTTAAACCCAGGGGCAGTGTGGCTTAGGAAGATGACCTAACAACTTCCTACCAGCCCTAGAAGCAGCAGATCAAATCCATATGATCAAGTAGACAGACTCTGTGTCTATGGAATATATTGAAGGACAATGAGAACTCTCTTAAAAAAAAAAAAAAAACACACACTAGTTCTGACAGCTGTGGACAATGGGGGCAAGAACACACAGCAGTTGGATTATATTAGAGTCTGAGCTGCCCCCACAGCAGGTACAGAGACCAGTTCAGTGATGGAGGGTATCCTAGGGAGGCAAAGTGGACTGTGACTCCCAGCAAGGGAAAGGACACTGACAGCAGAGACTCAAGAAAAACATATATTATTCTTATATGTTGACTTGGTCTATAGTTGTTTCTGGATTTTATTTTTTTCTTTTTTCCCCCCTCTGTTGTAGTTGTTGATTTTATTAGTACTATTGAAGCTTGTGTGAATTTTTTTGAAATCACACTTGAGGATCCATAAGGTTTTCTTTTTTTATTTCTCTTTTCTCTCTCTTTTTAATGTAAATTTTAAATTTTGTAAATTTATTATTATTTTTTCTACATTTATTACTTTGTTTGCTTTTCCTATTGTTCTTTTCCCATTGTAGCTAATCTTTAATATATATAAATCTTCTTTATCTACTTCTACTTAACTTTGCATTTTTAGTCTTTCTTTCTTTTTCTCACCACATTTCTTAGTTTATTTTGATTTCGTTGCTTTATTGTCCAGTTGGCAACTGGTTCTATCTTTGCTTTCCAGTTTGTATTTTGGTTAGTTTTGTTCTTAACTGGTGGATATAATTTTTGGGTTCCTTTATTTACTGGGTCAAACTATTGTACTTTATTACTTTTGTACTGTTTTGGTTTTGTTTATGGGTGTATATGTATGTGTGTATATTCCATTATTTTAGTTATTATTTGCCTGATTTTGTTATTACCATTTGTTTGGGTACATCTTTTGTTTCTCATGTTTGTATATTTGCTTTAATTACATTTAATGCTATAACAAACCACTTGTGGAAATTCCATTCTTGGTCAGAGATCAAGCCCTGAGCCTTTGGAGTGGGAGCACTGACTCCAAGAGCCTAGACTACCAGAGAACTCCTAACCCTAGGGAGTATCAAATAGTGAGAACTCCCACAAAGGCAACCACTTGTATACAAGACCTGGTATCACCCAACTGCCAGTAGCATCCTGAAGAGGACACCTCATCCAAACAACAAAGAAAACAAAAATACAAACAGAATCATCAGCAGACAGGATTACCACCTTACTCAGCCCTGTCCATCAGAGGGAAAAAAAAAACCCTCACCTTGTCTCATCAGAACTCAAGCACAAGACACACCCTACACAAAACTTACACAAACCACTGGAACACACTTATGAGGGCAGAAACCAAAAGGAACAAAGAATTCAACCTCAAAGCCTAGAAAAAGGAGGCCTGAAACACACTAAGTTTAAAAAAAAATAAAATAAAAGGCAGAGAAATACTGCAGAAATGAAGGAACAACCTAGAAAAACACAAATCCAAATAAATGAAGAGGAAATAGGCAAACTACCTGAAAAAGAATTCAGAATAATAATAGTAAAGGTGATCCAAAATCTCAAAAATAGAAT
This sequence comes from Oryx dammah, assembly GCF_014754425.2. Lineage (NCBI taxonomy): Eukaryota > Metazoa > Chordata > Mammalia > Artiodactyla > Bovidae > Oryx > Oryx dammah. Next base: position 9,059,575 of record NW_024070201.1, read on the forward strand.
GGAGAAAATGCCAGAATTAACTAACAAAGACCTAGCAGAAATTCAAAAAATAAGCATACAGAGACAAGCAATACAATTACTGAAATTCAAAATACTCTAGAAGGAATCAGTAGCAGAATATCTGAGGCAGAGGAACAGATAATTGATCTGGAAGATAGAATGGTGGGAATAACAGAATAAAGTAAAAAGAATGAAAAGAAAAAAACTGAGGATAGTCTCAGAGACCTCTGGGACAATATTAAATGCACCAATATTTGAATTATAGAGGTCCCAAAAGAAGAGAAAAAGAAAGGGTATGAGAAAAATTTTGAAGAGATTATAGTTGGAAATTTTCCTAACATAGGAAAGGAAATAGTCAGTCAAGTGCAAGAAGCACATAGGGTCCCATACAGGACAAACCCAAGGAGAAATGCACCAAGACACATACTAATCTAATTAACAAAGATTAAACACAAAGAAAGATTATTAAAAGCAGTAAGGGAAAAGCAACAAGTAACGTACAAGGGAAACGCCATATATTTAACAGCTGAAATTTTAGCAGAAACTTTGCAGGCCAGAAGGGAATGGCAGGATATATTTAAAGTATTGAAAGGGAAAAATCTACAACCAAGATTACCTGGCATGGATCTCATTCAAAAATGATGGAGAAATCAAAAGCTTTACAGACAAGCAAACATTAAAAGCATTTAGCACCACCAATCCAGCCCTATAATGAATGTTAAAGGGATTTATGTAGTCAGGAAATGTAAGAGAAAAAAAGGTCTACCAAAAAAAAATTTAAGAAAATGGCAGTACAAATACATATCAATAATTGTTTTAAGTGTAAATGGATTAAATACTCCAACCAAAAAACACAAACTGAATGGATACAAAAACCAGACCCATATATATGCTGTCTACAAGAAACCCACTTCAGACCTAAAGACACATATAGACTGAAAGTGAGAGGATGGAAAAATATATTCAATGTAAATGGGAAGCAAAAGAAAACTGGAGAACCAATCCTCACTTCAAATAAAATAGATCTTAAACTAAAGAAAATTACAAAAGATAAGGAAGGATACCATGTATTGATCAAGGGACCAATACAAGAGGAAGACATAACAACTGTAAATATCTATGCATGCAACACAGGAGCACCTCAATACATAAGACAAACACTAACAGACATAAAAGGAGAAATTGACAGTAACACAATAATAGTAGGAGACTTTAACAACCCACTTACACCAATGGACAGATCATCAAAACAGAAAATTAATAGGAAAATACAAGCCTTAAATTATACATTAGTCTAGATGGATCTCATTGATATCTCCAGGACACTCCATCAAAATGCAGAGGAATACATCTTCTTCTCAAGGGCTTATGTAACATTCTCATGCATAGACCACATCTTGGGTAGCAAATCAAACCTCAGTAAATTTAAGAAAATTGAAATTGTATCAGGCATCTTTTCTGACCACAACACTATGAGATTGGATGTCAATTCTAGGAAAATAACTGTAAAAAACACAAACACATGGAGATTAAATAATATGTTTCTAAATAATGAACAGATTACTGAGAAATCAAAAGGAAAATGAAAAGAATCTTAGAAACAAATGACAACGAAGACACAACAACTCAAAACCTACCTACGAGATGCAGCAATAGCAGTTCTAAGAGGGAAGTTTATAGCAATACAATCCTACCTCAAGAAATGAGAAAAACATCACATAGACAATCTAAATTTACATCTAAAACAACTGGAAAAAGAAGAACAAAAAACTCCAAAGCTAGCAAAAGGAAATAAATCATAAAGATCAGAGCAGAAAGAAATTAAAGAAACAATAGTAAAGATTATTCAAACTAAAAGCTTGTTCTTTGAGAAAATAAACAAAATTGACAAACCTTTATCCAGACTAATCAAGAAAAAGAGCAGAATCAAATCAACAAAATTAGAAATAAAAAAGAAGTTACAACAGACAATGCAGAAATGCAAAGGAATATAAGAGGCTATTATGAGCAACTATATGGCAATAAAATAGACAACCTGGAAGAAATGGACAGATTCTTTAAAAAATGGGCCAAAGAACTAGACATTTCTCCAAAGAAGACATATGGATGGCTAACAAACACATGAAAAGGTGCTCAACATCACTCATTATTAGAGAAATGCAAATCAAAACCACAATGAGGTACCACTTCACACCAGTCAGAATGTCTGTGATCCAAAAATCTGCAAGCAATAAATGCTGGAGAGGGTGTGGAGAGAAGGGAACCCTCCTACACTGTTGGTGGGAATGTAAACTAGTACAGCCACTATGGAGAACAGTGTGGAGATTCCTTAAAAAACTGGAAATAGAACTACTTTTCATGTTTGGGAACGCATGTACACCCGTGGTGGATTCATGTCAATGTACGGCAAAATCAATACAGAATTGTAAAGTAAAATAAAAAATAAATTTAAAAAAAAAGAAAAGTTCAATCTTCCAAGATTGAACTAGAAAGAAAGAAATTATGAACAACCCAATTACAAGCACTGAAATAGAAACCATGATCTAAAATCTCCCAAAAAACAAAACCCCAGAGCCAGATGGCTTCATGGGTGAATTCTGTCAAACAATTAGAGAAGAGCTAATGTCTATCCTAAAACTCTTCCAAATAATTTCAGAGGAAGGAACACTTCCAAACTCATTCTATGAGGCCACCATCATTCTGATACCAAAACCAGGGAAAGAAAAGAGGTAAATTCATCCATCTATAGCCATCTTTTCTTTGACAAAGAAAGAAAATGTCATTGAAACATGTATAATATCATATAAGAAATGAATCGCCAGTCTAGGTTTGATGCAGGATACAGGATGCTTGGGGCTGGTGCACTGGGATGACCCAGAGGGATGGTATGGGGAGGGAGGAGGGAGGGGGATTCAGGATTGGGAACACATGTACATCCATGGCAGAATCATGTTGATGTATGGCAAAACCAATACAGTATTGTAAAGTAATTAGCCTCCAATTAAAATAAATAAATTAAAATTTTTAAAAAACAAAGTAAAAACTATAATCAGTGCTGTAAAAACAGGTCAGTTACATGTAAAAGACTGAAATTAGAACACCTCCTAATACCGTACATAAAAAATAAAATCAAAATGGATTTAAGACCTAAACAGAAGACTAGAAACAATAAGATTCTTACAGGAAAACATAGGCAGAACACTCAATGACATAAACCAAAACAAGATCCTCTTTGATGCACTACCTAGAGTGATGGAAATAAAACAAAAAATAAATAATTGAGACCTAATTAAGCTGAAAAGCTTTTTCACAGGGAAGGAAACTATAAACAAAGTGAAAAGACAACCCTCAGAATGGGAGAAAATAATAGCAAATGAAAAAAATGACAAAGGATTAATTTCCAAAATGTACAAGCAGCTCATACAACTCAATACCAGAAAAACAAACAACCCAATCAAAAAGAGGTCAAAAGACCTAAACTGACGTTTTTCCAAAGAAGATATACAGATGGCTAACAAACACATGAAAAGATGCTCAATATCACTCATTATTAGGGAAATGCAAATCAAAACTACAATGAGATATCACCTCACACCAGTCAGAATGGCCATTATAAAAAGTCTACAAAAAATAAATGCAGGAGAGGGTGTGGAGAAAAGGGAATCCTCTTGCACTGTTGGTGGGAATGTAAATTGATAGCAGCCACTATGGGAGCTGGTATGGTGATTCCTTTAAAAACTAAGAATAAAACCATCATAAGACCCAGAAGTTCCAGCACTAGGCATATACTGTGAGGAAACCAAAATTTAAAAAGACACATACATTGTACCCTAATGTTCATTGCAGCACTATTTACAATAGGTAGACCATGGATGCAAACTATATGTCCATCAACAGATGAATGGATAAAGAAGTTGTGGTACATATATAATGGAATATCACTTAGCCATAAAAAGGAATGCATCTAAGTCAGTTCTAATGAGGTGAATAAACCTAGATCCTATTATACAGAGTGAAGTAAGTCAGAGAGAGAAAGATAAATATCATATACTAACATATATATACATATATATGGAATCTAGAAATATGTTACCAATGAATTTATTTGCAGGGCAGCAATGGTAAAACATAGAGAACAGACTTATGCACACAGTTAGGGTCGGGGAGGAAGGAGAGGGTGAGATGTAAGGAGAAAATACCATGGAAACTTACATTACTATATGTAAAATAGATAGTGAATGGGAATTTGTTGTATGACTCAGGGAACTCAGATCACAGTTTTGGAACAACCTAGAGGAGTGGGATGGGGAGGAAGACGGGAGGAGAGATCAAGGGGAAAGGGACTTATGTATACCTATGGCTGTATCATGTTGATATTTGGCAGAAAATTGCAAAGTTCTGTAATATAATTTTTCTTCAATTAAAAAATAAACCACCTAACCTGCCTCTTGAGAAATCTATATGCAGGTCAGGAAGCAACAGTTAGAACTGGACATGGAACAACAGACTGGTTCCAAATAGGAAACAGAGTACATCAAGGCTGTATAATGTCACCCTGCTTTTTTAACTTATATGCAGACTACATCATGAGGAACGCTGGACTGGAAGAAACACAAGCTGGAATCAAGATTGCCGGGAGAAATATCAATAACCTCAGATATGCAGATGACACCACCCTTATGGCAAAAAGTGAAGAGGAGCTCAAAAGCCTCTTGATGAAAGTGAAAGAGGAGAGCGAAAAAGTTGGCTTAAAGCTCAACATTCAGAAAACGAAGATCATGGCATCTGGTCCCATCACTTCATGGCAAATAGATGGGGAAACAGTGGAAACAGTGTCAGCCTTTATTTTGGGGGGCTCCAAAATCACTGCAGATGGTGACTGCAGCCATGAAATTAAAAGATGCTTACTCCTTGGAAGAAAAGTTATGACCAACCTAGATAGCATATTCAAAAGCAGAAACATTACTTTGCTGACTAAGGTCCGTCTAGTTATGGCTATGGTTTTTCCTGTGGTCATGTATGGATGTGAGAGTTGGACTGTGAAGAAGGCTGAGTGTCGAAGAATTGATGCTTTTGAACTGTGGTGTTGGAGAAGACTCTTGAGAGTCCCTTGGACTGCAAGGAGATCCAACCAGTCCATTCTGAAGGAGCTCAACCCTGGGATTTCTTTGGAAAGAATGATGCTGAAGCTGAGACTCCAGTACTTTGGCCACCACATGAGAAGAGTTGACTCATTGGAAAAGACTCTGATGCTGGGAGGGATTGGGGGCAGGAGGAGAAAGGGACGACCGAGGATGAGATGGCTCGATGGCATCACGGACTCGATGCACATGAGTCTGAGTGAACTCCGGGAGATGGTGATGAACAGGGAGGCCTGGCATGCTGCGATTCACTGGGTCGCAAAGAGTCGGACACGACTGAGCGACTGAACTGAACTGAACTGAACTGAAAAAATAAACTTTAAAAAATGGAAAAAAATAAAATAAAAGATCTCTCTTTGCACCACTGGCTCTAACTACAGGAGGCAGAGTTCTTAAATTTTTTCATTTTTAATTCTATTGATCTTGAATTTAAAAGTGATTTATTTAGTTATTCATTAGTGTAGATTACCATAGCAGTTAAACAATCATAGTGAGTTCTAAACTTTGGACAAAGGATCTCTTTGTGACTGTTTCTTCATAAGTGAAATATAGGTTAAAATGGGTGATCATGGAAATTAAATAAGCTAATAAACATAATATATATGTAGAACTGTGTTTGACAAGTAGTGAATACTAAATAGGCATCAGCTAATACTTTATTTATTTATTTTTTACCATTTAAACATGCATTCAGCTTTATTTTAAATTTTTGTTTCTGAAAATTAGTACTGCTTATTCAGTCAGTTCAGTTGCTCAGTAGTGTCTGATTCTTGGTGACTCCATGGACTGTAGCACTCCAGGCTTCCATGTCCCTCACTAACTCTTGGAGCTTGCTCAAACTCATGTCCATGGAGTCAATGATGCCATCCAACCATCTCATTCTCTGTTGTCCCTTTGTCTTCTTGCCTTCAATCTTTCCCAGCATCAGGGTCTTTTCCAATGAGTTAGTTCTTCACATCAGGTGGCCAAATTATTGGAGCTTCAGCTTTAGCATCAGTCCTTCCAATGAATATTCACTACTGATTTCTTTTAGGATGGGCTTCCTTTGTGGCTAAACTGGTAAAGAATCAGCCTGAAATGTGGGAGACCTGGGTTCAATCCCTGGGTTGAGAAGCTCCCCTGAAGAAGGAAAAAGCTACCCATGCCAGTATTCTGGCCTGAAGAATTCCATGGACTGTATAAGACTATGGGGTCCCAAAGAGTCAGACATGACTGAGCAAATTTCACTTTCACTTCACACTTTCCTTTGGGAATGACAGGTTTGATCTCCTTGCTGTCCAAGAGACTCAAGAATCTTCTCCAGTACCACAGTTTAAAAGCATCAGTTCTTTGGTGCTCAGCTTTCTTTATGGTCTAACTCTCACATCCATACGTGACCACTGGAAAAACCACAGCTTTTACTAGATGGACCTTTGTCGGCAAAGTAGTGTCTCTTCTTTTTAATATGCTAATTTGGTCATAGCTTTTCTCCCAAGGAGCAAGCATCTTTTTAATTCATGTCTGCAGTCACCATCTGTAATGATTTTGGAGCCCAGGAAAATAAAGTCTGTCACAGTTTCCATTATTATTCCATCTATTTGCCATGAAGTGATGGGACTGGATGCCATGATCTTCATTTTTTGAATGTAGAGTTTTAAGCCAGTTTTTTCACTCTCCCTTTCACTTTCATCAAGAGGTTCTTTAGTTCCTCTTTGCTTTATGCCATAAGGGTAGTTTCATTTGCATATCTGAGTTTACTGATATTTCTCCCGGCAATTTTGGTTCCAGTTTCTGCTTCATCCACCCTGGGTTTCTCATAATGTACTCTACAAATAAGTTTAAAAAGCAAGGTGATCATATACAGCCTTGACGTATTCCTTTCTCAATTTGGAACCAGTCCGTTGTTCCATGTCTGGTTCTGTTGTTTCTTGGTCTGCATATAGATTTCTTAGGAGGCCAGTAAGGTGGTCTGGTATTCCCATCTCTTTAAGAATTTTCCAGTTTGTTGTGATCCACACAGTCGATGATTTAGGCATAGTCAAGGAAGCAGAAGTAGATGTTTTTCTGGAACTCTCTTGCTTTTTCTATGACTCACCAGATGTTGGCAATTTGATCTCTGGCTTCTCTGCCTTTTCTAAGTGCAGCTTAAACATCTTGAAGTTCTTTGTTCACGTACTGTTGAAACCTATCTTGGAGAATTTTGAGCATTACTTTGCTAGTAATATTGCTAGTAATAGTAATGCTTATTATTTGGTTCAATTATCTAATATCTTTATTTTTTCCAGTGACATCTCAAAACGTTCTTCTTTTTCCTTTTTTGAAATATAGCTTGTTTTAAAAGATGCTTGCTCCTTGGAAGAAAAGCTATGACACACACATAGACTGTGTATTAAAAAGCAGAGACATCATGTTGCCAACAAAGATCCATATGGTCAAAGTTATGGTTTTTCACATGGCCTGCAGCCTGCCAGACTCCTTTGTCCATGGCATTTTCCAGGCAAGAATACTGGAGTGTGTTGCCAGTAGTCATGTATGGATGTGAGAACTGGACCGTAAAGAAGACAGAGCACAGAAGAATAGACGCTTTTGAATTGTGTTGCTGAAGAAGACTCTTGTGAGCCCTTGGACTGCAAGGAGATCAAACCAGTCAGTTCTGAAGGAAATCAACCCTGAATATTCACTGGAAGGATTGATGCTGAAGCCCCAATACTTTGGTCACCTGGTACCATTGTTGACTCATTGTCGACTCATTGGCAAAGACCGTGATGCTGGAAAAAACTGAGGGCAGATAAAGAAGTGGGTGACAGAGGATGAGACCACTGAATGGTATCACTGACACAATGGACATGAGTTTGTCCATGCCAGGGAAGCCTGGCTTGCTGCAGTTCATGGGGTCACAAAGAGTTGGACACAACTTATCAACTGAACAATAGTTTGTTTACAATACAATATTAGTTTCAGATGTATAACATAGTGATTCAGAATCTTTACAGATTTTACTTCATTAAAAGTAATTACTAGATAATTGTTTTAATTCTCTGTGCTATATATGTTTTTTAATCTATTTATACATAATAGATTATATCTCTTAATACCTTACCCCTAGCATGTTCCTTCCCCCTATCCTTTCCCCACTGGTATCCACTGCTTTGTTCTCTGTATTTGTGGACTAAGATTGCCATTTGCCATACTAGTAAGTGAAGGATGCTGTGGAAATCAAGCTATCAGTTACTACAGCTGCCCAGTAAGTGTGCCCTAGAAAACTCAGGACAGAAACACATAGGAAGCCCACCATAAAGTCATCAGCTATGCAGCTGCCCCAATGGTGCCTCCAAAGACACATCTTGGGGTGGAAAATTTTGGTCCCCTACAGAGTTGTATTTTATTTTTTACTCGTTTATGTGGCTGATATATCTTAGTGCTCAGTCACTATCAATGAACTCAGATATATTTTAATTTTTTTCCCTTTTTTATTTGGTGGGAGATTGGAAAATGAGCAACATGCCTTTATTACTTTCTTTCTTTAAAGGGTGGAATACATTTAAAGTCAACGTGAAAAATGAGAAAAATTAGTTTGGGGGAACATTGGATGCATACAGCTCTGAATATTTAACAATATTCTGGGGTTTTGCTGTGCTCTATCTTCATATAAAAGCAAAAGAGCTTTTAGAAGTTTGATTTAGAGTTACTATAGTTTATTAACATGACAATATTCGAACAAAAAGCGTAGCAAGGAGTGTTGAGTTTGTAAAACAAAGATTTCAAGGTATGGCCTTGAAATCAAGCACAGAAATCTTTATGTCCCCCATTTCTTATTTATAGGAAAGACGCCAGCCTCCATGACCTTTCCTGAGTTCCTAAGGGCATATCTGAACAGTTGCTAATCAAGGGAGGAGCAGTCAAGAAACCAACTGTAAGATGAAAGGAACCAGAGAAGCTCATCAAGAGGATTACCTGAAACCAGTTTAGAAGAGTGAAGTCCCTGCACACACCCTAATCTTATCAGCAACCCCACTCTTCAACTATTGCTATAAAATGAAGTATCCTCATCTTTACAATAGGGATGACAAATAATCAGTAACTCTCAGATATTTTACAAGGATTATGCTGTGCTGTGCTATGCTTAGTCACTCAATCATGTCCAACTGTTTGTGACACCATAGACTGCAGCACACCAGGCTCCTCTGTCCATGGGATTCTCCAGGCAAGAATATTGAGATGGGTTGCTATTTCCTTGTCAAGGTATCTTCCCAACCCAGGAATCAAACCTGGGTCTCCTGTATTGGCAGGCAGAATCTTTACCATCTGAGGCACCAGGGAAGCCCAATACAAAACTCCTCATCAAATCCTCCTGAGTTGGGACACACAGATTTTGGGGGCAGGAGTCTGCTGTGTTCCCTTTGCCTGGCAAAGCAACAAAGCTATTCTTCTTTACTTCACCCAAAACTCTGTCTCCCAGATTTGATTTGGTATTGGTGGACAGAAGTTGAGCTTTCAGCATCAATAGTGCCTATTTTTTAATGTAAAATCTTTTCAAACTGTCTCCAATATAAAATTGCATTGTTCTTGCCACCTTTAATTATAATAATTTACAGAATTTTTGTCACAAATACATGTTTGTTGGGACCTAACCTGAGCCATGACAGGCTCAACAAGCCACACTAGGCCTAAGCCTCAGGTTCTTGTAAGCATGAGTCATAATTCTAGGAAGCCCCACCCTAGGAAAGTTCCACTGGTGCCAAACCAGATTAAAACCTGAGTCATGATTCCGGGGAACCACACCCTGGGAAAGTCCCCGATGGTGCCAAACCTGAGCCAATCCGGATAGGGATGCGCAATTACAGCTCAGCCAATCATTACCCACCAGCTGTACTAAGAACCACCTGTATAAAAGCAGCTGTGAGTCAGAGCTCAGGGCTCTCTCGTCAAGACTCCACTGCGCTGGATGAGACGGGAGCCCTAGCTCGAGCTAGCAATAACCCCCTTTATGCTTTTGCATTGCTGTGGACGTCTTATTCTCTCAGTTTTGGGGACTCGGACTCTGGGCATAACAATGTTTTGACTAAGTGGAAATGTTACCAGAAAAACTGGGTTTACCTCTTGGTGAGTCAAAAGACAGAACCAAGCCAAAGATCAGACCTGGAGAAGAAGGAATTTTATTAATTGGGACAAGTAAGGAGAACACTGGGCTCTTTCCTCAAGTAGTGTCTCCTGAAGTGGCAAAATTGGGGCAGTGGTAAGTTAAGGGTACATGCACATTCATAAGTGGGCTTGAAAGGCTGGCAGAGTCCAAGTTTTACTTGATTGATGTCATGAGGGTCAGAAGATATTAATGTCATCATCTCTTAGATTCTAGTTGGTTTGATGGTTGATTGCCAGGTGTGTTTGACTACATAACTGCTCAAGAAAGTGCTTCAAGCTAGTCTTTACTACTGAAAGAGACAAGAGAGCTTTTTACAACTGATTTGTTATCTCTGCTATTGTTAATTGTCTAGAGAATTCTCTTGGGAACAGTTTATTCTCAAGTTCCTTATTACTAAGACCTGCTCAAGGGCATGCATTCTGACACCAGGCTTAGGTCACAAAATGGCTTAGGCCAAAAGTAGCATTTCTTCTGTTAAGAAAGCCATACCTGGTTATTTTCTTTGGGGACCCCCTACCATACCTGCTTACATAAAAACTGTATTCTTAGAGTGGGGAGGATGGCTGACACTACCTCATGATTACATGCATTGTCCACAGTGTTCAAGGCCCTTCTAAAATGTCTAAAATAATACCTTGTGTGAAAATCTTGGCTTTTCCACTCACCAGTACGATGTTGAACAATTCACTAGATTTGAGTCTGTCTTAGTGTTGCCATTTCTAAAATGGAGACAATAATTTTCCTATGTTTTAGAAATTATGAGAATTTATTTTTTCTTTTTTGAAAGTTGCTCAGTCATGTCCGACTCTTGGACTGTACAGTCCATGGAATTCTCCAGGCCAGAATATCAGAGTGGGTAGCCTTTCCCTGCTCCAGGGGATCTTCCCAACCCAGGGATTGAACCCAGGTCTCCTTCATTGTGGGTGGATTCTTTACCAGCTGAGCCACAAGGGAAGCCCAAGAATACTGGAGTGGGCAGCCTATCCCTTCTCCAGGAATCTTCCTGACCCAGGGATCAAACCAGGGTCTCCTGCATTCAGGCGGATTCCTTACCAACTGAGCTATCAAGGATGAGAATTAAATAAGATGAACTATTAAAATACTTAGAATATTGCTTGAAGTAAACAGTGTCAGTGAAAAATAACACAAAAAGTTTAACTTCAAGTAAATATTTCAGGATGGTTCTCAAAGGAATCATTTACTACTGAAGAAAATTTGTGGTACTTTCTGTGTTATCAAACCCTTGCTTAAGGCATTAGATGCAGACTCTACAAGAAAACAATAAAACAATATCAAGATAAACATAACACTGTCCATAGATTTCAGTTGATCCTTGAACACTGTCGAGATGAGGGCATTGACCAGACCCTTCATACAGTGAAAATTCACTTATAGCTTAGAGTTGACCCCCTCTTACATGCTGTTCTTTGGCATCTGTGGTTGTCTGTAACCATGGATCCAGCCGTGAATATGTAGTACTATGATATTTACTATTGAAAAAGAAAAAAGTGCATGTAAATGGACCCATGCAGTTCAAATACATGTTGTTCAACAATTAACTGTATAAAGAAAAGTTTTAACACTCCAACTCCTCCAGCTCTGTATCCATGGGTATAACCAATCGTATTTGTTAGCTGAATCTGAGTATGTAAAACTCACAAATACGACCAACTGTGGGATGTGAGCACCCAGGGATTTTGGTATCTATGGCGGGTCTCAGAACTCATCCTCCTGCAGGTACTGAAGGACATGTTTATATAAAATATTCTATTAGTTGTTAACTCTGGAACTCATCAAAAGTATTAATGTAGACCATACACCCAAGGACCAAGACAAGTAATTTTCTGTGTTACTTCTATTTATTTTTACTGTGTCAGGACTCCAGGGCGAGGAAATAGGGATTCTTTTCAGTTTACTCCAGAGTATATTCATAAGGAAATCAACCCTGAATATTCATTGGAAGGATTGATGCTGAAGCCAAACCTCCAACACTTTGGCCACTTGATGCGAAGAACCAACTCACTGAAAAAGATCCTGATGCTGGGAAAGATTGAAGGCAAAAGGAGAAGGGGGCAGCAGAGGATGAGATGGTTAGATGCATCACTGACTGTGAATTTAAGCAAACTCCTGGAGATAGTGAAGGACAGGGGAGCCTGCGTGCTACAGTCCTTGGGATCGCAGAGTCAAACAGGACTTAGTGACTGAACAATGACAAAAAATATTCATAAATGATCATATAAATAGTGAAAGTAATGTTCATGGAGATGAAGGGAGAGTTTTGAAGGGCCACTGACATCACATTAAAAATGAAATAATGTCTTTAAAGAGAGTCACTTTTCCTTGAAACTCAGAGTACACCCTGGATTTATATATTTGGCTATTCTGGGATGACTAATATGTTTTAAAAAGATTAATGTGTAAGATTTGGAGATTGCTTCCCAATCATCAGATGTGAAGGGCCACATCATTACAGAAGGCCTGGTCATCAAAATCTTCAGTGTGTTTTGTTTGTGTTTAACAAAGATTGTAAAAATTTACTCTTAGACTATTTGAAGTGGCTAAGAAAACAGGCACAACTAATGACCTGAGAAGTAATAACTAAACAGTAGAGACTGAAGGACATGCAGATATACTAGGGGAACTCACTTTACATAAAGCATGTTTCTATAATATATGAAATATATATCATTTTTAAAAAAACTAATGAATTAACTCTTATTAGACTTATTGACCATAGTCAGTTTTTGATATATATATTTCTTTCCTCCTTGTTTTTAAATAAATTAAGAAAATAAAAAGTTATCAAATATTAGATTAAAATGATAAATACCTATTTCACTGTGATATTAAACAGAACTATTTTGTTTTGGATCAAAGGAATACTCACAGTACATAAATATCACCTAAATTACTTTTTAAAAAACCAAAGTTTAACATAATTTAAAAAAGGAAAATTCTTCTTCTCAGTGACACACTAAAAATATATCTTTATGTGGATATTTTGGAAATGGCTCTTTAGCATACTTTCTTTGAAAATAGCTATGTAGATAGTTTTTAAATGATATCTACTTTTTTCTTTTTTAAAAATTCAGTTTCTACCCACATTTCACTTATCTTATTTTTGTTTTTCCTTCTCTGTAGTTCAAAAATATAAATCTCAGCACTTCTATGTGAAGTGTGGAGGGTGTATGTTGTTGGAGAGCAAAACTTGCCACCCCCAAACTTCTCTTTGACATGTGAACTATTTAAAAAAAAAAATGATCAAGGTCCAAAAGACTCAGGAGGAAACTCTGATCTTCTCCATAACTGCCTAAAAGAATTTCTACAGAGGGCCTATTCCTGGAATAGAGCCAGCACCAGAGATATCCCCAAAGAACATGACTTAGGGGCTTGGGTTAACTCTTGTTATTATTTAGTTTCTAAGTTGTGTCCAACTCTTTTGTTACCTCCTTGATTGTAGCCCGCCAGGCTCCTCTGTCCATGGGATTTTTCCAGGCAAGAATACTGGAGTGGGTTGCCATTTCTTTCTTCAGGGGATCTTCCTGATCTGTGTCTCCTGCATTGGCAGATTCTTTCCCAATGAGCCACCAGAGAACCCCGGGGAAACTCTAGACAGGACCTAAAGATCAGAGTCTGCTCTGTGTTCCCTTGTTTTGGCAGGACACATCAAACCTCTGCTCATCAAACATTTGCTTTTCTACCTCCATATGAATTGCCTTCCTTCCCTTTGGAGTTCCAAACCACTACTCCCAGCATCTTTTTTGTTTTGTTTCACTTTTAGTTAAAGATGGTATTAAAGATGAAGTCTTCTGTCATTTTGGTAAATTACTCAGTTTCCCTGGGTCTTTCCAATGTACACATGTCATTAAACTTTTATTTGGTATTGTTCTGTTAATCTGTCTCATATCAATTTAATCCTTAAATCAGCCAGTTGAACCTAGAAAAGTAGAGGAAATTTCCTTCCCCCTCAAAATGGTAATACTATTTCTTTCCTGAGGCCAGTCAGAATAAGGAAAGACTGTGAAAGGCAAGTTTCATATCAATTTACATAAAATTATGCAACTGAAATTTCAGATATTTTCTTCCTTTTGCTGGACCAATTTGAGACTCTGCAATGGACTTTCAGTTTATTTCTGTGTGATCAAGTCTTCTACTTGATCTTGGAAGTATACTTAAAAAACAACAACAACAACTTAGCTTGTCTGGTGCATGCAATGTTTTATCACTTGACATGCAATGCAAATTCTACCTTAATTCAATGCAATTAGCCTTAATGAGCCTGTTATGATCACTCCTAATATTAATATATATAAAGCTTGTAATTATGATGGCCTAATTTTGCCATGAAAGGCCAGATAAAGATATCACAAGATGACACCCATTCCTTTAGTATACCTGTGTTTTTATAATATTTTTAAGATGCTATTATTGAGCCTATTGGATTCAATGAACATTTATGGTAAATTTACCAATCACTAGCCAAAAGGTAGTATCTTTTCATGGTTTAAAAAGTACAAATCCTATGGAACCAGGTTGCCTCAGTACAAATCCCAGCTCAAATTATTATTAACTATGAGATTGTTGACCTCATACTCCCAGACAAGAAACTTGTCAGTTCTCTGTACTTCACTTTGCAATGTCAAAATTTTGGATAATGATAGTAGTATTGCCACAGATTTATGAGGATTGAATTAATTAACATATGTAATGTCTTAGAACAATGTTTAGCAGCAACTATTCAAGGAGTGTTATAATTATCAGATGAAAAGCATCCAGTGGTGTTGCTGTACTGAGATATAAAAATGAATAAGCGCTGCAAGGAGCTGGTGATCTGCTAGAGTGTCTGGAGGAAGTTGAAACAGATAAGATGGGTATCTTTCTATGCTTTGTACTTTAAATATGTGCTCTAAGGTAGATAGTGATATTGTTGAGAGTTAAGGGAAGAGAAAATCCAGTTGAGAGAAATTTGAAAGACATACACACACATATTCTACATATTTCCTGAAGAATAAATACAATTTCAACATCCAGAAAGCAGAACACTTCCCAGATGCTGAAACAGGACACCTATTCACACGACTGACTGAGTTGGCCTAGCCTAAGGCATGTGGAAGGAAAGTAAGTTTTCTAGGTTGATGGATGAGTCTAAGGTGTGTGTGAGAAGGTGTGTGTCTGCATGAAGGCTAATTCACTTCAGTTGTGTCTGACTCTTTGAGACTCTATACCCTGTAGCCCACCAGGCACCTCTGTCCTGCCTTGCTCTCCTCCAAGGGATCTTCCCAACCCAGGGATCACACTTGTGTCTCTTAGAAAGAAAGAAAGAAAAAGAAGTTAGCTGCTGTCTTTGGGATACTGAGGACTGTATCCTGCCAGGCTCCTCTGTTCATGGAATTCTCCAGGCAAGAATACTGGAGGGAGTTGCCATTTCTTTCTGCTGGGGATCTTCCTGACCCAGGGACTGAACCCAGGTCTCCTTCATTGCAGGCAAATTCTTTACTGTTTGAGCCACCAGGGAAGCCCAGGGTTATGTCTCTTAGCTCTCTTGCATTGGCAGGGTTCTTTACTACTAACACTGCCTAAGAAGCCTGTGTAAGAAGGCAGAGTGAGAAAAATATGGACAAATATTCTGGGCACAAACATTTAGAACTAATATTTTGGATTTAAATTGACACATACTTAGCTTTGGGTTTAGAATGACATAGGCTGGAAGTCTGGTACCACCAGTGGATTGATCAATGGTCCTTAGAAAGTAACTTCAACTGTCTATACCTCATTTTCATTATTTTTAAAAGGAAGATTGTAAGATCTATCTCATGAAATCATTTAAATATAATGTGTATACATTATGTGAAAAGGAGGCAGAATTTGTCACCCGAAAATATACCTATTTCATTTTAGGGTGATTATTTTTTTAAAAAATAGCAGACACAGAAGCTCCGAAAGCTGGTACCCTTTTGTAAGAGAAATTTGCATTGAAAACAGCAATTTCCACTTGTAAGGGTACCTTACTTTCTTCGTACCAGGAAGGAGAGAATCACTAGAATCTCTAGAATCTCTAGAAATTCTTATCAATGAAGAGGCACAGATTTATATCTCCAAAACAATTTTACCCTTCTTTACCTTGATTTTCCTGGTAATTCTCATAACTGGTTTTTTTCCACCTCTCAATCCCAACATCTTTCTTTATTCCTTAGCTAAAAAATAGTATTTAAGATGGTGACTTGACGTATTTTGGAGAGTTACTCAGTTGGATCTCTACACATATCTATTTGCTTTTCTTCAGTTCAGTTCAGTTCAGTTCAGTCGCTCAGTCATGTCCGACTCTTTGTGACCCCATGAATCGCAGCACGCCAGGCCTCCCTGTTCATCACCAACTCCCGAAGTTCACTCAGACTCACGTCCATCGAGTCAGTGATGCCATCCAGTCATCTCATCCTCAGTCGTTCCCTTCTTCTCCTGCCCCCAATCCCTCCCAGCATCAGAGTCTTTTCCAATGAGTCAACTCTTCCCATGAGGTGGCCAAAGTACTGGAGTCTCAGCTTCAGCATCATTCCTTCCAAAGAAATCCCAGGGTTGAGCTCCTTCAGAATGGACTGGTTGGATCTCCTTGTAGTCCAAGGGGCTCTCAAGAGTCTTCTCCAACACCACAGTTCAAAAGCATCAATTCTTCGGAGCTCAGCCTTGTTCACAGTCCAACTCTCACATCCATACATGACCACAGGAATACCCATAGCCTTGACTAGACAGACCTTAGTCGGCAAAGTAATGTCTCTACTTTTGAATATACTATCTAGGTTGGCCATAACTTTTCTTCCAAGGAGTAAGCGTCTTTTAATTTCATGGCTGCAGTCACCATCTGCAGTGATTTTGGAGCCCTCAAAAATAAAGTCTGACACTGTTTCTACTGTTTCCTCATCTATTCCCCATGAAGTGATGTATTATTTTTTGGTATGGAGGGTTCAGCTGTATGGTAGAGGGAAAATTATTTTTCCATATATACATACACATATACATGCACATGATATTTATTGCACTTTCCCTAACAAATGTTGTTGTAGATACTATAGGCACAGTGATAAGTAACAAAGACAAAAAATATTTCCCACTTGAAATTTATAATGACTGCAAAGGGGAAAAGAATATACAATAAACAAAATACATAAAAGTGATATGTAGCATATTAGATGGTGGTGAGTGATATGGATATGAATATTCCATATGCAGGATTCAGGTATAATGGTGGAAGCTTGGAAACATGTTCTTTGTTGTTTTTCTTTTACCTGGAAAATAGGAAGCTGAGTGAGGATGGGAATGGAGGAGTTGGAGGTTGGATTAAAGATAACAAAATACATAATGATTAGAATGAGATGATGAAATGACTAAGGAAATACAGTGAGATTAAAGAGCCGCAAGCATTTACATTTAAAGACCAGACAACATGCTTTTATTTTTTCTTCCAGTAATATTCATTTATCTAGGAAGAAGCTTGGAGCATGTAGACACAAGGTTTTGGCCAATGTGAAATTTTTTCCAGGGTGGGATCTATAAAAAAGGAAAATGGTGGGAGGAGAGGTATATTCAAAGAGCAATGATGGTCAAGATATTTATAGATAAAGAAGTAAGTGAGGCATATAAGTAGTGATGGACAGCAAAAAGGTGATAGAAACAGCAGACTGCAGATTGCATTGGAGTTAAAAGACAAGGAATGCTAAGGATAGAGTTTATGATTTGGGAAATAATAGGAGAGTGTGCTTAAAAAATTATTAAGGCTATTGGTAAAGACAACATCTATTATATAATATGACAATGGGAATGAGTATCTGAGGAAATTGGAAGACAAGACAATAAGAAGAGAGAACAAGAAACTAATAGGGCTAGATATCAGTATGCAAATATTGAAATCATTAAGAATTATGACAAGAGTATTGTTGGAAAAAATAACAGCCAGGACTATAAGTCTTTAGAGTATAAAGAGAGGTAAATGAGGAGCTGATTGCAGTGAGCAATGGATAGTATATTTTCTGATGTCATGACATTCAAACCTTACATTTTTTTTCTTTGTTTTTCCTAGAAAGAGGTAGAGAGAATAATCTGAAAGCAGCAAAAGAAGTAAGGAAAACACTTTATGACAGAATCTTTAGGAGAGTTGTAAGTTTCCATTAGAGCACAAAGCCTGAGTAAATAGTATTGAAAGAAGTCCAGAACTTGAGGGTTTTGCTGCTGATGCTGAGTTCCATAGGTAAAAGGGTGTCAAGAGTGTGGACAGGTGGGAAATAGGATCAAATAAAATGGTATAGAAGTCCTTATGAGAATCAAAACAATTGGGAATGATTGATAATCTTGCTAGACACCAAATACATAGTATACGTGTGAGGGTAGGAATGGAAGTCTGCGAGTCATGTGTACAATGAAAAATAGGGTCTTTCCAAGAAAGTCTGGAATTTCCTGGCTAAAAGCTCTTTCTCACTGCTCAGAACTTTTACTCTTCTTCTTTCTTTAAAAGGATTAGGCCATGTCCTCTGCCTGTCTTTTGTCTGTGGAAACTTTAGTCAAAGAAGTTTAATCAGAGAAGAGAGAAATGTGAAAACAAAGGGTAACAGTCAAAGGAGATTAAATAACAATAATGTAGTCATTAAGCATAGCCAAGGACCTTTAGTTCTTTCTCAAGGGCTATAGATAATATTCTGAGCAATATCCTGTGAGCTATCTTATAGATACTAACACATCAGTTGGACAAGTTAACTACATGATGACCAGACTGTACCCAGGACATGAGCTGCTACAATTCCGAGAAGTGGCCACAAAGAAATGGGAAAAAATGAACCCTGGAACTGAAGAATAACTGTACCTAAAACCACCAAGATGATGCTGATCAGACCACTGATGATCAGTTTGAAGATGTTAAAGATGACTGTGCTATTTCTGCATGCAGCCGCCCCCCACTTCTGTTTATAAAATTTCTTGCCCCACTGTTTGTCAGGGAGAGAGGAGTTGGCCTTTGGACAGATGTCCACCAATCTCCCCCACCCCTAGTTGCTGGCATCTGAAACAAAACAAATTTTTCTTTCAAAAAAAAAAAAAAAGAAGAAGAAGAAGAATGAATGAATGAATAAATAAATGAAAAGATTAAGGCTGACTTGAATTTTCTTAAATTTCTAACTCCTGCCTCAAAATCTTGTCTCATCTTCATACTTTATCTCACTTTTGTAACATTATAAAAAGCATATTTTACATTTGTATACTCTTTCAGTTCAGTTCAGTTCAGTCACTCAGTCATGTCCGACTCTTTGCTACCCCATGAATTGCAGCACGCCAGGCCTACTTATCCATCACCAACTCCTGGAGTTCACTCAAACTCATGTCCATCGAGTCAGTAATGCCATCCAGCCATATCATCCTCTGTTGTCTCCTCCTCCTGCCCCCAATCCCTCCCAGCATCAGGGTCTTTTCCAATGAGTCAACTCTTTGCATGAGGTGGCCAAAGTATTGGAGTTTCAGCTTCAGCATCAGTCCTTCCAATGAGCACCCAGGACCGATCTCCTTTAGGATAGACTGGTTGGATTTCCTTGCAGTCCCAGGGACTCTCAAGAGTCTTCTCCAACAGCACAGTTCAAAGAATCAATTCTTCGGTGCTCAGCTTTCTTCACAGTCCAGTTCTCACATCCATACATGACCACTGGAAAAACCATAGCCTTGACTAGATGGACCTTTGTTGGCAAAGTAATATCTCTACTTTTTAATATGGTATCTAGGTTGGTCATAACTTTCCTTCCAAGGGGTAAGCGTCTTTTAATTTCATGGCCGCAGTCACCATCTGCAGTGGTTTTGGAGCCCCCAAAATGAAGTCTGACACTGTTTCTACTGTTTCCCCATCTATTTGCCATGAAGTGATGGGACCAGATGCCATGATCTTCGTTTTCTGAATGTTGAGCTTTAAGCCAACTGTTTCACTCTTCTCTTTCACTTTCATCAAGAGGCTTTTTAGTTCCTCTTTACTTTCTGCCATAAGGGTGCCATCATCTGCATATCTGAGGTTATTGATATTTCTGCCGGCAATCTTGATTCCAGCTTGTGCTTCTTCCAGCCCAGCATTTCTTATAATGTACTCTCCATATAAATTAAATAAGTAGGGTGACAATATACAGTCTTCACATACTCCTTTTCCTATTTGGAACCAGTCTGTTGTTCCATGTCCAGTTCTAACTGTTGCTTCCTGACCTGCATATAGGTTTCTCAAGAAGCAGGTCAGGTGGTCTGGTATTCCCATCTCTTTCAGAATTTTACACAGTTTATTTTGTGATCCACACAGTCAAAGGCTTTGGCATAGTCAATAAAGCAGAAGTAGATGTTTTTTTGGAACTCTCTTGCTTTTTCCATGATCCAGCAGATGTTGGCAATTTGATCTCTGGTTCCTCTACCTTTCCTAAAACCAGCTTGAACATCTTGAAGTTCATGCTTCACATATTGCTAAAGCCTGGGTTGGAGAATTTTGAGCATTACTTTACTAGCATGTGAGATGAGTGCAACTGTGCGGTAGTTTGAGCATGCTTTGGCATTGCCTTTCTTTGGGATTGGAATGAAAACTGACCTTTTCCAGGCCTGTGGCCACTGCTGAGTTTTCCAAATTTGCTGGCATATTGTGTGTAGCACTTTCACAGCATCATCTTTCAGGATTTGAAATAGCTCAACTGGAATTCCATCACCTCCACTAGCTTTGTTCGTAGTGATGCTTTGTAAGGCCCATTTGACTTCACATTCCAGAATGTCTGGCTCTAGGTAAAGGATCACAC
This sequence comes from Oryx dammah, assembly GCF_014754425.2. Classification (NCBI taxonomy): domain Eukaryota; kingdom Metazoa; phylum Chordata; class Mammalia; order Artiodactyla; family Bovidae; genus Oryx; species Oryx dammah. The sequence continues at coordinate 9,080,628 of NW_024070201.1, forward strand.
CATCGTGATTATCTGGGTCATGAAAATCTGTTTTTGTACAGTTCTTCTGTGTATTCTTGCCACGTCTTCTTAATATCATCCACTTCTGTTAGGTTCATACCATTTCTGTCTTTATTGAGCCCATCCTTTACCCCTACACATACATTTTCTTTCTTCTATTTTGTCTGTTCAGGCTCTTGGTTGTGGTGTGAGAGCTTTCTCTCATTGCAGCAAGCAGTCTTAGTTGCCCTGTGGCTTGTGGCATCTTATTTCCCCAATCAGGGATGACACCCATGTCCTCTGCATTTGGAGGTGAATTCTCAACCACTGGACCACAAGGAAAGTCCCCTACAAATACTTTTTGTTAAAAACAAACATTTTAAATACATCTTCACAAAACTCCCAAGTTTAAGTAACCTTATCTAGGTGACTTAATTAAATGACACATGTTAAGCTACCTTCTTAAACAGGAAATATTTTGGTGATCTTAATGGCACTTTGTACTCTCATCTTTGGGACTTCGTTCTATCAATCATATCTTCTTTCTTTTGTGTTTAATAGCTATTTCTTTCTATCATTGGTGAAAATACTTGAGGAGGACAATGCTCAAGAAATCCTATGAGTAGTGTAGGAGAAAGACGGATGAATCCTGGAGTTATTGTACTATTATAGGATCATTAGTGAGTTTTTAATGCACATGTACAGGATTTTCCTATGTAGCTATTGCGGAACTCAGTTCAGTTCAGTTCAGTCACTCAGTTGTGTCCAATTCTTTGTGACTCTATGAACTGTAGCACACCAGGCCTCTCTGTCCATCACCAACTCCTGGAGTCCAACCAAACCCACATCCATTGAGTCAGTGATGCCATCCAACCATCTCATCTTCTGTTGTCCCCTTCTCCTTCTGCCTTCACTCTTTCCCAGCATCAAGGTCTTTTTAATTTTAATTGCAGAATTAAACAGGGTAATATTTGTTATAGAACTGTGTTTGGAATATACAAAGATCTCAGTGATTGGCAATTAAAATTACTTTTATTCACCTTGCTAGCTCTTGATCTTGAGTGTTGACTTTTCATGGACTTGGATCCATACAACTCAAATTATTTTCTCCAAATGTAATCTTCTTTGAATAATACAGCATTTAAATTATTTCAGAATCATTTTCAGTATTTTCCAGAAGCATTTCATTCAGTATAATATTTAACATACTTATCACTCAATATGCCAGTAAATTTGGAAAACTCAGCAGTGGCCACAGGACTGCAAAAGGTCAGTTTTCATTCCAATCCCAAAGAAAGTCAATGCCAAAGAATGCTTAAACTACTGCACAATTGCACTAATCTCACACGCTAGTAAAGTAATGCTCAAAATTCTCCAACCCGGGCTTCAGCAATATGTGAAGCGTGAACTTCCAGATGTTCAAGTTGGTTTTAGGAAAGGCAGAGGAACAAGAGGTCAAATTGGCAACATTCATTGGATCATGGAAAAAGCAAGAGAGTTCCAGAAAAACATCTGTTTCTGCTTTATTGACTATGCCAAAGCTTTTGACTGTGTGGATCACAATAAACTGTAAAATTCTGAAAGAGATGGGAATACCAGACCACCTGACCTGCTTCTTGAGAAACCTATATGCAGGTCAGGAAGCAACAGTTAGAACTGGACATGGAACAACAGATCATTTCCAAATAGGAAAAGGAGTATGTCAAGGTTATATATTGTCACCCTGCTTATTTAATTTATATGGAGAGTACATCATGAGAAACGCTGGGCTGGAAGAAACATAAGCTGGAATCAAGATTGCCGGGAGAAATATCAATAACCTCAGATATGCAGATGATGGCACTCTTATGGCAGAAAGTAAAGAGGAACTAAAAAGCCTCTTGATGAAAGTGAAAGAGAAGAGTGAAACAGTTGGCTTAAAGCTCAACATTCAGAAAACGAAGATCATGGCATCTGGTTCTATCACTTCATGGGAAATAGATGAGGAAACAGTGGAAACAGTGTCAGATTTTATTTTTTTGAGCTCCAAAATCACTACAGATGGTGTTTTCAGCCATGAAATTAAAAGACGCTTACCCCTTGGAAGGAAAGTTATGACCAACCTAGATGGCATATTAAAAAGCAGACATATTACTTTGCCGACTAAGGTCCGTCTAGTCAAGGCGATAGTTTGTTCAGTGGTCATGTAAGAATGTGAAAGTTGAACTGTGAGGAAAACTGAGCACCGAAGAATTGATGTGTTTGAACTGTGGTGTTGGAGAAGACTCTTGAGAGTCCCTTGGACTGCAAGGAGATCCAACCAGTCCATACTAAAGGAGACCAGTCCTGGGTTTTCATGGAAGGTCTGATGCTGAGGCTGAAGCTCCAGTACTTTGGCCACCTCATGTGAAGAGTTAACTCATTGTAAAAGTCTCTGATGCTGGAAGGGATTGGGGGAAGGAGGAGAAGGGGATAACAGGGGATGAGATGGCTGGATGGCATTCCCTATGCAGATGAGTTTGGGTAAACTCTGGGTGTTGGTGATGGACAGGGAGGCCTGGTGTGCTGCAATTCATGGGGTCTCAAAGAGTCTGACAGGGGTGAACGACAGAACTGAACTGAACTGATGACCCGTTTAAATTGTGCCTTTTTTTCTGTATATGCGTTTGAAGATCATTGGAAAAGGAAATGGCAACCCACTCCAGTGTTCTTGCCTGGAGAACCCCAGGGATGGGGTAGCCTGGTGGGCTGCCGTCTATGGGGTCGCACAGAGTAGGACACGACTGAAGCGACTTAGCAGCAGCAGCAGCAGCATTTGAAGATCACCTGTATTTTCACATATTTTAATTATCTTGCTATTACTCATTTTCTGGACTTCCCTGGGAGGTCAGATGGTAAAGAATCCACATACAATGCAGGAGACCTTGGTTTGTTTCCTAGGTCAGGAAGATTCCCTGGAGAAGCAAATGGCAACTCACTCAAGTATTCTTGCTTGGAGAGCCCCATGAACAGAGGTGCCTGTCAGGTTATAGTGCATGGGATCACAAAGAGTTGTACACAACAGAGCGATTAACACTATACTACACTACTATATATCTATCATTCATTTTCCGAATATAATATGTTACCTCTGATTTATCTGCATTTAGCTGAAGAAGTGTTGCTTAAAATTGCTGATATTTAAAAAAGTTTATTCAGAATACTTGTCTAATTAGAAAATAAAACAGGAAACAAACAAACAAAAAAATACCACATACCTCTCTTCCTTATCCTAAAGATACAAAGAAACACTATCCTTAATCTTTTCTATATCATTTTTATGCTTCTAAGAGGATTGTACTGATGGATTGTATTGATCCCATGCACATTCATATTCCCCTGGAATAATTCTACATTTTATTTATAAGTGGGTACAGCTCTTCTGTAAATTTATTGTGACATTTTAAATGATTAGAAATAAACAATGTATGTGCAATTGTTATAATCTATACTATGTCCCAGTATTTCTTTGGTCTTCTATATTCAGGAGAATAATGGCAATCTTGAATATGCTTTCACTCTAGAAAGTTCAACACACAGAGAAAGCTTAAAAAATAAATCTACAAATAATATAGACTTGCAAGTGTAATTACAAAAGGACAGAAAAATAATTGGCAAGCTATGTAAACCCGGGAAATGCAGATATATAATGTCTGGGTTCCAATTCTACAGGGTAATAAGCAAAGGGAAAATCAACTGGAAGAAGAAATGCCCCACTTTAATTTTTCCAATGCTACTAAAAAAAAAAAAAAAAAGAAAACATAATCAATTCACTTAGCTGCTCCCCTGGTACACTTCTTGAGGGTGACACTACATCTTAAACATTCTTCTATTTTCTCCAATGTACACTGCATTTAAAACAATGCTATAAAATAAAATGTCTTTATTTTTAAAAAAATTACTGAATATAGGAATATCCAAAACACAATTGTAGTCATTCCATTAACATGTTCTTGGAATATATTCTTTCTTTAAAGTTAGGAAATATAAACTATTTCAAATAGTTCTGAGTTTTAACCATACCCCATACAAGAGTTGGTTTCCAATGTTAATTCTGTGAAAACTGAAGAAGCAAGGATTATTACAAGCTTTAGGGGCTGTATGTAACTTGAGACAGAGAATATATAATGAGGAAAAGAAAGTGGTTGAAGCTGATGAGTTCAACTGGATGTGTTGAGGGTAAGTAGCCTACAGGACTTGCATAGGAGCAGTTGGGAAGGCAAATGATAAATCCCAGCATCCAGACCAAAGTCTGGCTGTGGACAGAGTGGATGAGGTAACTCTGGATACTGAACAGGATCATCAGAGGAATAGGAAACAAAGATAAGCTCAAATATCATGGAAGCCAAAGGAGGTGTTCGGAGAGGAGAGAATCTGCAGAAGGAACATTCATCGGTTTAAAATGGCCTTCTAGGGCAGGAATCTTCTCCTGCATTCATCTTCTCTTGAGAGAACTTCAAAATTACAACTTGTTGCTGAACAACTATCGACAGGAGAATGTTGGATACCACCAAAAAAAGATATTCCACATTCCAGGGCAAAGGAAAAGCCCCAACAAGATGGTAGGAGAGGCAAAATTGCATTCAGAATCAAACCTCCTACTCGTCAGAGACACTTGGAGGACTCAAACAAACCTTGTGCACACCAGGACCCAGGGATTCCACAGAGGTTGAGCCAGACATGCCTTTGAGTGTTTAAGTATCTCCTGTGGGGAGATGGGTCAGCAATGGTCTGCTGTGGGGACAAGGGTTCTGGCTGCAACAGACCTGGGATATGTAGTGTGTGGCATAAGCCCTCTTGGAGGAAGTTGCCATTAGCCACACCGTAAAGCCACCAAGAAGATGACCCACAAACTGCAGAACAAATTATACCAAAGAAAGTTTCACACTGTTAAGAAAGTTATAGGACCCAGAACAGATTTCCCAACCTGGGTATATGGCAAAGGAACTGAGAACCCCCAGGGAATATGAGTTTACAGGCCAGTGGGATTTGATTACAGAACTTCTACAGGACTGGGGAAACAGACGCTTGGAGGGCACAAACAAAACTTTCTGCATACCAGGACCTAGGAGAAAGGAGTAGTGTCCCCACAAGAGACTGAGCCAGACTTGTATATGAGTGTCCAGGAGTCTCCAAGGGAGGCGTGGGTCAACAGTGATCTGCTGTGGGGTCGGGGCACTGAATGCAACAGTAAGTCTTTTGGAAGAAGGTGTTGTTTGGCCTCAGGCCAAAACCAGGAAGGGAACACAGCCCTACAGAAAACTGGATAAATATTTACTGAGCATGGCCCTACCCATCAAAACAAAAACCAATTATAAACATCAGGATTTAAAAGAAGGTTCTCATTTGTGTGTTTTAAGTTCATCATTCACTGTTTCATTATCATGCTATGTGTTTAAATAATAGAATGAGAAGCATTATAAGAAAATATCTGTTGAAGTAGAAGGCTGTATTTAGGCAAGAATCTCTTAAGCTGTTTTAATTGAAGTATAGTGGGTTTTAGGTGTACAGCAAAGTGAATCAGTTATATATGTATATATATATACACATATATATATGTACTTATATATATATGTGTGTGTGTATATACATGCGTGTGTGTGTATGTGTGTGTGTTTTAATACATGTTCTTTTTCAGATTCTTTTCCATTATAGGTTATTATAAGATATGGAATACAGTTCCTTGTGATATATAGTAGGTCCTTGTTGGTTATCTATTTTATATATAGTAGATGGTGACTGAAGACATGAAATTAAAAGATGCTTACTCCTTGGAAGAAAATTTATGACCAACCTAAACAGCATATTAAAAAGCAGATACATTATTTTGCCCACAAAGGTCCATCTAGTCAAAGCTACAGTTTTTCCAATAGTCATGTATGGTTGTGAGGGTTGGACTATAAAGAAAGCTGAGCACTGAAGAGTTGATGCTCTTGAACTGTGATATTGGAGAAGATTCTTGAGATTCCCGTGGACAGCAAGGAGATCCAACCAGTCCATCCTAAAGGAAACCAGTCCTGAATATTCATTGGAGGGACTGATGTTGAAGCAGAAACTCCAAAACTTTGTCCAGCTGATGTGAAGAGCTGACTCATTTGAAAAGACCCTGATGCTGGGAAAGATTGAAGGTAGGAGTAAAGGGGACAACAGAGGATGAGACAGTTGGATGGCATCATCAACTCAATGGACTTGAGTTTGAGTGGACTCTAGGAGTTGGTGATAGACAGGGAGGCCTGGCATGCTGCAGTCCATGGGGTCACAAAGAGTCAGACACGATTGAGAGACAACTGAACTGAATCTCTCCCTTCAGGAAGATTCCGTAAGTCTCTTATCCTTATCCCTCAGAGGAAAGGCAGATTGAAAACCACAGTAACAGAAAACTAATCAAAGTGATCACATGGACCACAGTCTTGTCTAACTCAATGAAACTATGAGCCGTGCTGTGTAGGACCACCCAAGATGGACAGGTCATGGTGGAGAGTTCTACAAAGCGTGGTTCATTGGAGAAAGTGAAGTCACTCAGTCGTGTCCGACTCTCTGCAGCTCCGTGGACTTCAGCCTACCAGGCTGTTCAGCCCATGGGATTTTCCAGGCAAGAGTACTGGAGTGGGTTGACATTTCCTTCTCCAGGGGATATTCCTGACTCAGGGATTGAACCCGAGTCTCCCACATTGCAGGCAGATGCTTTACCATCTGAGCCACCAGGGAAGAAGTCACTGGAGAAGGGACTGGCAAACCACTTCAGTATTCCTTCCTTGAGAACCCCATGAACAGCATGTAAAGGCAAAAAGATAATGATACTGAAAGATGAACTCCCTAGGTTGGTAGGTGCCCAATATCCTACTGGAGAGGAGTGGAGAAAGCCTCCAGAAAATGAAGAGATGGAACCAAAGCAAAAACAATGCCCAGTTTTGGATGTAACTGGTGATGGAATAAAAGTATGATTCTGTAAAGAACAATATTGCATAGGAACCTGGAATGTTAGGGCCATCAAACAGGAGATGGCAAGACTGAACATCGACACTTTAGGAATCAGTGAACTAAAATGGATCAGAATGGGTGAATTTAACTCAGATGACCATTATATCTACTACTGTGGTCAAGAATCCCTGAAAAGAAATGGAGTAGCCCTCATAATCAACAAAAGAGTCAGAAGTGCAGTACATGGGTGCAATCTCAAAAATTACAGAATGAACTCTGTACATTTCCAAGGCAAACCATTCAATATCACAGTAATCCAAATCTATGCCCCAACTACTAATGCTGAAGAAGCTGAAGTTGAGCAGTTCTATGAAGACCTAAAGACCTTCTAGAACTAACACCAAAAAAAGATGTCCTTTTCATCAAAGGGACTGGAATGCAAAAGTACGCAGTCAAGAGATACCTGGAGTAACAGGAAAATTTGGCCTCGGTGTAAAAAATGATGCAGGTCAAAGGCTAACCAACTTTTGCCAAGAGAAGTCATTGGTCATAGCAAACACCCTCTTCCAACAACACAAGAGACGACTATTCACATGGACATTACCAGACGGTCAATAGCAAAATCAGATCCATTATACTCTTTGCAGCCAAAGACCAGTCAATTCAGTTGCTCAGTCATGTCCAACTCTGCTGGTGACCAGCGTGAGGAACTCCGCCCATGGCAAAGACCATGAGGAAGGAGGCTTGGCATACGCAGAGGTGTGATCAAGCCTCAGGAAACCCCCTGTTCTGGAGCATCTACCTCCAAAACCAGAGTCTATCTACTTTACTGTTTTATGCTCTCACCTACACCTCTGACTTTACGGGGGGTTCTCCTCCATCACCATTTCTCTTGGAGAAGGAGTTAACTTGCAGCTTCAAGTCAATAAAAATTCCTGGGCGTGACAAGAGTGTTTCAACTTACAAACTCCTCTGAAGATTATCTAGCCCGCCTGTATAGGTTCCTCATGTGATTGTTTACAGCCTCCCAACTTGAGAGGCATGTTTTATACTTACTAAGGCAAATTCTTTTGGGAAATTGTCAGTATAGTGGATTGGTTAGGAATTATATTGGTGAAGGGTTTTTTCATTTGTTGTGCCAATAATTACTGCTAGTTCCCTGCCCTGGGTGTGACAAGGGTGTCTCAGGTCACACCTCTCTGCTGACAGACTAGCTTGTGTGACAGGATTATCCATATTCCTGCCACTACACACATGATTGTTTACTACCTCTCAACCATAAACAGCACAGAGAGTTTGGAGTATTTTGAGAGTCTTAATTAGCATAGGGATTTTCTCATTGTTGAGTTAATTGCCACCAGGCCTCCATATCCTTAGGTTCTGGGAATATATTAATCAATGTATTTGGAATATAGAAAAGGAAATATAGTAGTTTTTAAGGTTAGCAATACTAGACTTTTTGAGTTAATGAATTTTCTCTTTTGTAATAGATCACTGTACTTTGTTATAAATCACTGTGTCCTTGCTATATAAAAATGTAACTTTATCACTATCTTAACACTAAATAGATCTTAAGGGGAGCATTGGTGAAAGGATTTTCATTTGTTGGGCTGATGTGTTGCTAAATCTCCATATTCCCTGCCCTTATAAGGAATATAACTAGCATATAGGAGAAATAAGTATTAACCTTTAAGCATATAGGAGAAATAAGTATTAACCTTTAAGAATAATCATGTTAACCTTGGGTTAAATAAATCCCTTTCTTGATTGTAACTCACTACACTGTCACTCTATAGGAATGCAACTTTATTTGGAGGGTGGTGCCTGGTTTAAGAAAAAACACCCTTGGAAAAAAATAAGTTTTTTGGTTATCAGAAAGAAAGGGTCATAAAATGTCAGCAGGCCTCATGGCCAGAAGATGATGTAAACCCCTAAGATCTTTTTTTATGTAAAGCACCTGATTTTGATAAAGGTCAGGACTGCTGACCACCACGTGACTCTGTATTCATCCCTATGTGTAACAAAAGGTATATAAGCAAACCCAAAAATAAAGAAATCGGATCAGTTTCCAGAAAGACTGATTCCCCCATGTCGTTCTTTCTTGTTCCCTGTTTTTCTGGCTGAATTCCCATCTGGAGTGTGGGTGCTCGCCATGTCTACTTACTTGTCTCGGCTTTCAAGCCCACGCGAGAAGGAGCCCAAGGAGGGGCACCTTCCAATATTCAAGTGGTGCCGGTGGCCCAACGTAGACGGTGCGTTGATGATTCTGTTTTGGAATTTTATTGGTATCCCACTTAAACCAAGTTATTCAGCCTCTTTTTCTCTCCTACTATTTTCTGGCCAAATTCCCATCTGGGGCATGGGTACCCACCAAGCCTGCTAATTTTGCCTAGGCTTCTAAGATCAGACCAGGGGGGCCTCAGTGCCTCCTCTCCTTTGGGAGAATGGGAAGATGCCTGTGGTCTATGTAGGTGGTGATTGGTATTCCATGTAAACCAAGTTATTCAGCATCTTTTTCTCTGCTAATTTTCTAATCCATCTCTATCTGTAATTAAATAAGTTATTTCCTAGAATGCCGACTCAGTCCCCACCTTCAAATCACCCTGGATCCACCGGGGCTGGACCCCAGCACAACTCTTTACAACTCCACGGACTACAGCACACCAGGCTTCCTTGTCCATCACCAACTCCTGGAGCTTGCTCAAACTCATGTCCATTGAGTCAGTAATGTCATCCAATCATCTCATCCTCTGTTGTCCCCTTACCTTCCTGCCATCAATGTTTCCCAGCATCAGGATCTTTTTCAATGAGTCAGTTCTTTCCATCAGGTGGCCAAAGTATTGGAGTTTCAGCTTCAGCATCAGTCCTTCTAATGAATATTCAGGACTGATTTCCTTTAGGATTGACTGGTTTGATCTCCTTGCAGTCCAAGGGAATCTCAAGTGTCTTCTCCAATATCACAGTTCAAAAGCATCAGTTCTTCATTGTTCAGCTTTCTTCCAACTCTCACATCCATACATGACTACTGGAAAAACCATAGCTTTGACTATAAAGGTCTTTGTTGGCAAAGAAATGCCTTTTCATTTTAAAATGCCAAGTTGAAAAAATAAAATAAAATAAAATGCCAAATTTGCCACAGCTTTTCTTCCAAGGAGCAAGCATCTTTTAATTTCATGGCTGCAGTCATCATCTGCAGTGATTTTGGAGTAAAAGAAAATAAAATCCGCCACTGTTTCCATTGATTCACCATCTATTTTCCATGGAGTAATGGAACCAGATGTCATCACCTTCGTTTTTGGAATGTTAGTTTTAAGCCAACGTTTTCACTCTCCTCTTTCACTTTCATCAAGAAGCTCTTTAAGTTCTTTGCTTTCTGACATAAGAGTGGTGTCATCTGTGTATCTGAGGTTATTGATATTTCTCCTGGCAAACTTTACTCCAGCTTGTTCTTCATCCAGCTCGGCATGTCGCATGATGTACTCTGTCTAGAAGTTAAATAAGCAGGGTGATAATATACAGCCTTGAACACTCCTTCCTGATTTGGAACCAGTCTTTTTTCCATGTCTGGTTTTAACTGTTGCTTCTTGACATGCATACCGATTTCTCAGGAGGCAGGTAAGGTGATCTGGTGTTCTTATCTCTTAAATAATTTTCCACAGTTTCTTATGATCCACACAGCCAAAGGCTTTGGTGTAGTCAATAAAGCAGAAGTAGATGCTTCTGGAACTCTCTTGCTTTTTCTATGATCCAATGAACATTGGCAATTTGATCTTTGGTTGCTCCGCCTTTTCTGAATCCAGTTGAACATCTGGAAGTTCACAGTTCACATACTGTTGAAGCCTGACTTGGAGAATTTTGAGCATTACTTTGCTAGTGTGTGAGATAAGTGCAATTGTGTGGTAGATTGAACATTCTTTGGCATTGCACTCCTTTGGGATTGGAATGAAAACTGACCTTTTCCAGTCCTGTGGCCACTGCTGAGTTTTCCAAATTTGTTGGCAGATTGAGTACATCACTATCACAGCATCATCTTTTAGGATTTGAAATAGCTCAACTGGAATTCAATAACCTCCACTAGCTTTGTTCATAGTGATGTTTTCTAAGCCCCACTTGACTTCACATTCCAAGATGTCTGGCTCTAGGTGAGTGATCACACCATCGTGGTTATCTGGGTCATGAAGATCTTTTTTGTACAGTTCTGTGTATTTTTGCCAGCTCTTCTTGGTACCTTCTGCTTCTGTTGGGTCCATACAGTTTCTGTTCTTTATTGTGCCCATCTTCACATGAAATATTCCCTTGATATCTCTAATTTTCTTGAAGAGATCTCTAGCCTTTTCCATTCTATTGTTTTCCTCTATTTCTTTGTGTTGATCACTGGGAAGACTTTCTTATTTCTCCTTGATATTCTTTGCAACTCTTGATTCAGATGGGTATATCTTTCCTTTTATTCTTTGCCTTTAGCTTCTCTTCTTTTCTCAGCTATTTGTAAGGCCTCCTCAGACAACCATTTTGTCTTTTTGTATTTCTTTTTCTTGGGGATGGTCTTGATCACTACCTCCTCTATAATGTCACAAACCTTTTCCCAAAGTTTTTCAGGCACTCTGTGTATCAGACCTAATTCCTTGAATCTATTTGTCACTTCCACTGTATAAGCATAAGGGATTTGATTTAGGTCATACCTGAAAGGTCTAGCAGTTTTCCCTACTTTCTTCAAAGTCTGAATTTTGCAATAAGAAGTTTATGATCTGATCCACAGTCAGCTCTTGGTCTCGTTTTTGCTCACTGTTTAGAATAGTCTTTGACACTGCCTTTCTTTGAGATAGGAATGAAAACTGACTTTTTCCAGTCCCATAGCCACTCCTGAGTTTTCCAAATTTGCTGTCATATTGAGTGCAGCACTTTCATAGAATCATTTTTTAGGATTCGAAATAGAACAGCTGGAATTTCATCACCTCCACTAGCTTTGATCATTGTTATGTTTTCTAAGGCCCACTTGACTTCACATTGCAGGATTTCTGGCTCTAGGTGAGTTAGGGGACAACAGAAGATGAAATGGTTGGATTGCATCACTAACTCGATGGACATGAGTTTGAGGAAGGTCCGGGAGTTGGTGATAGACAGGAAGCCTGGCGTGTTGCAGTTCATTGTATTGCAAAGAGTCAGACACGACTGAGGCTCTGAACTGACTGTAGGGCAGGAATAGAGAGACATAGACCTCAAGAACAGACTTGTGGACACAGCAGGGGCAGTAAAGAGAGGGACACATGAGAGAGTAGCACTGAAACAAACATTACCATAAGCTAAATAGATAGCTAGTGGGAAACTGCTGTATAGAACAGGGCATTCAACCCATGCTCTGAGACAACCTACAGCACTGGGGTGAGTGCTGGGAGGAAGATTCAGGAGGGAGGGGACATTGATACACTTCTTGTAGATTCACCTGTTGTTCAGCAGAAACCATACAGCATTATAAAGCAGTTATTCTCCAATGAAAAAATAAATTTTAAAAAATGGTCCTGTAAAGTCTAGCAAGAAGAGGACAGAAAATTGAATAGTATCTCAATCATTTAAAATGACTGTCTATGGGAATATTGTTCCACTAATGATTGTTACAGGCTCACAGTGGGTAAATGAAACAGTTACTGACTCCAAAGAGCTCACAATTAAAAGACAAAATAAAAAACTATTAACATTGAGTGACTGCAATATAATATTAAATTCTAAAATACAGAATTCAAACATTAAAAACCATTTTGTAAATGAAAATCTTCAAATCCATATGTTTCTTTGTAATTAGATGATCAATGCTACATGTGGAAATCAATAATGTTATGATTCTTTGGGAGGTAATTTCTATACTCCTGTTAATGATTTTTCTCTTTATTTCTTAAAAAAATAATTCTTGACAGTCAGTGTTTTTGTCATGTGTTTGTGTGTGTGTGCGTGTATACTTGCTTGACAAAATTCCACTTCCCAAACAGATCAAACATCAACTTTCTTTTAGAGGTTGAGGCTAATTGATGGATATAAAGAAAAAAGAGATCATGATTCCAAGTACATAGTCTCTACAAATATTATGCATGTATTATAAATGTTAAAATCCATCAAATAAAGTCTCCCCAGTCAAAAAATGGGAGACTGTTATACTAATTTAGACATGATAATCTAAAATACTTGCCTTTGCCTTCTGTTCATGCACTCTTTTTGTCAAAGTCACTTCAGACATTTTGGAGAGTATGCAATGAGGCTCTTGAAACTATATAGATTAAACGAGATTTGGGTTCCGCCCTATTCTTCTGTTCTTTTCTGGTTCTTCAGGAAAACATTCATGGTCTTTTCAAATGTTGAAGCAGCCTCATTGTTGTCATTATTTTTAAAAAGGCACTGACTATTCAATGTCTTGGTGCCCTCAAGCTACCAATCTGAATAATGTTGGAAGACTCTAGATTTACGTAGGGGTGGAAAGGATGGACTTATTCTTGCCTCTGTCATATGGATAGAAGGAGGTTCTCCTGTTGATTTTACACAAAGTTGCTCATAAAGCAAAACAAAAACATGAGCAGATTTGCCAACTGCTGGAAAGTTACATACTTCACTGTGTAATCGCTAAATTCTAGGGACTATTCTATTATATTCTGTTCTATTATATTCTATTCAAGCTCCTCCCCTCAAAGGTCTGTCCTTTTGTCTGCTGTTACAAAGTAAAATTTTGTATGAAAATTAATTAGCCAATATTCACTGAGCATTTACTATATGCTAAGGAGTCATTTTAAGAGCTTTATATTAATATTATCTCATTATTTCTTAAAAAAATGTTAGGTATGATTATTGTCTCTATTTCTCAGATAAGAAAACGAAAACATTAAAGACACTAACTAATGGTAGAGCCTTATTCAAATGCAAACTTTAAAATTCTACAACCTTTGCAATTAATCATTCTCAGAAGTGCTTCTCATTACCAAAAATATTCTTGAGGAGTGAGGCGCTTGAAGGCAGTTCTCCATGTTAACTGTTAACTAAGCCAGATTAAATGTCTAGAAACTTTAATAATATATATAAGTATATTTTCATCAAACAAATGATAACCACTTATCAGTTAGACAGAATATAGTGACCATAACAAGGTTTTGGGGAATTAAATGGTACTTAGCTCTTGACTGCAGTGCCATTTTTCTTTTGGTGTGACTCTGGGATAATAGTGGCTGTAATTCCCTGAGCCTCCATGTTGTTGTCTATAAAAGGGGATGATAATGCCTATCTTTAAAATAGAAATAGTCTTCTTTGAGTACATAAGATAATTTGTTTATAAGCAGCAGGCATGATGCACAGGGCACTTGGAAGCAATCACTTAGTATTCCTTCCTTTTTCCCTATCTAGAAAATTAGAAAGGTAAACCATCAGATATCTTGTTTCACAAGGTAGCTTCCTTTCCTACAGCATAGTTGGTGAAATGGTTCTGTTCAATATTCTAAATGTTGTGCATTGTAAAATCATTTTCTGCTATAAGCTACCAGCAAAAGTTAAAATATTTAAATATATGCTATGCTAGTTGAAATGTTGATTGATTTTTCTTCTGGAGTGAATAGGTACAGCTGATTTGTAGAACACGGAAAGAATCTACAATGAAGAAATGCAGGGCTTCCCTCCTGGCTCAGTATCAATCTGACTGCCAAAGCAGGAGACATGGGTTCAGTCCCTGGCCTGGGAAGATCCCACATGCTTTGGAGCAACTAAACAGGTGCTCCACAGCTATTGAGCCTGGTTCCAGAGCTCAGGGACCACACCTACTGAAAGGCATGAACCCTAGAGCCCATGCTCAGCAACAAGAGCAGCCACCGCAATGAGAAGTCCAAATATCGCAGCTAGCGAGGAGCCCTTGTTCTGCACAAGTAGAGAAAAGCCCATGCAGTAACAAAGACCCAGCATAGTCAAACATAAACAAATAAAAGCATATATAAAACAAAGAACAAATGTAACACTTCCCCTTGGTAAAATGCGTGTATGAATGCTCAGTCGTGTCTGACTCTTTGTGAACCCCATGGACTGTAGCCCACTGGGCTCTTCTGTCCATGAAATTTTCCAGGCAAAAGTATCAGAGTAGACCGCCATTTTATTCTCCAGGGGATCTTCTCAACCCAGAGATCAGAACCGAGACTCTTGTTTCTCCTGCATTGGTAGGCAGATTCTTTACCACTGCACCACCTGGGATTTCCTTTGGCAAAATTCTGTAGCGCTATTGCAATTAGGGACTCAATAATTTATGTAGCCATTTTTGTTTAACTATATTACATACTTTTGTTTACTTAATAATAGTACCATGATTATATTTGAGATTCAGAAGTACAAATAGCATTTTTATATGGATGATATGATACTTAATTCTTAAACTCAAAGACCAAAGAAAGTGTCTCCCCAAAGAGTTCTGGGTCAACTGGAATACAAGGTATTCTGCGTGCAAGTGAAATTTTAATGTCATGCATAGCCCTAATTCTAAAATGTAAATATCCTATTAAAATATTTGACTCATATCAAGGACAGAATAGCTAATTTTTGCTCAGTTATGCAGATAATTCAATTTCTCAGTTTTTGTTTCTTTGTAATGTACATAGACAGCAAGAATCTACCTCCCCTCTACCACCCCACCGCCCCAGTAACGCATTCTGTAAATGAAGGCAGAAAATGGGTTGTTTACTTTCTACAGTAAAATGCCCTAGCTTTGGCTACATTCAATCTCAGAACATTAATAAGAACCTGAGTTGTTTACTCGTTCTGGAAATGTATAGCTTATGCTCTTAAATGAAAAGATGAAATCTTAATGGTTAACAGTACATTTCTATCTGTGGACATATGCATAAAAGCTTATATACATTTAGATCCAGGAAGACGTTTCTACTACAGCAATCTTTTCTGTAGGTCACTGCAGTCCAGTGTTTACATGGAGGATGGGCTCAAAAATCTCTCTCGAAAAGATGAATAAGAGAATACAGAATATTTATTCTGTTATGAATATATTGAATAAAATTATTGTATTATACTTCTATTGAATTCTAAGAAATACTAAATATGTTAGGAGTTATAGCTGGGATTGAACTGTGGAATGACAATACAACCACCAAAATCATCTTCATCTCATTAATGTGTGTGTGTGTTAAGAGTATACTACAGGAATTACAAAAGGTCAAACAAGAGATTTATCATTATTATCACTCTCCATAGAATCGTGTTGCACAACATTACCTTTTATGTTACACAAAAGTCTATTTAAAGATTTTTTTTTAATAAATCAAGCCTTAGTTATAAAATGTAAAAACAATTGAAAAATAGTTTTCTAAGACACTGTGGTAAATTTTAGAAGTTGTTATATGGGATATATCCAAATACAATTGTCAGATTTAATAAATAAAGGACTCCTTCATTTAAGGATGCCACATACACTCTATGGGATGCATTAGCTAAAAAATAATCCTTTATCTGAAATTCAAATTTAACTAGACATCCTGTATTTCATATCACAAAAGATAACTTATCTTTTAGTTGTGTTACAAATGCCTTATAACAAATCCATTTATTTTATTTTATTTTTTTATTTTTTTTTCAAATCCATTTATTTTAAAACTGTACTTTTTTCTTTTTAAAAAATAAGATGTATTTATTGAAAGCTTCGACTAGATTACATGCACATGGCTCAGAAATAAAAAGTCTGGAGAGGTCAGCATGAAATCTCTAATAAATTTACTTTAAAAGTACATCGATACATAACTATTGGAAAAACCATACCTTTGACTATATGGACATTTGTCGGGAAAGTAATGTCTCTGCTTTTTAATATGCTGTCTAGATTGGTCAAGGCTTTTTTTCCAAGGAGCAAGCAGTTTTTAATTTCATGGCTAGAGTCACCACCTGCAGTGATTTTAGTGTCCAAGAAAATAAACGCTGTCACTGTTTCCATTGTTTCCCCATCTATTTGCCATGGAGTGATGAGACTGGATGCCATGATTTCATTTTTTGAATGTGGAGTTTTAAGCCAAAATTTTCACTGTTCTTTTTCAATTTCAACAATAGACTCTTTAGTTCCTCTTTGCTTTCTGCCATTAGAGTGGTGTCATCTGCATATTTGAGGTTATTGATATTTCTCCCAGCAATCTTGATATCAGCTTGTGCTTCATCCAGCCCCGCATTTTGCATGATGTATTCTGCATATAAGTTAAATGATCAGGATGACAATATACAGCCTTGATGCAATCCTTTCCCAATTTGGAACCAGTCCATTGTCTTATGGCTGGTTCTAACTGTTGCTTCTTGACTACATAACAATTTCTCAGAAGGCAGGTAAGGTGGTCTGGTATTCCCAGAAAATTCTCTTGAAGAAGTTTCCAAAATTTGTTGTGATCCTCACAGTCAAATGCTTTGGCATAGTCAATAAAGCAGAAGTAGATGTTTTTCTGGAATTCTCTTGCTTTTCCTATGATCCAATAGATGTTGACAATTTGATCTCCATTTTCTCTGCCTTTTCTAAATCCAGCTTGAATACCTGGAAGTTCTCAGTTCACGTACTGTTGAAGCCTCGCTTGGAGAATTTTAAGCATTACTTTGTAGCATGTGAGATGAGTGCGATTGTATGGTAGTTTGAACATTCTTTGGCATGGCCTTTCTTTGGGATTGGAATGAAAACTAACCTTTTCCAGTTCTGTGGCCACTGCTGAGTTTTCCAAATTTGCCAGCATATTGAGTGCAGCACTTTCACAGCATCATCTTTTAAAATTTGAAATAGCTCAACTGGAATTCCATCACCTCCACTAGCTTTGTTTGTAGTCATGTTTCCTAAGGCCCACTTGACTTCTCACTCCAGGGTCTGGTTCTAGGTGAGTGATCACATCATCATGGTTATCTGGGTCATGAAGATCTTTTTTGTATAGTTCTTCTGTGTATTCTTGTCAGCTCTTCTTAGTATCTTCTGCTTCTGTTAGGTATGTACCATTTCTGCCCTTTATTGTGCTGACCTTGCATGAAATGTTCCCTTGATATCTCTAATTTTCTTGAAGAGATCGCTAGTCTTTCCCATTCTATTGTTTTCCTCTATTTCTTTGCATTGGTCACTTAGAAAAGCTTTCTTATCTCTCCTTGCTATTCTTTGCAATTTTTGATTCAAATGGGTATATCTTTCCTTTTCTCCTTTGCCTTTTTCTTGACTTCTTTTCTCATCTATTAATAAGGCCTCTTCAGACAGCCATTTTGCCAGAAGGCTGAACGCCAAAGAATTGATGCTTTTGAACTTTGGTGTTGGAGAAGACTTTTGAGAGTCCCTTGGACTGCAAGGAAATCTAACCAGTCCATTCTGAAGGAGATCAGCCCTGGGATTTCTTTTGAAGGAATGAGGCTAAAGCTGCAACTCCAATACTTTGGCCACCTCATGCAAAGAATTGGCTCATTGGAAAAGACTCTGATGCTGGGAGGGATTGGGGGCAGGAGGAGAAGGGGACAACAGAGGAAGAGATGGCTGAATGGCATCACCGACTCGATGGATGTGAGTCTGAATGAACTCTGGGAGTTGGTGATGGACAGTGAGGCCTGGTGTGCTGCGATTCATGGGGTCACAAAGAGTCGGACACGACTGAGAGACTGAACTGAACTGAACTGTACAATGTTACTAACCTCCATCCATAGTTCTTCAGGCACACTGTCTATCAGATTTAATCCCTTGAATATATTCAAATCCCTTGATCTAATCTCTCTTTCTCACCTGACTTTTAAAATGCTTTGCTAAAATACTTTGGGGTGTTCTTACTTTTAGGGGACTGAGCCACCCATTCTCTTTGAATGGTTCTGCAGTAACGTTTTCTCTGCTCCAAACTCTCAATTTCTTGTTTGTTCTGGCTCACTCTGAGTTGGGCTTTGCAAAAGTTCAGTAACTCAACAACATTTTCTCTTAATCTGTGTTAAAGAATTGAGGTTGTAGTAGTTTTATGAGAATGAATAAAGACAAGTGTGCAGAAAGGTTGTTTTGCTTGTATCTTTGACTTAGAGCAAAAACTGTTAGTGAATATCTGGGGCATAAGTTATGAAGCAGTACACATTGTATACACATGGGATTCTTACCCACAGAGTAGGGATAATGGGCAGTGATAATGACAAAAACAGCCACTTTGGTGTCCCTAGAATGGGGTTACAAAAGGTGCCGTGACTATACCTGGAAAAGTGTCAACAAGGAAAACACATTGACTTCTATTAGTAAGCCAGACAGAAACATCAGCAAGCTCCTAGAATGTACATTCTCTTGGTTTTTATAAGAGCAATGACAAAATTCTATTAGTACATTAAAATTAAAATGTGAATGGGAACATTTCTGGAAAGGAAAGGAAAACATGGGTTCCTTGTGCAAAGATATGGCAAATGCAGAAATCCCAAATGTACTTTGTCATTGATGGAAATGCAAAATAAACACCAATGAAACTTCTCAGTAATAAAGTTTCAGTAATAAAGTTTTCTAGTACATAATTCAGGGCTTCCCTGGTGGCTTAGAGGGTAAAGTGTCTGCCTACAATGCAGGAGACCCAGGTTCAATCCCTGGGTAGGGAAGTTCCTCTGGAGAAGGGAATGGCAACCCACTCCAGTACTCTTGCCTGGAAAATCCCATGGACTGAGTACATAATTTGACATCTGAGGACTCTAATCCCTTTCATCACCACCCCAACCCCCCCGCCCAAAAAAAGAAAGAAAACAAACCAAAAAACTCCCAAAGGTCATTAATTCACTTCAATATTCTTTCCTTTATAAAAATCCAACTAATTCAAGTTCAGTAATGTACTTTGCACTTAAATAAGTTGTTTTCAAATCTTCAGTAAGATCTGCACCAAACACAACATTATTTTCTTATTCAGTTCAATTCAGTTCAGTCACTCAGTCGTGTCTGACTCTTGGCAATCCCATGAATTGCAGAACGCCAGGCCTCCCTGTCCATCACCAACTCCCAGAGTTTACTCAAACTCGTATCCATCGAGTCGGTGATGCCATCCAGCCATCTCATCCCCTGTCATCTCCTCCTCCTGCCCCCAATCCCTGCCAGCATCATGGTCTTTTCCAAAGAGTCAACTCTTTGCATGAGGTGGCCTAAGTATTGGAGTTTCAGCTTGAGCATCAGTCCTTCCAATGAACACCCAGGACTGATCTCCTTTAGGATGGACTCGTTGGATTGCCTTACAGTCCAAGGGACTCTCAAGAGTCTTCTCCAACATCACAGTTCAAAAGCATCAATTCTTCGGCACTCAGCTTTCTTCACAGTCCAACTCTCACATGCATACATGACCATTGGAAAAACCATAGCCTTGACTAGATGGATCTTTGGGACCAGATCTGATAGATAGAGTGCCTGATGAACTCTGGACGGAGGTTCTTGACATTGTACAGGAGTCAGGGATCAAGACCATCCCCATGGAAAAGAAATGCAAAAAAGCAAAATGGCTGTCTGAGGAGGCCTTACAAATAGCTGTGAAAAGGAGAGAATTGAAAAGCAAAGGAGAAAAGCAAAGATATTCTCATTTGAATGCAGAGTTCCAAAGAATAGCAAGAAGAGATAAGAAGGCCTTCTTCAGTAATCAATGCAAAGAAATAGAGGAAAACAACAGAATGGGAAAGACTAGAGATCTCTTCAAGAAAATTAGAGATACCAAGGTAACATTTCATGCAAAAAATGGGATCGATAAAGGAGAGAAATGGTATGGACCTAACAGAAGCAGACAATATTAAGAAGAGGTGGCAAGAATACACAGAAGAACTATACAAAAAAGATCTTCATAACCCAGATAATCACGATGGTGTGATCACTCACCTAGAGCCAGACATCCTGGAATGTGAAGTCAAGTGGGCCTTAGAAAGCATCACTATGAACAAAGCTAGTGGAGGTGATAGAATTCCAGTTGAGCTTTTTCAAATCGTGAAAGATGATGCTGTGAAAGTGCTGCACTCAATATGCCAGCAAATTTGGGAAACTCAGCAGTGGCCCCAGGACTGGAAAAGGTTAGTTTTCATTCCAATCCCAAAGAAAGGCAATGCCAAAGAATTTGCTTATTAAAAACCTGATGAAACATGTATAATATCATGTAAGAATCGAATTGCCAGGCTATGTCCAATGCAGGATATGGCACGCTTGGGGCTGGTACACGGGGATGACCCAGAGAGATGTTGTGGGGAGGGGGGTGGGAGGGGGGTTCATGTTTGGGAACGCATGTACACCCGTGGTGGATTCATGTCAATGTATGGCAAAACCAATACAGAATTCTAAAGTAAAATAAACAATAAATAAATTAAAAAAAAAACCTGTTAATTTGTAATGGCCCTATTTTAATGAAAATATTGCCCAATTAGGCAACAATTCTGTGAGAATATATTATCATTAATTTCCTAATGGAAAAATTAATACCTTAAGCTTAGAGAAACAAAGAGAATTTTTGAGCAATAACAACAGCCAAAAAAGAAAATAAGTAGACCCAAGTTCAAGCACAGACCTACTGACTTTAATTCAGTACACTTTCTGTAATGCATGGGCACTGTTGCATTACAGGTAAGGCTTAGATTTGCTCTGCCAGAGGCTCATGAAAAGTTATCACACTTAAATCATTGCAATGATGAAGATTGCAACTTAAGCTTTATTTCTTCTTTCATGTAAATTATAATAACTATGAGTTTAAAGAACCTGCTATTACACAAGATGCTTCACATATATTGTCAAATAACACAACTGAAAGTAGATATCATTTACATTCACAGAAGAATATATTTGGCTAGGATTAAGTAATTCTTCCAAGTATATCTTGATAACATATTGTCTGGCAAGATGAGAATCAAACCCAGGGGCATGGAGCTCATTCTATGAAATCTTATCTCCTTTTATTCAAATACCTCTAGGTAAACGAGCCTGATTTATTAATCAAAAATCTCAGTTGACATGTTCTCTACAATATTACAAATCATTCCTACATTTCCTTCCATAAAAGTTGAAAAAAGCATCAATATCTGTATTGCCTTTCTGTATTTTTTATCAAAAGTTAAAGGTATGAGATTATAAAAATGAACTACTGACAAGACTAATTTAGAAAGCAGCAATCTTATTTTTTTGAATTACATTTTAAAATTAGAGAGGTGTCAAAGAAAAATAAAATAAAACATTAAGAGGAGGAGTAATAAGAAGCAATAAGATATTTCTAAAGAGCAAAAGCAAAATTTTTTAGAATAAGTTTCAAAACTTCAGCAGTCAGAGAGAAGATTGAAATTCTAGAACATCTAGGGGGCTGATCTTTCATTACCATTTAGCCCAAATGGTAATTTTGGGTTGAAATACAATTTCTGGGCACAGGTTGACAATGTATAGTTACAAAAAGACTAGAGGTTGTGAAGTTGACAAGAGTTTCAGCCTTAGATCTTTCAATCTTTAATAACTGAAGCAATTTGTGATCCACTCTGAAATACTGTGGAATCTGAAAAGACCCCCCAAAGGAAGAAGTGTTTGTTCTATTAGGAAGAATAGATATGGCTTTTAACAATGCAAAAGATGATCCAGACCTGTGATTGCTAAATGCCATAGCAGCTACATCAGAATTTCTTCAGACAATTTCGATTAAAAAGCCTGAGGAAATTGAACATTTTAGAAAGAAAAATGTACTAATATGTAAAATAATTACTTGTATGTTACAGTTATGGTACTAAACTAAGAGGGTGATGTAGCTATTCAGTTCAGTTCAGTCACTCAGTCGTGTCTGACTCTTTTTGACCCCATGGACTTCCCTGTCCATCATCAACTTCTGGAGCTTGCTCAAACCCATGTCCATTGAGTTGGTGATGTCATCCCACCATCTCATCCTCTGTCATTCCCTTCTCCTCCTGCTTTCAATCTTTCCCAGCATCAGGGTCTTTTCCAGTGAGTCAGTACTTTGCATCAGGTGGCCAAAATATTGGAGTTGCAGCTTCAGCTGCAGTCCTTTCAATGAATGTTCAAGACTGATTTCCTTTACGATGGATTGGTTTGATCTCCTTGCTGTCCAAAGGACTCTCAAGAGTCTTCTCCAACACCACAATTCAAAAGCATCAATTCTTCGGCACTCAATGTTCTTTAAGGTCCAACTCTCACATCCATACACGACTACTAGAAAAATCATAGCTTTTGACTAGATGGACCTTTGTTGGCAAAGTAATGTCTCTGCATTTTAATATGCTGTCTAGGTTGGTGTAGCTATTAAGAATAGCTAAAAAGTAATTTGCATGTTATTTAGAAACTACTGAATGTTTTAAGGTGTGAGGGAATGACAAAAATAGTTTTTTGTTTGAAAAACATCACTGATAGTAGCATTAGAAGCATGAGAAGTGTGAATTTGAGTAAGGGAGGAATAGAGACAGAAAGATTAGTAGGAGTCTTTACCTATTCCAATTGAGAGTAAATTTTCAACTGTGTGGAATGGACAGGGATAGTATAAAGAAAAAGGCAGAGTATTGTAGAAAATTTAGGAGATAACCCAGGTTTGACAGCACTTGTGATTCTTTGAATAAAAGAGACAGATTAGTCAATATGACCCTAGTTTGTCTGCCCCACTGATTGCAAGAATGGTGGTTGACAATTGGAGCAGGGAGGTTGTGATACCAGTTTCTTCACCTTCAATTACAGATGCATTCACCAAAGTGTGAGAAAGAAAAACAAGTTTAGAAGATAAATGAAGGATAATGTAATGTTTAGTTATGTTTGATTGCTTGGCAATGCTTAAGTCATAACAAATCAGAGATTTTTTTTTTTTTTTAGTATCTAATCAGAGTTTTGAAAGCATCTGATTATAAACAATGCATACAGATTGAAAAGTTAGTGCATTTGTCAACTTTTATATTTCCATTAACTTTGGTCTTTTAATCTTCTAGTTAAATGTTGATTGATTGACTGTGGCATCACTAAGTAGTATGAATATGTTTGCATGTGTCATACAAATGTCACATGCATGCATTTAGATCATTTAACTTATTAAAGAGGTAAAATTGTTTAAGAAGTCTCTATGTATGTGTATGTGAAAACTCTAGCAAAGATTAACATCTATTTTTTTAAAGGGTTTAAAATTTTATGTTATACAGTGATATCCATTTTTTTGTAGATTTAATATTTTCTCCTTAGTTCACATAGTAGGAAAAATGTATATTTTATAGCAATATAGGGAACATCTCTCTATAGTTATTCATCAAGTACAGTGGTCTAGGTTGTAATTTATTCTCTAGCTTTTAAAGTTTGCCCTCTGAAGGTTGCTCACTTCCATATTTAAAATTCTTTTAAACAAGGGTACAGAAAGATTTGGTGCCAAACCAAGTATATCAATAATAGCTCTAGACCTATGCAGGACACACATTTCAAAGATTCTCTTAAAAATGGCTCACAAAAGTGCTTTATATCTTTTAAAGTATTTATATACATCATTATTTTATTAGGAATGATGAAAGTAATAAGTTTTCCATTTTGGCCCAAGTGAGGACATTTCTAAAATTTTCTTTAATGTTCACCAAATAAATACTATCATATAGAATACTTTAGATAAGATTTCTGAGACATCATGAGGGATAGTGTAAGTTTTACTGAGGAGAATATTTCCTGACATCCCTCACATAGTCATATTTCAAACTCAGATTAATAAGCCTAAGCTTGATTTTTCATTTTCTTCCAAATGATTAGCTTTAAGATTGAAGAAGACAACAAATCTGAATGTAAATTTTACACCAGTCTTATGAAAAAGAGGGAGACTGTGATTAGGTCTAAATTATTCAATTAATAACTGAATCAGGGCTAAGACCTAGGCATTGTGATGTGATTTTTTGTTCATTATACCTTCACTAGACTGTATTTCATTTGCATTTGAAATTCATGCACAGATAAATATGTAGGATATTTAGGAGTTTTTAATTTTTAAACTTGAAAGGAAAATTAATGAAGTACTACTTATGATTTTTGCTTCAGTTCATTTAGTACAAAAAAGTTAAAGTGAAAACACTTTTGCTCTATGGAAAAAACAACAACAACAAAAACTGATCACTTTGGCTTTTACCACATTTCACAAAGAGGGCTTAAGTATCTTTATGTTCTATAGAGCATTTAAAATCAGTGAGGGATTAAGATAAATTTCATTTGACCAATACTAAAAAAAAAAAAAAAAAAAAAAGACTCTGAGTGCACATCATGTAGTGTTCATCTTCTGACAGCACAGTATTTCAGGAGATAACAGTAAGGAGAAATTTATGGCAGGTGCATTACTACTTAGGAACTAATCTCATCCACATGGCTGTTAACATGAAATATGGATTTTAATAATCCTGACTCTGTGAGTTGTGTGATCCTGCCTGGTGGGAATGTGATTAGCCACAGCCTGTAAGATTAATTGAGATATATAACACATGATTACATCTAGCGGATTACAAGCAACTTTGATTATGTGAGAGTTTGCATAGTTAAATACATACAAATAAACCAATATCCTATTATGACAAGAAAGAGAATTCTTTTTTCCTTAGGTCATTAAACAGGTCACTTAAATAGAATGTAAAAGTCTTTCAGGGAGAAGAAATTTTAAAGAAAAATGTAGATAGAGAGATGGATAGATAATAGATAGATAGCTAGGTCACATAAAATTTCTTGAAATTTACTCCATCATTATGCATATTACCTAGAACAGAATTTTATTCAGTAAGGAAAAAGTTTCTGACATCAACACATAGAAATTTTATTGTTATTGTTCAGGCACTAAGTCATGTCCAATTTTCTGCAACCCCATGGACTGCAGCACGCCAGGCTTCCCTGCCCTTCACCATCCCTGGTGATATGCTCAAATTCATGTTCATTGAGTTGGTGATGCCATCCAACCATTTCATCCTCTGCTGCCCCCTTCTCCTCCTGCCTTCAATCTTTCCCTGCATCAGGGTCTTTTCAAATGAGTCAGCTCTTCGCATCAGGTGGCCAATGTATCAGAGCTTCACCTTCAGCATCAGTCCTTCCAATGAATACTCAGAACTGATTTTCTTTAGGATTGACTCGTTTGATCTCCTTGCTGTCCAAGGGAATCTCAAAAATCTTCTTCAACACCACAGTTCAAAAGCATGAATTCTTCTGCGTTCAGCTTTTTTTATGGTCCAACTCTCACATCCATACATGACTACTGGAAAAACCAGAGCTTTGACTAAACAGGCAGAGTAATGTCTTTGCTTTTTAACATGCTGTCTAGGTTTGTCATAGCTTTTCTTCCAAGGAGCAAGCGTCTTTTAATTTCATGGCTGCAGTCACCATCTGCAGTGATTTTGGAGCCCAAGAAAAGAAAGTCTGTCACTGTTTCCATTGTTTCCCCATCTATTTGCCATGAAGTGATGGGACCGGATGCCACAATCTTAGTTTTTTAAATGTTGAGTTTTAAACCAGTTTTTTCACTCTCCTCTTTCACCTTCATCAAAAAGCTTTTTAGTTCCTCTTTGCTTTCTGCCATAAGGGTGGTGTCATCTGCATATCTGAGGTTATTGATATTTCTCCTGGAAGTCTTGATTCCAGCTTGAACTTCATGCAGCCCGGTATTTCACATGGTGTACTCTGCATATAAGTTAAGTAAGCAGGATGACAATATACATCCTTGACATACTCCTTTCCTAATTTTGAACCCATTCTAACTATCCAGTAATAAAATAAACTTCCATTTTTCTTGAACTTTATTTTAATGCCTACTTCCAACAGAGCTCAATTACTAATTATTTTATGAGTGATTATTGTTTCCCTCAAAAGTCTTCTCTTTGGAAAAGGTTTGCTGACATCAGTCTCCGTGTTCAGTACAATGAATTTGGCTGAGCTTTCAAAGCACTTAACTCTAGTTTGCCATTCTATTATTCTAAATAAAAAGCTAGGTTTTCAAATTCATCTCACTCTATTTATTTTTCTGTATTCTTTTTTACAGCCAAACTACATTCTTTCCCAGGCCCTATATAGGTCCTCCTTTTCCCAACCTCTAAACATACTAACTCATAACTTTATGAATAATTGCATCCCTTTTTATCTATGTCTATTAATCAAGGGAAATGAGGTGCTCTAGAACAAGCAAACTCTCCTAAAATCAATAAATGGGGTCACATTCTTGTTTAAGTCAATTAAGATTCTTGCAACCGAATGTGTATAGAATGAATATATTCAAAATGATAGGAATTTAAATACACACATTAAGCAACTACTTCTGATGTATAATTGACTTGATCAGAGGCAACAAGTTGCTTCTAAAGAAAGAATAAAAATTTTAGAAATCTTCAGTTGGTAATAGTGAAAGCTAAGACTTAGAATTCAAAAAATATTTCAAAAACTCTTCTCAGAGCAATTCTGGATCACAGACCCCAGTCTAGGACCAGAAATGGAGGGTATCCCTAGAATTCTGAAAACCACATTAAGGGACTGCTACTTTATATAACTGGTAATGAAGCATACAATTCTAAGAAGGACAGAAAAATAATATAAATATGTTTAAGACAGATCTGTACACACATGTAAGTGATAGCTTTAAACTGGATACTTAAAGACAGCCAGGATTTTTGAGGTTACCACTCACTTTTGGGATTGATTCTTTTTCACTAAATAAACCATAGATACTGTCAAAAACAGAATCATCATGTAAATAGAATTAAATCTTATTAAAATGAACTGATATTTGGAAAATATTACTAGAAACTCTCTAAGTTCAAGAATTTCTGAGCAATGTGTATACATTTTAAAAGAAAGAATCAGATTATCTTCTGAGGAAGACACAATACAAAAAATGAGAAGTCTTCTCATGTGGATAACTTTTGTATTTTTAATTTTTTACTCCTTTTTGTATCTTTGAAACCACATGTATTTGATCTTCAGAAATAGCATGAATTCCAGAAAGAAACCTACTATTTCAAGAATACATAGATAGTTTACATAGATAGTGGTTAGTTGGTTAGTTAGTTCAGTCACTCAGTCGTGTCCGACTCTTTGCGACCCCATGAATTGCAGCACGCCAGGCCTCCCTGTCCATCACCAACTCCCAGAGTTCAGCCAAACTCATGTGCATCGAGTCGGTGATGCCATTCAGCCAGCTCATCCTCTGTCATCTCCTTCTCCTCCTGCCGCCAATCCCTCCCAGCATCAGAGTCTTTTCCAATGAGTCAACTCTTCGCATGAGGTGGCCAAAGTACTGGAGTTTCAGCCTCAGCATCAGTCCTTCCAATGAACACCCACTCCTTTAGGGTGGACTGGTTGGCTCCTTGCAGTCCAAGGGACTCTCAGGGGTCTTCTCGAACACCACAGTTCAAAAGCATCAATTCTTCGGTGCTCAGCCTTCTACACAGTGCAACTATCACATGCATACATGATCACTGGAAACACTATAGCCTTGACTAGACGGACCTTTGATGACAAAGTAATGTCTCTGCTTTTGAATATGCTATCTAGGAATCAGTGAACTAAAATGGACTGGAATGGGTGAATTTAACTCAGATGACCATTATATCTATGACTGTGGGCAGGAATCCCTCAGAAGAAATGGAGTAGCCATCATGGTCAGCAAAAGAGTCTGAAATGCAGTATTTAGATGCAATCTCAAAAATGACAGAATGATCTCTGTTCGTTTCCAAGGCAAACCATTCAATATCACCATATCCAAGTCTATGCCCCAACCAGTAATGCTGAAGAAGCTGAAGTTGAAGGGTTCTATGAAGACCTACAAGACATTTTAGAATTAACACCCAAAAAAGATGTCCTTTTCATGATAGGGGACTGGAATGCAAAAGTAGGAAATCAAGAAACACCTGGATTAACAGGCAAATTTGGCCTTGGAATGCAGAATGAAACAGGGCAAAGACTAATAGAGTTTTGCCAAGAAAATGCACTGGTCATAGCAGAACCCTCTTCCAACAACACAAGAGAAGACTCTACACATGGACATCACCAGATGGTCAACACCAAAATCAGACTGATTATATTCTTTGCAGCCAAAGATGGAGAAGCTGTATACAGTCAACAAAAACAAGACCAGGAGCTGACTGTGGCTCAGATCATGAAATCCTTATTACCAAATTCAGACTCAAATTGAAGAAAGTAGGGAAAACCGCTAGACCATTCAGGTATTACCTAAATCAAATCCCTTATGATTATACAGTGGAAGTGAGAAATAGATTTAAGGGCCTAGATCTGATAGATAGGGTGCCTGAGGAACTATGGATGGAGGTTCGTGACATTGTACAGGAGACAGGGATCAAGACCATCCCCAT
>NW_024070201.1:9109824-9485613 GCF_014754425.2 Oryx dammah
AAAGCCTTCTTCAGCGATCAATGCAAAGAAATAGAGGAAAACAACAGAATGGGAAAGACTAGAGATCTCTTCAAGAAAATTAGAGATACCAAGGGAACATTTCATGCAAAGATGGGCTTGATAAAGGACAGAAATGGTCTGGACCTAACAGAAGCAGAAGATATTAAGAAGAGGTGGCAAGAATACACGGAAGAACTGTACAAAAAAGATCTTCACGACCCAGATAATCATGATGTGATCACTAATCTAGAGCCAGACATCTTGGAATGTGAAGTTAAGTGGGCCTTAGAAAGCATCACTATGAACAAAGCTAGTGGAAGTGATGGAATTCCAGTTGAGCTGTTTCAAATCCTGAAAGATGATGCTGTGAAAGTGCTGCACTCAATATGCCAGCAAATTTGGAAAACTCAGCAGTGGCCACAGGACTGGAAAAGGTCAGTTTTCATTCCAATCCCAAAGAAAGTCAAATTAAAAGAATGCTCAAACTACCGCACAATTGCACTCATCTCACATGCTAAAAGTAATGTTCAAAATTCTCCAGGCCAGGCTTCAGCAATACGTGAACCGTGAACTCCCTGATGTTCAAGCTGGTTTTAGAAAAGGCAGAGGAACCAGAGATCAAATTGCCAACATCCACTGGATCATCGAAAAAGCAAGAGAGTTCCAGAAAAACATCTATTTCTGCTTTATTGACTATGCCAAAGCCTTTGACTGTGTGGATCACAATAAACTGTGGGGAATTCTTCAAGCGATGGGAATACCAGACCACCTGACCTGCCTCTTGAGAAATCTGTATGCAGATTAGGAAGCAATGGTTAGAACTGGACATGGAACAACAGACTGGTTCCAAATAGGAAAACGAGTGCGTCAAAGCTTTATATTGTCACTCTGCTTATTTAACTTCTATGCAGAGTACATCATGAGAAATGCTCAGCTGGAAGAAACACAAGCTGGAATCAAGATTGCCGGGATAAATATCAATAACCTCAGATATGCAGGTGACACCACAGTTATGGCAGAAAGTGAAGAGGAACTAAAAAGCCTCTTGATGAAAGTGAAAGAGGAGAGCGAAAAAGTTGGCTTAAAGCTGAACATTCAGAAAACGAAGATCATGGCATCCTGTCCCATCACTTCATGGGAAATAGATGGGGAAACAGTGGAAACAGTGTCAGGCTTTATTTTGGGGGGCTTCAAATCACTGCAGATGGTGACTGCAGCCATGAAATTAAAAGACGCTTACTCCTTGGAAGAAAAGTTATGACCAACCTAGATAGCATATTCAGAAGCAGAGACATTACTTGGCCGACTAAGGTCCGTCTAGTCAAGACTATGGTTTTTCCTGTGGTCATGTATGGATGTGAGAGTTGGACTGTGAAGAAGGCTGAGCACCGAAGAATTGATGCTTTTGAACTGTGGTGTTGGAGAAGACTCTTGAGAGTCCCTTGGACTGCAAGGAGATCCAACCAGTCCATTCTGAAGGAGCTCAACCCTGGGATTTCTTTGGAAAGAATGATGCTGAAGCTGAAACTCCAGTAATTTGGCCACCTCATGCGAAGAGTTGACTCATTGGAAAAGACTTTGATGCTGGGAGGCATTGGGGGCAGGAGGAGAAAGGGACGACCGAGGATGAGATGGCTGGATGGCATCATTGACTCAATGGACATGAGTCTGAGTGAACTCGGGGAGATGGTGATGAACAGGGAGGCCTGGCGTGCTGCGATTCATGGGGTCGCAAAGAGCCGGACACGACTGAGCAACTGAACTGAACAAATGAATCCATCATCCTCTGAGTACTCAAGCTG
This sequence comes from Oryx dammah, assembly GCF_014754425.2. Classification (NCBI taxonomy): domain Eukaryota; kingdom Metazoa; phylum Chordata; class Mammalia; order Artiodactyla; family Bovidae; genus Oryx; species Oryx dammah. The sequence goes on from NW_024070201.1 coordinate 9,111,627, forward strand.
GAAACCAGAAGTACTTCCTACTCCTCCTTTTCTCTTACTCATTCCACTTAATCCATCAATAATTCAGTCTAGAAGTTCTGTTTATTTTTCTTATTTTTTATACTACACTCTTAAATGTATCTCTGTCTCCTTCCACCTAAATTCTATCCAGAAAATGCCTTGGTGAGATCTGTACAACAGATTCCTCATAAACAGACTTCATGTAATTCTTGTCTTCATTTTTTAATCTGCTGCCTGGCGGCTCAGATTGTAAAGAATCTGCCCACAATACGGAAGACCTGCATTCAATCCCTTGGTTGGGAAGATGCCCTGGAGGAGGGCATGCAACCTATTCCAATATTCTTGCCTGGAGAATCCCCAAGGACAGAGGAGCCTGGTGGGCTACCGTCCATGGGGTCGCAAAGAGTTGGACATAACTGAGCAACTAAGCACAAAACAGCCAGACTGTGAAGAAATATATTTTGGATAAGGTAGAACGAGTGTAAATCCAACTCCTAATTGTCAAAATTTGGGGGCCTTAGCAAGTTACTTAGCCTTCCTAAATATCAATATTTATAAAGTGGGATATGTTAATGTCTACTTATGAATGTAGTTTTGAAATATGATGAATATGAGTAAATCATCTAGTCTGGTGCCTAACATAGTAGAGATTCAAAAAGTGGTATATGTGTTTGCGTGTTTTTCAATTAAAATAAAATCTAACGTGAATTTTTTTGCTTAAATATTGTATACAACTAATTTTCTGTCAAAAGTCAGCCAACTGTTTCTGTAAAAGTTTAGATAATCATTTTGTGCTTATAAGCCAGACAATCTCTAGAAAACAACAAAACTTTACTATTGAAGAGTGGAAACAGCCATAGATAACACTAATAAAATGGGTTTGTCTATACTTAGCAAAACTGTTTTTTCAGACCTCACATATCTGCTTATGCAACTCCTTCTATCTCGATTACCCTTATTATTCTAAATTTAAGTCCTGTCTGTTTATTCATCATGTGTTAGCTGAGGCTTCATCTCACTCAGAAAGCCTTTCGAGAGATCTTAGGTACCAACAGACTTATGTGTCTGTCTCCTTCAGCAACAGGGATTGTATAATACTCATTTTCCTACCTTTAGAACATGACTCAATAAATATTTGTTCAGCCAAACTGAACTTTCCTGTATTCAAATATTATTCATTCCAAAAATCCTTGGTGTCATAATGGTTTAAATCAAAGGAATCTAGTCTATCCTGTTGACATATTGGTTATTATACGTAAGGAATGAAATCCTTTTCCTCATCAAGTATTAATTTGGGCATTATGTGCACCAAGAAACCATGTTTGCCACCCATGTCTGTTGTCCCAGCACCACTGGGCTCTGCTATGTCCTTGAAGACATCAGGCAGGTTTCACCCTCCACTGGGCCTTTGTGTCCTCTGCCTGAGATGCTTCATTTCCTAACAACCTTCCCGTTATCAACTCCTGCTCATCTATCAACATCAGCTTGAACATATCTTCCTTTTAAATACAATTATCAGAGGCTGTACCTGTTTAAAGATACCTGTCTAAATGTACTATAATTTTACATTTTTAAAAATTATTTGATTAAAAGATAAACAGAACTTTCAGCACCATGAACGGGAGGATTTTTTTTTCTTTTCTCACTTAGGTATCACTAACCCTCAAATTTTGTCTGATGTATATAAACTAAATAAATATGTTGAATAATTGAATGATCTGAATTAGCTTTATAATTTTTCTTTATCATAACTTTATTAAAATTGAAATAATTCACCTATTTTCCATGTAGCAACATTATATTTTTAGAGTGTGTTCTTTCCTCTTTCACATCACAAGCAAGTCATACATATTTAAGCTTTCAGTGCTATGTACACACAAACACATATACACATATGTCAATGATTCTTTCATCTGATAACTATATTATTTTTCAAAAAGTAACTGGAAGTACAAATTTATCCCCTATATCAGAAGTGTTGCTTCAAGTGCTTGCTTATGTGATTATTAAAATTTGAAACATTTATTTTCCATGTATTTTTATATGCAGTTCCTATTTATAGATTCACCTTTGAAATATCCTAAAAACCATATTTTTATTTTGTGATATTGTTTTGGTCTCCCAATGAGGATTCATTAGATTTAACTACTTCTGCTAGATATAATAAATACCCAACTAAATGTTCTAAAATATTAAAGCTTTCCAAGGGTTATTAGTAGGTGTTTTTTTGGGGAAAAAAAGGTATGATGAGGGTCCAATGGACAATGAAGTTCAATGTTAAATAAATAACAGATTTTTTCCTTACTATAAGAGCCTTTAGTGTACTAATCTGTTTTCTGAGTTGCCTTCCCCCACCCAAAAATAATGTTTCCCAAACTTATTTGAGGACATTTTATTAACTATGTATCTATGTAGAACTTTATCTTTGTACCTCTCCCATGTAGCATGACTGATCCCTTACTGTATATTAAACTACTTAGAAATAGGATTACACTATGCTATTTATCCCTATCTCACTTGTTCCAGGGCTTCCCAGGTGGCTCAGTGGTAAAGAATCTGCCTGCAGTTCTGGAGACCCGGGTTTGATCTGTGGGTAGGGAAGATCTCCTGGAGAAGGGAATGGAAACCCACCAGTATTCTTTTCTGAGAAATCCCAATGGACAGAGGTGCCTAGGGGGCCACAGTCCATGGGATGGCAAAGAGCCAGACATGACTGAGTGACTAACTCTTTCTTTACCTGTTATAAGACTTTGTAAATCATTCATGTTCAACTAAATTTTATTATTTAGTTGATTTGAAATGTTCACTTCAGTTCAGTCACTCAGTCGTGTCTGACTCTTTGAGATCCCATGGACTGCAGCACACCAGGCTTCCCTGTCCATCACCAATTCCTGGAGCTTGCTCAAACCCATGTCCAGTGAGTTGGTGATGCCATCCAACCATCTCATCCTCTGTCATCCCCTTCTCCTCCTGCCTTCAATCTTTCCCAGCATCAGGGTCTTTTTCAATGAATCAATTCTCTGCTTATTTGGAATGTACTAGGATTTTTTTTTTCTAAAACAAATTTCTACTAGATTTTTATTTTATTGTGCTACAATTGTCTGTTTCATTTTACATATCCATATAAATTATAGTATCTTCAAGTATGAAAAGAATAAACATGATGAATATATTACAGCCTGAATTCACTGATTTATAAAGGAAAAAATAAGCCATTTTATAACCAATTAAAATACCACCTTAAATTCATTTTATAGCCCTTAGATATCCTCAAAGTAACCTAAGTAGCCAGAGGATTATTTGAAGCTATGTTTCAGAAGGCTGCTGACCAAAGATATACATCTGAATTTTAAACTCAGGCATAAGGATTGATACAAATAATACTAGGACTATAACTTATGCCTCAGACAGAACCAGCACTTGATTCTTTTACTTTTGCTGAAAGACAATATGCCACATCAAGACATATTATGAAGAGTTTTGCCAGTAACTAAATCTATTTTATGAGAAATGTACATGTACATAAAAGCAGCAGAGTCTTATGTTCACTATAATCTGTGTCTCTAGTGGTGTCAGTTATTACTGAGCTACCTAAATGTAGTGTTCACTTTCATAAAGCCCAAGGAAGAATACCATGAAGTACCATGTAACTTGAGTGATTAGAATGAGCTACAGCCCATAAAGTACGTCTAAGTGAGCATTTTGAAAATTCATTGTGTGCTTTCTGTTCTTGACCTTTAAGATATGCCGTAAGTTGAGAACTGTGACATTCTGAGCCCTAGTCTGTAGCTTACTTATCCAAGAGGCTTGACCCAACTGCCTTAGGCTGGCCTCCCTACCTTTGAAATCTTGAAGCTATTGCAATCCTGATAGAAGATGCTTTAAAACTCTTTTTTGGGGGGCAGATTAATTATTTTTACCAGCCACCAAGTGAAACAACTCCTAAATGGGAGAGGCCATTTATGGATGTCTGATCAAAGAATCCTCAGACACCAAGTAGTGCTGATGGAAAATCCAGGCCTCACTATATCCCCTTGTGATGTTCTTAACCCAGCCACACTCCTGCCTACCCCCAAGGGCTCTATCCCCACTTTCACTCTTGCCTAGACAGGAGTGACCACTGGACAAAACCCTGAGAGGGATTGTTGGAAGATCCTCTGACTAATCCTGAGGAAATCTGGTACACTGATGGAAGCAACTTTGTCTTGGGTGGAAAAAGAAGAGCTAGGTATGCAGCAGTCTCCAATTTTGAGATCATAGAGGCTAAGCCTTTGCCATCAGGTCAACAAGCTACAACATGCAGCACCAGTTCAATGAGGATATATAAAACTACAGCCAACCATGGAAAATATCACTCACCCTTAGATGGGCACTGCTATAAGGACTCTGAGGCCTGAGACTAGCAAGAGGGGAAGGCCTAATACCTCTCGCCATGCCAGTTCAGCAGGAAGTAACTAGAAAGACCTCGATGCCCCTATTCCCAAAGAATTGGGCCTCCCATCTATTGAGGGGGGAATTTTAGGTAGTTAGAATAGGAAACAGGAGTCCAAAATGGCAGTGGCTAAAAGACACGGAAGGGAAAAGCCCACAAAAATAGAATAAAGGAAGATCAAAGGAAGATCCAAGGACTGGAGTGAAGACCTCAGGTAGAACAAACAGCATTCCTGGCTAGCCCAATTTACATAGGGCAGGTCAAGGGGGAGGAAAAAACATATAAAAAGAGGAGCCACAGGGCCAGGTCTCTCTCTCTGCCATGCGCGTGTGCGAGCATGCGTGCTCTCTCTTTTTATCCCTCTCTCTCTCTCTTCTCTTTGTGTCTTTTGGATCAGCATGCCCTCACAAGTCAAATATGTATTTTCCTTTTATTTTCTAAATAAAACTGATTTTTCCAAGAATTATAATACGGACTGTCCAAGAGCTGTGATGTGCTGAGGGCTTTAATGTCTGTCACTTCAAATTTTTGTTGAGACCAGACAGAACCGAGGAGATTACACTCGCCTGACAAGAATTTGGTTAGGTAGCAACTTAGATACCTAGAAAATTATTTCAAACCTTTATTTCAATTGTTTGTGCAAAGAAGAGTGTATTGTCAGTCATCTAGTATATTATAGATATTATACACTGAATAGTATCTTATTGACCTTGTTAATATAATATTTAGTGTCTATGAGTTGAGGAGTTCTTGGGTGCAATTCCCCATCTGGGAAGGTCAGTTATATTGATATGCAAAAAAGTGCAGAATTTGAATTGTAGATGTAAGTATATTAACCTTCAAGTTCTTTTTATGTAAATAACTGTGAAGATGTCTAGGAAGTTGGTGACCTGAACTCTTCACGTAGACTAAAAATGCCAGACTCTTTAATTTTCCTGAGTGAAATGTTTTCTGAGGTGTTGAATTCTATGGGAGTCTGGTCAGAAATAATTGGTATGAGGATTACTCATCTGTGGGCTGAGTGAGGCGTCAGGATCCTGGGAAGAGTTTGGCTGACTGAGTTGAGGGTTAAATTTTGCTCCAGGCCACCAAGAGAGTCTGAACAAATGAGTTGAGCCCTTTAGTTTTCTGAGCTGGGAGGACATATAATTTTTAAGTAAAAAAGCAGCAGTCCTCACAATCTCCATTACTGGCCACAGGAATAGAACCCACATGTTCCCTTCATCTGTGAGTCTGCTCATACCTAGAATTCCCAAGAAGACACGTCAAAGCCCCAAGGAACCAACACCATAACAACACTTCTGAGCTGAGAAAAAGGAAATGAGTTATATATATATAACTAATTAGTAATATATAATTACTACTTATAATATATAAATTTATTATATATAAATGTATTAAATATATATAAATTATATTAATAAATATAAGATAAAATAGGAATATTTTAATTACAATATGTAAATATTAAATATTTATAAGTTATATATTAATAAATATAAAGATATAAAATATATTTATTATATATTATATATAATTACTAAATTAGTAATATATACTTAGTTAAATTATATATTACAGTGAGTTCACATGAAAACGGGAAAAGAGGCATTAAAACATGTATAATATCATATATGAAACGAATTGCCAGTCCAGGTTCGATGCATGATACTGGATGCTTGGGGCTGGTGCACTGGGATGACCTAGAGGGATGGTACAGGGAGGGAGGTGGGAGGGGGGTTCAGGATGGGGAACACATGTATACCTGTGGCAGATTCATGTTGATGTATGGCAAAACTAATACAATATTGTAAAGTAATTAACCTCCAATTAAAATAAATAAATTTATATTAAAAAAGAGAATATTTTAAAAGTAGAATTTCCAAAGGAATTTTGGGTTGGAAAAACATAATTTTCTAACTAAGAAATCCTGCAGTTGTTTTAAAAGGAGATTATGTTAGTTTATTATTGGTTTAGAAGAGCAAGGTCAAGAAGTATATCATAGCACCAAGATAGAAAACAAAGGAAACAATAAGAAACTCAGATAAATCATCTCCCAGGAAACAATTTATATATATATACATATATATATACACACACACATATATATGTGCATGCTCAGTCACTTCAGTCTCATCTTTGTGACCCAAGATACATATACATGTAATGTATGTGCATATGTGTTAGTCACTCAGTCATGTTCAACTCTGCAACTCCAAGGACTGCAGCCCACCAGGCTCCTTTGTCCATGGGATTCTCCAGGCAAGAATATTGGAGTAGGTTGCCATTCCCTTCTCCAAGGGATCTTCCAGACCCAGGGATTGAACACAGGTCTCCTGTATTGCAGGTGAATTTGTATCTTCCAGACCCAGGGATTGAACACGGGTCTCCTGTATTGCAGGTGAATTTGTGTGTATATATATATATATATATATACACACACCATTTTTTCTTATATTTCATTCTGTACTTATTTTTAAATCTACACTAGTATTATCATTTAGTACAGAAAAAATAAATTGGGTTACAAAAAACTTAGGAATTTTGGTCATCAAAAGACACTATTATCACAGTGAAAATATAAGTCATACAGTCATTTATATGACTAGTCATATAAATGATGTTTGTAATGCATGCCATTGACAAAAGAATTACATCATACTTAGATAAACAAAGACTTCCAAATCAATAAGAAATTACAGATAATTCAGCAGGAAAGTAGACAAGCTTATTTATTTATTTATTTATTTCTATTTATATATCCTTGTGTCACCTGAAAATTCTATTCTGTGTGTGGTTATTGTATCAGTGCATAGATACTCCTTGACTTTGTCTATAATTAGGATTTCTTTCCTACTGTTTATATCTGTCAGATAAACTTTTGCCATTCATTAATTTTTAGAATTACTCTACTTTAAAATATGTTTCATGTCAATATATGGCAAATCCAATACAATATTGTAAAGTAACTAGCCTCCAATTAAAATAAATAAATTTATATTAAAAAAATAAAATATGTTTCCTGTATACAGTATAGTTTTTGATTTCTTTAGTAAGTCAAATGCATTTTTTTAAAATTTCAGAACATGAGTTAAACTTATTCATATTTATTGGTATGACTGATATGTTTGGGTTTAACTGTCATTTTTAGTATAATTACTATGTATTTTGCATTTTATTTACTATGTTTTTCAATTTATTGTGTCTTCTTTTGTTGTTTAAGATTTCTTTCAGTGTTTAGGAAGTTTCAGATGTTTGCTTCATTTATTATCTTTTTATTTATACCTCATAACCCCTAAATCTCTGACCCTGCATTTACCCCCCCTTATTTAGCCTTTTACTATCTGGTTTCCATTTTTAGGTGGTGTCCTTTAACTCACATCTATTATCTACACAAACTTTAATTATCTCATTCTATTTTAACTTTTCTCTCTCCCATCTCCATTCATTTTATAGTTGAATACTCTTTTGCCAAATCATATACAATTTGCATACTGTTCAACCACTCATATCCTTACCTTTATTTAAACTTATTTCTAGAATTAAATACATTGATGCTCTTCAACAATTCTCTTGCTGAAATTTTTCCAATTGTATTTTATCAGATGAAGCTAATCATATAAAAGATTATCCAGAAACAGCCAGTGTTTATAGTGTTCCCTGGATTCTGGCATGTTTCTTTTTATGTACTCTTGATCCTTGATGAAGACAAGTTTTCTTGGACATAAAATCTTTGACTCAAATTTTGTTTCCTTAGGTTTCTTGAAATTGCTTTGCTTATTGTTCTTCAAAGTCTGTAGCAGTCTATAATCAATAATTATATAATAATCTATAATTAATAATTATAATAATTAATTTATTATTATAAGTAACTAAAAGTAATTTGACCTTTTTCCTATAGATCTTAAAATATTTTTACTGTCTTTAAAGATCAATGATTTTAGTAAGATATATCTTGGAGTTCATTGTTTCAGCTCAAGCATAGGATATATAGACAAAGTATTTTTATCTTATTTCCACAAAGTCGTACTAAATTTAATGTTAATATAACTAGCTTTGTTTCACTGTTATCCTTTGGAAGGAATAGATATATAATTCCCTCCAAAAGATGACAATGAGAGAGAGAGATAAGGGTGGGGAGAATATGAGACAAAAATAAAATGGTCAGAGAGATAGCAGCTGATGAGGAATATAGACAAACGTGGATTTATATCTCATTCTTTTGGTTGTTTACATGGTTTTCTTCTATTCCCTATGCTTATTATTATTATTATTTTTAGTTTTCTGATTTTTAATACAAATTTATTTATTGTAATTGGAGGTTAATTACTTTACAATATTGTGTTGGTTTTCCCTGGTGGCTCAGATGGTAAAGCATCTGTCTACAATGCTGGAGACCTGGGTTCAATCCTTGGGTTGGGAAGATTCCCTGGAGAAGGAAATGGCAATCCACTCCAGTACTATTGCCTGGAAAATCCCATGGACGGAAGAGCTTGGTAGGTTACAGTCCATAGGGTCGCAAAGAGTCAGACATGACTGAGCGACCTCACTCACTTTGCCATACATCAACATGAATATGCCAGAGGTATACACGTGTTCCCCATCCTGAATCCCTTCCCTCCTCCCTCCCCGTACCATCCCTCTGGGTCGTCTCAGTGCACCAGTCCCAAGCATCCAGTATCATGCATTGAACCTACTTAAATTTTCATTTTTCTTCTCTTTTGGGCACCTAGTAATTTATTTTTTTAGTATTTTTCTTGAAGCTGATGCAATAAAATAATATGCCCCAAAAATCTGTTCAGTGATCGAGTTTTATTGTTGGACTTTATCTTTCTAGGGATAATTTTCTCTGTACTCAAAGCCCTTTATTTCCCTCTTCTCCTTTCATGGATGCCTTAAACTCTCCTTCCCATTCTCCACACCCAGTGGCTTGAAATGGCCACTACACCTATGGTCAAAACACTGATGGGATTTCTCTGTTTCTGGATAATTTGAAATTCATGGTATTTGCTCTAAGAAATATTATTATGTTTGGTCTTATGTGGTTTTCTTTACATTTATTGCTGAATTATGATTTCAGGGGAAAAAAATGGGTTGAAGAGTGGATTTAGGTGGCCACCATTAAGGAATAGGTATTTTTGAAATATATGTTGCAATGATTCATTTGTTCAGTTAAGCATAAGAGTCATTCACTTTAGATTCCATAATCTCTCTTTGTCACAATTTTTATCTAATGTTTTTTAGCCTATGTTTTGACTTTTCATTTATGAAAAGCTCATTTGATAGGCAATCGTGGGCCAGTTCTTTATTTCAGAAAATATATTTTCAAAACTCAACTGGATAATAAAAAATCAACCAGACTTGAATATAATATAACACATATGTCCAATGATGTAATTTATCCAACAATTATTTATGTATTGTTTACGTCTTCTGTGGGAGATAGGGAAATATATCCAAAAAACAAAAATACAAAAAGAAAGTATAAGTACTAAAAAAATATAAAGACAGAAGACTCATTACATTTCTGAGGAATAAATCAACATAATTTTGAACAAGTGAGAGAACTTATGTTTAAGAAACATAATCTAGCTTTCCAAGTATCTTTGAGATCTCTTTTTGTTTAGGAGAACTTTTGAATAATATATTCAGAAAAGGAAAGAAACAGAATTAAGATAACTCGTACTGCATAAGCAACTAGAACAATATGGCATTACATGTTGCCCCCTCTCCCTCAAAATATATGTATAGTTATGTCATTTTTAAAAACTGCTGTAAACTTGACTGGTTGTTTTCAAAGCCAGTGTCCTCAAAACTTCTCATATGGTACAGAGTGTCCCACTGTTAGTCCTAAACTTGTCCTTTGGATCAGAAGCATGTTCACTGGACTGATGTTTGCAGTAGCAAATATGATCTCAGATGCCTGCTGTAAAAATTGCTCCCACAAACATAAAGAAACTCACTTCACTACACTCACCATTATGGCTTTAATTCTCTGAGCTGTGCCTAAACAGAGGAGATAATTAAAGAGATAAAGACTCCTTTTATTTTCTCTCTCTCTGAGCAATAGTCAATAACACATAAATAAATTTGGAATGCAATAAGCACATCTTTGCCTAATAATCTAGGTGACTTAGTATCATATCAATTTATAGTTGTGCAACATTATAAAACATGCTTTTATTTCACAAAACCTGCTCTACTGAAGTTTTTATATTTTAATTTAGCTAAAAAATGAAAAACGCTGGCCAGAAGACAGACATTTAAACATATTTTCAGCTGGATAATGAGTTTCGAGTTTCTAAACATGTAGTCAAACATGTCATATACATATTTTAAAGACCTAGCACCACTCCTGCATGGGAGTGAAGAACTTTAAGTAGTGTGATTAGCATACAGTGAGATCCCCTGGCTGTAAGATTTTGTATACTACAGAATTCCTTAATCTATAGCACTTTTATTTAAGTAATACATTTTTCTTTTGTAAGGATTTGTGTGTAAGACTTTGGTCTACAGATTCATTTTTCACAGTGGCAAGTTCAAGAACCTACTAATTTTTTTCTTAAGTTCTTTTTTCCTTAAAAACAATCAAGTTATGAGAAAAAAAAAATGTTCAGCACCAGACAGATTCCAAATTTGTACCTTCTCTATTATTCCATTGTTATAACTTATGTTTTTGTTCTTTTTTGTATTAATATAATTATGAATAATAATTAATTCAACAACTATCCATCAAGTCTTGACAATATTCTGGCCACTAGTGACACAATGTTGACCAAAATAAGAGTAGCAGTTGTGTAGGAATTCATGGTCTAACGTGGAAATTAGGCAATTAAGTAACAATTAGCAATCACCAGAAAACTAATATTGTCTTTAGTTATTATTTGTTACATGCTGGACACTACTGCAGGAGCAGCTAAGAGGAGCTACCCCACCGCCAAGGAGCAGTGGCTTCGCAGGTGCAGAAGGGCCTAGAGGAGCTACTCCAAGTCCCAGGTCAGGAAGGGCAGTGGTGAGGAGATAACCCTTGTCAAAGGAAAGGAGCAGCGGCTGCACTTTGCTGGAGCAGCCATGAAGAGATACCCCACGTCCAAGATAAGAGAAACTTAAGTAAGACGGTAGGTGTTGCAAGAGGGCATCAGAGGGCAGACACACTGAAACCATAATCATAGAAAACTAGTCAATCTAATCACACTAGGACCAAACAGCCTTGTCTAGCTTAATGAAACTAAGCCATGCCCTCTGGGGCCACCCAAGATGGTAGGGCATGGTGGAGAGGGCTAACACAATGTGGTCCACTGGAGAAGGGAATGGCAAACCATTTCAATATTCTTGCCTTAAGAACCCCATGAACAGTATGAAAAGGCAAAATGATAGGCTACTGAAAGAGGAACTCTCCAGGTCGGTAGGCGCCCAAATGCTACTGGAGATCAGTGGAGAAATAACTCCAGAAAGAATGAAGGGATGGAGCCAAAGCAAAACCAACACCCAGTTGTGGATGTGACTGGAGATAGAAGCAAGGTCCGATGCTGTAAAGAGCAATATTGCATAGGAACCTGGAATGTTAGGTCCATGAATCAAGGCAAATTGGAAGTGGTCAAACAAGAGATGGCAAGAGTGAATATCAACAGTCTAGGAATCAGTGAACTAAAATGGACTGGAATGGGTGAATTTAACTCAGATGACTATTATATCTACTACTGTGGGCAGGAATCCCTCAGAAGAAATAGAGTAGCCATCATGGTCTACAAAAGAGTCTGAAATGCAGTACTTGGATGCAATCTCAAAAGCAACAGAATGATCTCTGTTCGTTTCCAAGGCAAATGATTCAATATCAAAGTAATTCAAGCCTATGCTCCAAACAGTAACGCTGAAGAAGCTGAAGTGGAACGGTTCTACAAAAACCTACAAGACCTTTTAGAACTAACACCCCCAAAAGATGGCCTTTTCATGATAGGGGACTGGAATGCAAAAGTAGGAAGTCAAGAAACACTCGGAATAACACTTGGAATACAGAACAAAGCAGAGCAAAGGCTAATAGAGTTTTGGCAAGAGAATGCACTGGTCATAACAAACACCCTCTTCCAACAACACAAGAGAAGACTCTACACGTGGACATCATCAGAAGGTCAGCACTGAAATCACATTGATTATATTCTTTATAGCCAAAGATGGAGAAGCTCTATACAGTCAGCAAAAACAAGACTGGGAGCTGACTGTGGCTCCGATCATGAACTCCTCATTGCCAAATTCAGACATAAATTGAAAAAAGTAGGGAAAACCACTAGACCATTCAGGTATGACCTAAATAAAATCCCTTATGATTAAGCAGTGCAAGTGAGAAATAGATTTAAGGGCCTAGATCTGATAGATAGAGTGCCTGATGAACTATGGATGGAGGTTCATGACATTGTACAGGAGACAGGGATCAAGACCATCCCCATGGAAAAGAAATGCAAAAAAGCAAAATGGCTGACTGTGGAGGCCTTACAAATAGCTGTGAAAAGAAGAGAAGCAAAAACCAAAGGAGAAAAGGAAAGATATAAGCATTTGAATGAAGAGTTCCAAAGAATAGCAAGGAGAGAAAGAAAGCCTTCCTCAGCGATCAATGGAAAGAAATAGAGGAAAACAACAGAATGGGAAAGACTAAAGATCTCTTCAAGAAAATTAGAGATACCAATAGAACATTTCATGCAAAGATGGCTTGATAAAGGACAGAAATGGTATGGATCTAACAGAAGCAGAAAATATTAAGAAAAGATGGCAAGAACATACTGAAGAACTGTACAAAAAAGATCTTCATGACCGAGATAATCATGATGGTGTGATCACTCACCTAGAGCCAGACATCCTGAAGTGCAAAGTCGAGTGGGCCTTAGGAAGCATCATTATGAACAAAGCTAGTGGAGGTGATGGAATTCCAGTGGAGCTATTTCAAATCCTGAAAGATGATGCTGTGAAAGTGCTGCACTCAATTTGCCAGCAAATTTGGAAAACTCAGCAGTGGCCACAGGACTGGAAAAGGTCAATTTTCATTCCAATCCCAAAGAAAGGCAATGCCAAAAAATGCTCAAACTACCGCACAATTGCACTCATCTCACATGCTAGTAAAGTAATGCTCAAGATTCTCCAAGCAGGGCTTCAGCAATATGTGAACCGTGAACTTCAAGATGTTCAAGCATGTTTTAGAAAAGACAGAGGAACCAGAGATCAAATTGCCAACTTCTGCTGGATCATGGAAAAAGCAAGAGAGTTCCAGAAAAACATCTATTTCTGCTTTAATGACTATGCCAAAGCCTTTGACTGTGTGAATCACAATAAACTGTGGAAAATTCTGAAAGAGATGAGAATACCAGACCACCTGATCTGCCTCTTGAGAAACCTATATGCAGGTCAGGAAGCAACAGTTAGAACTGGACATGGAACAACAGACTGGTTCCAAATAAGAAAACGAGTATGTCAAGGCTCTATATTGTGGTTCAAAATAAGAAAAGGAGTATGTCAAGGCTCTATATTGTCACCCTGCTTATTTAACTTATATGCAGAGTACATCATGTGAAACGCGGGGATGGAGAAGCACAAGCTGGAATCAAGATTGCCGGGAGAAATATCAATAACCTCAGATATGCATATGACACCACCCTTATGGCAGAAAGTGAAGAATTGGAACTAAAAAGCCTCTTGAAGAAAGTGAAAGAGGAGAGTGAAAAAGTTGGCTTAAAGCTCATCATTCATAAAATTAACATCATGGCATCTGGTCCCATCACTTAATGGTAAATAGATGAGGAAACAGTGGAAACAGTGGCAGACTTTATTTTTGGGGGCTCCAAATCACTGCAGATGGTGACTGCAGCCATGAAATTAAAAGACACTTACTCCTTGGAAGGAAAGTTATGACCAACCTAGAGAGCATATTGAAAAACAGAGACATTACTTTTCCAACAAAGGTCTGTCTAGTCAAGGCAATGGTTTTTCCAGTGGTCATTTATGGATGTTGAGTTTTTCAGTGAATAAATTTGGGCACCAAAGAATTGATGCTTTTGAACCTTGGTGTTGGAGAAGACTCTTGAGAGTCCCTTGGACTGCAAGGAGATCTAACCAGTCCATCCTAAAGGAGATCAATCCTGGGTGTTTATTGGAAGGACTGATGCTAAACCTGAAACTGCAGTACTTTGGCAATGAGAAGAGTTGACTCATTGGAAAAGACCCTGATGCTGTGAGGGATTGGGGGCAGGAGGAGAAGGGGACGACAGAGGATGAGATGGCTGGATGGAATCACCGACTCAATGGACACTGTTTGAGTAAACTCCGGGAGTTGGTGATGTACAGGAAGGCTTGGCATGCTGCGATTCATGGGATTGCAAAGAGTGGGACATGTCTGGACTATTGAACTGAACTGAACTGAGCATACTCTTGATGACTGTTGCTTGTAGTATAGTCTGATATCTAGAAGGTGGATTCCTCCCAATCCAGTCTTCTTTCTCAAGATTACTTTTGCTTTTCAGTGTCTTTTGTGTTTCCAAACAAATATTGCAATTATTTGTTCTAGCTCTGTGTAAAATGCTATTGATAGTTTGATAGGCACTGCACTGAATCTGTAGACTGCTTTGGGTAGTATAGTCATTTTAAATGTATTGATTCTTTCAATCCAAAAACATGTCATATTTCTCCATGTTTATTTCATCTTTGATTTCTTTCATCATTGTCTTATAGTAGTTTTGCATACAGGTCTTTTGTCTCTTTAGATAAATTTACTCCTGAGTATTTTCTTCTTTTTGTTGCAATGGTGAATACGGTTGCTTCCTTAATTTCTCCTTCGGATTTTTCATTGTTAGTTTATATGAATGCAAAGGATTTCTGTGTATTAATTTTTATATCCTGTGACTTTACTATATTCATTGATTAGCTCTAGCAATTTTCTGGTGCCATCTTTACAGTTTTCTTTGTAGAGAATCATGCCATCTGAAAACAGAGCTTTTCTTCTTCTTTTCCAATCTGGATTCCTTTTACATCTTTTTCTTCTTTGAATGCTGTGACCAGAACTTCCAAAA
Source organism: Oryx dammah (assembly GCF_014754425.2). Classification (NCBI taxonomy): domain Eukaryota; kingdom Metazoa; phylum Chordata; class Mammalia; order Artiodactyla; family Bovidae; genus Oryx; species Oryx dammah. Next base: position 9,127,110 of record NW_024070201.1, read on the forward strand.
CTATGTTGAATAATAGTGGTGAGAGTGGGCACCCTTGACTCATTCTTGAGTTTATAGGAAATGCTTTCAGTTTTTCACTACTGAGGATAATGTTTGCTATGGGTTCGTCATATATGGCCAATAATAAATTGTGTTGAGGTATATTTCTTCTATCCCTACTTTTTGAGTTTTTATCATAAATGGATGTTGAATTTTGTGAAAAGCTTTCTCTGCATCTATTGAGATAATTATACGATTTTTATCTTTCAATTTGTTAATATGGTGCATCACATTGATTGATTTGCATATATTGAAGAATCCTTGTATCCTTGCAATAAAGCCCACTTGATCATGATGTATGATATTTTTAATGTATTTTTGGGTTCTGTTTACTAGAATTTAGTTGAGGGCTTTTGCATCTATGTTTCCCAGTAATATTGGACTTTTTTTTGTGTGTGGTTTTGTATTTTTCTTTTTTTTATGACATCTTTGTCTGCTTTTGGTATCAGGGTGATGCTGGCCTTGTAGAATGAATTTGGGAGTTTTCCTTCCTCTATATTTTTCTGGAAGAGTTTGAGCAGGATAGGTGTTAGTTCTCTAAACTTTTGGTAGAATTTGCCTGTGAAGACATTTGGCCATGGGCTTTCTTTGGTTGGAAGATTTTTTATTACAGTTTTGATTTATATGCTTGTGATTGATCTGTTCATATTTTGTATTTCTTGCTGGTTCAGTTTTGAAAGGTTATGCTTGTATAGGAATTTGTCCATTTCTTCTAAGTTGTCCATTCTATAGGCATAAAGCTGTTCACAGTAATCTCTTATGATCCTTCTATTTGTGTGGTCTGTTGTAACTTCTTCTTTTTAAATTTTATTAACTTGAGTCTTCTCATTTTTTTCTTGATAAGCCTGGCTAATGGTTTGTAAATTTTGTTTATTATCTCAGAGAACTAGCTTTTAGTGTAACTGATGTTTGCTATAGTCTCCTTCATTTCTTTTACACTTATTTCTGCTCTCATCTTTATGATTTCTTTCCTTCTACTAACTTTTCTTCCTTTTCTAGTTACTTTCTGTGTAAGGATAGGTTGTTTATTTGATGTCTCTCTTGTTTCTTGAGGTAAGTGTGTATTGATAAAAACTTTCCACTTAGCATTTCTTTTACTGTATCCCATAGACTTTTAGTTGTCTTGTTTTAATTGTCATTTGTTTCTAGTCATATTTTGAATTCCTTTTTTATTTCTTCAGTGATTTGTAGGCTATTCAGAAGCATATTTTTAACTTATTTATAGTTTGCTTTTTTCCTAGAGTTGATACCTAATCTTACAGCATTTTGATCAGAAAAGATGTTTGAAATAATTTCATTATCAAAAAATTTATCAAGGATTGATTTGTGACTCAGGATGTGATCTATTCTAGAGAACATTCCATGTGCACTTAGAAAAAAAGTGAAATCTATTCTTTTAGGAAGAAATACACTGTAGATACCAATTAGGTCCAACTGGTTCAATGTATCATTTGAAGTTTGTGAATTTTCTCTCTGGATGATTTGTCCATTGGTGTGAGTGAGGTATTCAAGTCCCCACTATTATTGTGTTACTACTGATTTGCCCTTTAATAGTTGTTAGACTTTGCCTTATGTATTCAGGTGCTCCTTCCTATGCTGGGTGCATACATACATATACATATATACATATATACATATATATATATATATATATATATATATATATATATAATTATTATGTATTCTTTTTGGGTTCATCATTATCTAGTGTGCTTCTTTGTTTCTTCTAACAGTCTTTATTTTAAAGTTTATTTGATCTGATATGAATATTGCTTTCCCTGGATTCTTTTGGTTTCTGTTTGCATAGAATACCTTTTTCCAGCCCCTCACTTTCAGTCTGTATGTGTCCCTTTGTTCGAGGTGGGTCTTTTGTAGATAGCAAATATAGATGTTTGTTTGTTTGTTTGTTTTGTATCCATTCAGCCAATGTGTCTTTTGGTTGGAGCATTTAACCTATTTATATTTAAGGTAATTATTGGTAAATATGATCCTGTTACCATTTACTTCATTGTTTTGGGTTTGTTTTTTACGGGCCTTTTGTGTGTTCCTTGTCTAGAGAAGTTCCTTTAGCAGCTGTTGAAGAGCTGGTTTCATGGTGCTGAATTCTGTTAGCTTTTCCTTGTCTGTGAAGCTTTTGATTTCTCCTTCAAATCTGAATGAGATTGTTGCTGGGTAGAGACATCTTGCTTGTGGGTTTTTCCCTTTCATCACTTTAAGTATATCCTGCCATTCTGTTCTTGCCTGTAGAGTTTCTGTTGAAAGATCAGCTATTAGCCTTCTGGGCATCCCCTTGTATGTTATTTGTTGCTTTACCCTTGCAGCTTTTAGTGTTTGTTCCTTGTGTTTAATTTTTGTTAGTTTGATTAATATGTGTCCTGGAGTGTTTCTCTTTGGGTTTATCCTGTATGGGACTCTCTGGACTTCCTCGACTTAGGTGGCTATTTCATTCCCCATTTTAGGGAAGTTTTCAACTATTTCTCTGCAAATATTTTCTCATGCCCTTTTCTTCTGTCTTCTTCTAGGATGCCTATGATTTGAATGCTGGGGTGTTTAATGTTGTCCTAGAGGTCTCTGAGGCTGTCCTCATTTCTTTTATTATTTTTATTATTATTAATTCTGCTCTGCTTCAGTTATTTCCACCATTCTAACCTCCAGCTCACTTATCTGTTCTTCTGCCTTAGTTACTCTACTGTTCCTCCAGTCTATTTTTGCATGCCTCATCTTGTTTCCAAGATTTTGGATTATCTTTTCTACCATTATTTTGAATTTTCTTTCAGGCAGACTCCTTATTTCTTTCTCATTTGTTTGGTCTGGTGGGTTTAATCATGTTCCTTCACCTGCTGCATATTTCTCTTTTCATCTTATTTAGTTTACTGTCTTTGTGGTCTCCTTTCTGCAGGCTGGAAGGTCATAGTTCCACTTAATTGTGGCATCTGCCCCGTGTGGGTGGTGTCGAACCAGTGTCTTCTGAAGATTTCCTGATCCAGGGAACTTACACCTGTGTTAGAGGATACACCTGTGGATAGAGCTGGATCTTGTGTCTCTGAAAGGCAGTGTCTTTTCCATCAGTGAGTTTGGGGGTGTCGATGGGTTTGGCATGGCTTTGGGCAGCCTGTTTGCTAATGTGCAGTGTTGTGTTCCTATTTTCCTGAAGGATCAATGTGGTGCATTTGGGTTTTGTGGCTTGCTGGTCTTGGGGTGGGCTTGATTTTAGTGTTGAGATGGAGGCCTTTAGGAGGGCTCTTGCCTATTAATATTCCCTGGGGTCTGTCATTTTCTGGTGAATCAAAGTCTTGAGCTCTGTTCTCCCACCTCAGGGGTTCATGCCTGACTCCTATTGAAGCACCAAGACCTCACATGCCTCACAGCATAGAAGACAAATCCCAAGACTCTTGGTGAAGGCAACACTTAATAGCCCAGAACACCCAATGAGACTTACACCAAAGTCCTCTAACATTTCTAGGAAGTTCTCTGGACCTGTTGTTGGCAGTATGGAGTCAGCTCAGTCTCAAATATGGCCTTATTTCAGTTTGTACTTCCTTCTAAAGTTCACAGTTCAGTTCAGTCGCTCAGTTGTGTCCGACTCTTTGCGACCCCATGGACTGAAGCACCCCAGGCCTCCCTGTCCATCACCAACTCCCAGAGTTTACTCAAACTCATGTCCATTGAGTTGGTGATGCCATCCAACTATTTCATTCTCTGTTGTCCCCTTCTGCTCCTGCCTTCAATCTTTCCCAGCATCAGGGTCTTTTCAAATGAGTCAGCTCTTTGCATCAGGTGGCCAAAGTATTAGAGTTTCAGCTTCAGCATCAGTCCTTCCAATGAATATTCAGGAATGATTTCCTTTAGGATGGACTGGTTGGATCTCCTTGCTGTCCAAGGGACTCTCAAGAGTCTTCTCCAACACCACAGTTCAAAAGCATCAATTTTTCAGCACTCAGCTTGCTTTATAGTCCAACTCTCACATCCATACATGACTATTGGAAAAACCATATCCTTGACTATACAGACCTTTGTTGCCAAAGTAATGTCTCTGCTTTGTAATATGCTGTCTAAGTTGGTCATAACTTTCCTTCCAAGGAGTAAGCATCTTTTAATTTCATGGCTGCAGTTACCATCTGCCATCTGCAGTGATTTTGAAGTTCACAGTTGCCCCTAAATTTCACAGTCTGATCCCAACCCTGAAACAAGTGGGTGAAAGCCGAGGTTCATTAGGGCTCACTTGCTTGGGCTGGGGAAGGGGAATGATAAAACAGCCACAGTAGAGATGTATCAGGGAGTGTCTGAGGCAATAGAGACCTGTGGGATGTTATAGTCTAATGTGGGTCACGAGCTCTCCCAGATGAAATGGCCCCAGTTCGTGGGCCCCTAGGAAGAGCCAGGCTGTTTAAGCTCCCAGCAAGGGGCAGGCAGTAGTCTGTACCTGTACACAATCTGGGGGAGGCTGCCACCTCTGGGATCAGGACTGGATCAGCAGTGTTTTGTCTGCTACCTCAGGTACCATTTCTGGCTTTGGCAGTGGCAGTCACATCTAATCTCTCTGTTGTGTTGGGAGAAGCCTCTCTTAGCATTTCTCGCTGGTTACCAACCCCTGACCTTTCCTGTGCTGGAGACAGAACCCCACCCCTGCAACTCTGCTGCAGGCTGAGGGCAGGGAGCCACCTTGGCTCCCTCCCCTGAGCAAGGGGAGGCTTGCTCTGGGCAAGGGGAGGCTTGCTAGCTGCTTCTCAGTGAAGCAGCTTCTAGCTAATTTCTGTAGTGAATTTTCTGTTTTGTCTTCTGAGCCTCTATTGTTGAATTCCAGAAGCTCTGCACTGGTCCCACTTGTGAAGGGGTTTTTAGTGTATAGAAACTTTTCCTCCTTCATGGCTCCCTCCCTCAAAGCGCATGTCCCTGTCCTGAAATCCTTTATCTCTTTTTATTTCTTTATCTTTTGCCCTACTTCATTGCAAGGAGACTGGCTTGCCTTTTCGGAAATCTGGGATCTTCTGCTGTCAATCAGAAGTTGTTCTGGAGGAGTTGTTCTGTATTCTGATGAATTTGTGATGTATTTGTAGGGAGACTGGTGATCTCCCTGTCTTATTCCTCCACCATCTCCAGGCCTCCCACTGTGTGTGTGTGTGTTTTCTGCGTTTGCACATTCATATTAAAGAATGTAAAGTTCACAACAACTGGGGCTATACCCCACCAAAGAGAGTGCTTTTTGCATATTTTTGATTCAAAAATAAAATATAAATTATGACCATTTATGTTTTGTCATTATTTTTAAAGAATATAATGTATTTAGAAAGACCTTATCCATTAAAGAAAGTGTCTGAGTGCTGAAACAAAGTCAGTTGAGGATCTGGCACTTTTATATACATTTTGAAAGGGTCTAGTCATTTTAACTCATCTCACCCTTCAAAATCAGTGACCTAGCACTCACATTTACAAATTTTCCTTGAATTTTTCATGTATTCCTGCTCAATGTGTCAAGTGTGACAGAACAGATGTAGTCACTAAGTGATTAAACAGATGTTTCATTTGTATTACCATTCATTATAATATGTCATAGTTGACAGCACACCCATGCAACTTGTCAAGTACCTAGAAATTCTTCTAGGTATCTTTTTAAGGGAACTCATAGTTTAAAAAATATTCTTATGGAATACAGAGGAAAGTTGAAGATATTTTTCTAAAAGCAACTTTTATTACTAGGTAGTATTAAGCAGTTCACTTTCAGGTGAAATGAGAATAAATTTTTGTCACTGTATAGAGCAATCATGAATACCACCAAGACTGGTTCAATGGATCTCATGCAGCCCTTGCCTAATGCTTACCTCCAGTTCCTAGGTTATCTATGAATTGGATATCTAAAAATACCCCATACCTCCAAATGCCCCAAATAGATGAAGGAATAGTTTTACAGGCATGTTCTACTACTTCTTAAATCAGTTATGTGATTGTGGTGATATTAATGATTTTTTAAATATCTCTGGAAAGATTAATTTACAGTGTCTCCTAGCTCTAGTAACTCTTATAGACAGTTTTAGGGATATCTCTATCTCTATATCTATCTATATTCATGCATGCATGCTAAGTCACTTCAGTCATGTCCAACTCTTTGCAACCCTATGGACTGCAGACCAACAGGTTCCTCTGTCTGTGGATTCTCCAGGAAAGAATAGTGGAGTGGAGTGGGCTGAAATGTCTTCCTCCATGGATTCACTGATCCCAATGCAGGGATCAAACTTGCATCTCTTGCATTGGCAGATGCATTCTCTATCACTAGTGCCATGTGAAAAGGGCATATATGGACATATATATCTTATATATATATCTTATATGTGTCCATATATGCCCTTCTCACATGGCACTAGTGATAGAGAATGGCACTAGTGATAGAGAAGGCACCTGCCAATGCAAGATATATATAGATATATATAATACAATACATTATTTGTGTAGACTTTGCTTGTTGGGGGTTTATGTTTTATCATCAAGCTTTCTAATATTTAATATACACTTATTTGAGCATGTTTCTTTATTTAATCTTTGTCATTTTGAGGGAATATATTTTTCAGTCCACAAACATAATTGTGCAAGAAACACTGTCTTTGAAAAACTCCTTAAAAATAAAAGATGCTGCACATCTAGCTTCCTGGGATAGCAGAAAATTATTCTATTGGGCATTTTAGAGACACACTACAGAATCAGAGAGGCCCAAAAATCTAAGGAAAAGCTGTTGCTTTCCAGTGCACTGTGTTTGTTGCTGAACTCCTGTTTTTGTGGTCTCTATAGGCCATGTTTCTTTTGGCTTCCAAGTTTTTATGTCTCTTAATGGAACTTAGGCATCTCTGCTGAGTCTGAGAATCTCTGAGTAGAGAATCTAGCTCACCTGGGCATCCTGTACAACTTGTACCCGCTGAGATTTTTCCAGCTCATCTTGCCATCATCAGCTCATCTTGTCCAAGGCATGGTCTTAGCAACTTCCTAAACTTCCACTCTTCCCAACATCCAGGAATCCCCCTCTTCTCAAGTATTGCTTTAAAGGAAATCATCCATTTTCCCTCCTACATCTGACACTTTACATCATCTTTTCAATAATCTTAAATTTGAAGACAGGTGGAAATTTTGTTTTTCAGCATTTTCTACTCCATGTTGTGTAAAATTTCCTGAGGGAAGGAAATACAAAAGGTCCAGCTAACTGTTTGGAATTTAAAGAGGGGAGATAGTAAGAGAAATGCAAATTAACATCCCAAAAGCTGTTAAGACAAATTTGTTTCTAACTTTTCCCCATAATTCATCTTTATGAAGTGGTTATAGCAGGATAGAAGGGTAGGATGGAAGACAGGGACAGGTTTATTCATGATTCCAAACAAACAAGTTTTTTTTTTTTATTACATTTTGCTATGCAGATATAAGCAGCTCTTTGCAAGAAACCACCTTCAGCAAGAAACCACTTTTGTCTTGTCACTTTAGCAAAGCTATAATGTCACTAATTTTTAAATCAAATGCCACCATATTCTATTTGCCTTTGGCCCAGGTTCTATGACAAGACTGATAGTAGAGTAGACTCCTAAGCCAAATCAAACTTACAGTGTCCAATATCACATTGAGGAATGACTGATTAACATTGCAGTTGCTTGCTTCCCAAAAGATTCAGATCTTTATAACAAGCCTATGAACCTGGGGCTTTGAGGAGGTGGGCAACTTGCCTTGAAGGAAGCATGCAAGAGACTTTTTTTTCTTCCCCCAGGAAGAAAGGACCTGCCCATAAATCAACATATTTAATTGTTAAGCTGCAAAAATCTTTGTTTAAAGCCTACATATAAATGCTTGGGATTTTTTTTTAATGCAATCCAGCTTCTAAGATGTATTTGATACAGATAAGTTCTTTCTTAAAAAAAAAAAAAAAAGGCATTGCAAAAAATGCTGTAAATGGGAACTGTTTCAATCCTTTGTAGGCATAATTTTAGGTAAGTGATTTTCTTATAGAATAAGCAATTTAATTATAAAGCTCAGTTCCTCATTTGTGCCCACCCAGCAGAGTAACCGGAGAAGGCAATGGCACCCCACTCCAGTATTCTTGCCTGGAAAATCCCACGGACGGAGGAGCCTGGTGGGCTGCAGTCCATGGGGTCGCTAAGAGTTGGACACGACTGAGTGACTTCACTTTCAATTTTCACTTTGATGCATTGGAGAAGGAAATGGCAACCCACTCCAGTGTTCTTGCTTGGAGAATCCCAGGGATCGGGGAGCCTGGTGGGCTGCCATCCGTCTATGGGGTCGCACAGAGTCGGACATGACTGAAGCAATTTAGCAGCAGTAGCAGCAGCAGCAGCAGCAGCAGCAGTGTAACACTCTATGAGAAAAGCTGAACAACTGAAACCTGAACAATTTGGTACCATGCCTGTAGCACTATGCATATATCATTGGTTCTCCTAATTGCCTCTTTCCCTATTTCTTACATTATCAGAACTCCTAAATGGAACTCCACCTTTATACAATTTCAGCTATGCCAGGCCTCTGTGGAATGTCAATTGCCTTTGTAAAAATCTGATGGATTCCTTATCAAACTACCCTTTTAGGAAAGGGAAGCTGGTGATCCCAAAGTTCTATCACTTTTCAGATTTTGTCTACTATACATTTTAGCTCCATAACTAAATAATGCTAATGCATTACTATCTGTGGATATGTGCTAATTTCAAGTGGAAAAAAAAAAAAAACCTAAGATGATATATTTTCCATCAGGCTGAGTGCTTTCTCTAAGACCCAGAATTCACTTTTTTGATAAGTTGAGATGTTTATGTGAAAAGGAAAGGCCTTGCTCTGATAACTTCCTTTTGAGTTTTCATGTGACTGTTTACATGACAGAGGCATTTATATGACTATTAAAGAGTGAAAAAAAAATTCCATTAACAGCCTTTTGTTTTGTTTTGTACTTAATTTGATGGATTTATTAGTCTTTTACTGGAAATAATAGTAGTGTGATTTAACTGACTTGATTGACTGACTGCTTTGGCACTATTTAGACAAAGAGGGATATATCATTTTAACTAGCAGTTTAAAAAGCTGCATAACAATCCATTGCAGAAATGACATTTAAAAAAAAAAAAAACAACCTCTGTAAGATCAGTTGGCTTATTATGAGGAATCAAATATCCTGGATTAAATTCTCAAAGTCCAACCTGAGTACAGCAAAGAACTAATGAGATCTGTGCTCTCCTAGGAGCTCATTTAATTAACTCAAGCATTGCTTTCAAGTACACATTACGGTGTTGCTTGTAAATTCACATATATTAAATGTAAATTATAAGACATTCCAGAGGAGAGAGAGTTTGGTGGCAGTCTAATTTACATTTCTTTCTTGGCTATAAGCATTTTCTTCTTCTCACATTATACATTTAACATTGATACAAATTGAGGTTTTTTGTTTCCCTTGCTAAACACCAAGATATACATTAACTCCTTTAAAATACAGTAATTATTTTAGCAAATATAACTGATTACTGATTTAAGCTTGAAATCTGGGGGCCCATATTTTAAAGGAGGGGAAGGGGGATCTATAAGCATATCAAAATTTTATTAGTTGATTGAAAATCTGGATAAATTAGACTCTTAAGTGAAACAAATTTTGCCCTGAGAGCCAGATATTTTGCCTAAGGGTGCAGAATGAGATAAACATAATATATTGTTTTAAGCTTTACTTTTAATGTGCTATAGATTTTGAGGAAAATAAAAAAACAAATCTCCTCTGTTCTACACTTTTCTGTACAGATCTAATCTTTCCCCTTACAAGGTCATTTGTTGAAAATCTGAACAAGCTAGTAAAACAAATTTTTCCCCTCACCTTTTATGTAATATACACCCCTGTTGATACTGCCCTGTGTTACAAAGATGTCATTTATGCAATTGGAGTCAGTGAATTTAGAGTTGAAATATAAACAAACAGTAGTGATTTCTTTTCTCTCTTTTCTCATCCTTATTGTGATGAAGGTCAATTTAATTCAGCAAATGGTGAGCTTACCTGAAGGTTTATATCTTTGAAATAATCCCTTTTCCAATGATCTTCTTGTCAGAGAGATTTAGGACGTTTGGTCCAAATGCAATGGTTTTTTATCTGAAATCCTTGGGGGCAGATGTGTTTCAGAATTTGGATTTTTTTGGATTTTAGAAAAGTAATACTAAACACAGTTGGTATTTTAATAAACATCCTCAGTAGAGAGTTCCATAAAACATATAATAATAGATATTTATAAACAGTGTACATATAATACACTTTACATAAGACATATTCATATTTTGGCATTGCACACATATATGTGTACTAAATGGGTTAAATAAATTCTGAATTATTTCTCAGTTCTGCTCAGATTTTGTCATCGAATGAGTTAGGAGGGCACTTTTTAGAGCTTTTAAAGTGCATAATTGAGAATAAGCGACTATAGGCTACTGATAAGTCACTATGGTGGGCAAAATTCTCAGATGGACTCAGAGAATTCCACTTTCTGGTATATATGCCCCCTTTTTTAATATGGTGAGGACCTGTTGTATGATGAGATGACACATTCTTGATTACTTTATGCTTAATGAAAACAGTAATGAGATAGTTTGCCACTCCTGTGATTACATTGTGTAAGACTCTGCCATAGCCTCTAGGATGCCCAACTGCTTTGAAGAAGTAAGTTGTCACATTGTAAGAGGGTCATGTAGTTAGGACCTGAGGGCAACCTCTAGAAAATAGAACCCGCCCATGTTGGACCACCAACAAGATAATGGAGGCCTCAGTCCTACAATTACAGGGACCTAAATCCTGCCAGCAATCTAAATGGCCTTAGAAGAGGACCCCACATTTCAGATGAGACATGAGATTGCAGCCCCTGCCAACATTATCTGATAAGACTCTGAGCAGAGTAAGCAACTAACCTCTGGTGGACTTTATATTATTATCAAGAGAAACTGTGAGAAAATGCATTTGTGCTGTTTTAAGTAGCACAATTTGTAGTAATTTGTTATGCCCTATCAGAAAAGCAATACCATCAATGAATTGTTGTTGTTTAGTTGCCAAGCTGTGTCCAACTCTTCTCGACTCCACAGACTGCCACTTTGTCCCTCGCTAACTTGGAGTTTTCTCAAGTTCATGTCCATTGCATTGATGATGCCATCCAACCAACTTATCCTCTGTCAGCCTCTTCTCCTTTTGACATCAATCTTTCCCAGCATTAGGGTCCTTTCCAATGAGCTGGCTATTCTCATCAGGTGGCCAAAATACTGGAGCTTCAGCATCAGTCCTTCCAATGAGTATTCAGGGTTGATTTCCTTTAAAATTGACTGGTTGGATATCCTTGCTCTCCAAGGGACTCTCAAGAGTCTTCTTCAGCACCACAATTCAAAAGCATCAGTTCTTCAGTGGTCTGCCTTCTTTATGATCCAGATTTCAACATCGATACATAACTGCTGGAGAGACCATAGCCTTGACTATATGGAATTTTGTCTCAAAGTGATGTCATTGCTTTTTAACAAATTGTCTAGATTTGTCATAACTTTCCTGCCAAGAAGCAACCATCTTCTAATTTCATGGCTGCAGTCACCATCTGCAGTGATTTTAGATCCCAAGGAGAAGAAATCTGTCACTCCTTCCACATTTTCCCCTTCCATTTGCCATAAAGTTATGGGACCAAATGCCACGAACTTAGTGTTTGTACTATTGAGTTTTAAGTGGCTTTTCCGCTTTCCTCCTTCACCCTCATCAATAGGCTCTTAGGTTCCTCTTCCCTTCTGCCGTTAGAGTAATATCATCAGTTTATCTGAGATTGTTGATGAATTGTATTTATTTTTTTGTATTCATTTCTAATTCAAAGTGTTTTTTTTCAGATTCTTAACCACAATCTAACATTTTCTGTAATTTCCATTTTCTACAATTCTTATTAAGTCATTGTCTTAGTTCTATGAAGAAGTAGGAAAAAAAATACTTTGGGGTAAGGATTTTATAGTCGACTGTTATCTTAAAGAAAGTTTGTATATAACACATAGTGGATGTTAAAAAAAAAGTTCTGATGAGAGCATAATAGAAAAGTGACTCAGTTTTAATTTATATAACACATCATTTTAACTAGAAGGGTTTTGGGAATGAGTTTGCTGTCAAAGATGAAACAGTAATCTGATCAAAATAAAACACAATATTTTATAATTTGGAATATCATTCATGAAAGTCTAATAGCTAAAACACTTTATATCTGTCACTTCAGTTCTTACTAGGGGCATGAAAAGAGCTTGTTCCACGATATTAAATTTAAATGTGCTTTGGATCCCATTGCCTACAGCTTATAATTTCTATCAGCATTTCCAGGGGGGAACTGGTTTTAGCATAGATATTGTTCTTTTTAAAATCACTTCACCTTTTTCACTCTTCATATTTTAACTCCTCAACTTCTTTTGTCTTTTAAAGTATCTAATTACTATCAGAAATCAGTATTTCATAGAATGGTTGAAGAAGATATCTTATAAAAATCATTGAATTCATAATTATTGTTTATGGCATCTCTGTTTCATGTTCAAATTTCAAGCCTCATCAGCTAAGATATAGGTGCTCAATTTATTCACATATATAATCTTAGTATTTTACATGAAGCAACTTTTTCCTTTTTAAGGAATGTTGATCCCAATTTGGTTCCTTCAAAGCTTTAAGTAGGGAAGGATAGAGAAGAATATCAACTGAGATATGCCTTGGGTCTTTTATAGGCAAATTTCCTCAACATGCTAAGCAGGACTGAAAACTCTTCCAAACATAGTGTCTTTCCATTTGCTGGGCTCTAAGGACCCAGCATCCACCAGGATGTGACACACTGATTTCTATTGAGGCAATGTCAGAACCCCCTCTCTAAACAAACTATAGCAATAGCTCTCTAAAGAGTACCAAGAAATGGACGAGATAAGGTCATATTTCAAGGAGCCTGTGAGGCAAGAAAATTGATGATGATTTTATCTCCTTGCCCCAAATGTATTGTTAGAAAAAGGATTCACTCTTCTAACCATTAACAACATTTTTTGAGAATGATCTTTTAGAGTGAGACTATTTGAAAATACTGTTTATAAAGGTAAATTATTTTTTATTAAAGTAAATTTGACATGCAATATGACAGGTACATAGGACAATGAATCATAAATTTTAAAGATTATACTGCATTTATAGTTAAATTTATAGTTAAATGCAGTATAGTTAAAATGTTAGCTATATTCTCTGTTTTGTACAGTATTTTCTTGTAGCTCATTTTATACATAATAGTTTGTGCTGCTGAATCCCTACCCTTGTATTACCTCTTCTCTCTTTCCCCTCTCCATTAGTACCAGTTGTTTATAATCTGTATCCATGAATCTGTTTCTTTTTAGCTATATTTACTAGCTTGTTTTATTTTTTAGATTCCATATATAAGTAATATACAGTATTTGTCTTTCTCTGTGTGAATTTTTTCAAGTCCATCTATGTTGTTGCATATGGCAAAATCTCATTTTTTATGATTAAGCAGTACTTCATATATATATATATATATATATATCACTCTTTATACATTTTTCTATTGATGGACACTTAGGTTGCTTCCATCAAGTTCTGCAGGGCAGAATACTATAGTGAGTAGCTTATTCCTTCTCCAGTGGATCTTCTGACCCAGGGATTGAACTGGAGTCTCCTGCATTGCAGGTGGATTTTTTACCAGCTGAGCTACCAGGGAAACCTCAAAAGCTGCACCCAATGTGGTGCCTGAAAGCCACAGCCCTGATATTAAGAGTCTCATGCTCTACTGACTGAACTAGCCAGGCTCCATTAACTTGGCAACTGTAGATAATGTGCTATGAACACTGGACTCATGTATCTTTTCAAAGTAAGTGTTTTGTTTCCTTCAGATATATACCCAGGAACTGCTAGGCCATATGGCAGTTCTATTTTCAATTTTTTGAGAAGCCTCCCTACCATATTCTACACTGGATGTGCCAATCAATAGTGTACAAGGGTTCCCTTCCCTTTACACCCTCACCGACACTTGCTAAACCATTCTGACCAGTGTGAGGTGGTATCTCACTGTGGTTTTGATAGGCATGGTGGCTCAGAGGTTAAAGCGTCTGCCTCCAATGTGGGAGACCCGGGTTCGATCCCTGGGTCGGGAAGATCCCCTGGAGAAGGAAATGGCAATCCACTCCAGTATTCTTGCCTGGAGAATCCCATGGATGGAGAAGCCTCGTAGGTTACAGTCCACGGGGTCGCAAAGAGTCAGACACGACTGAGCGACTTCACCTCACCTCACCTCACCTCCCTGATAATAGTGCTGTTTAGCATCTTTTCCTGTTCCTGTTTGCCATCTGCATGTCTTCTTTGGAGAAGTCTTTGGCTTATTTTTTAATTGGGCTGTTTGGTTTCTGTTGTTGTTGAGTTGTATGAGTTGTTTATATATTCAGGATATTAACCCCTTATTTGTCATATCATTCACAAATATGTTCTACTATTCGGTAGGTTGTCTTTTAATTTTGTCAATGGTTTCCTTTGTTGTGCAAAAGATTTTAAGCTTAAATAGGTTCCATTTATTTTTGTTTTTATTTTCTTTATTTTAAGAGACAGATACAAAAATCATTTTTACAACTGTTTCTAAATAACTGAAGACATCTTGAGCTGAATTGGAAAACAAAACAAAACATATAAAGCCGCGTTTCCAGAGAAGAGAGAAGGTACCTGGGAAAGTCCGGACTACCACTTTTGGCTGAAATGCCATTACTTGGGACCCATGGATATCAATTTCCCAGGCCACAGGAACTCCCAGTTGAATGTGTCCATGTTTCAAGCAGTCACTCTAAGGTGGAAAACAGTGACTTTTGCTCCACGAGGAGGTATTTTGAAGATTATCTTTGATGTCCATAGAGCTGTTAAAGACACAAAGTTGTCTCCCTCTAGCACTATTATTTTCCTTGCTCTGACTTGTAGAGATAGAGGAGGAGAAACATAAAAATAAATCTGCTTCTTTTATGTCTTTATAGCCTTAGGATAAATGACCTGCCAATGAGAAAATGTAGGAATCCCTCTGAGATAATTTTCAAATCTCATTGTTTTTGTCTACCATTCTATTCCTTAAATAGCACACAGAGGCTTTCAAATGTGTTTAATACTGGCTAAATAAATATAATATCCATTTGATTCCAAAATCCATGTTCTCTCACTATTCACAACTGTGAAAAAAAATTACATAACACATTTTAGCACTTTTTCTGTCCTAGATATATTCTCCTTAAATAGACTGTTTAATTTTTTTTATGTTGTCTAAGATCCCACAGCTTTAAACTTAGATAATTTGATTTTAGAGCTAAGATTTTTAAACACTAACAGGTGTTGTCCCATTTGTAGTGGAAGGATTACTTGAGAAATTGCCATTGAAAATCCAGGTAAGGTGAGATGGTATAATCTCAGAGAAGAGTAGCTAAATACTTAAAACTAAGAAAAAAGTTATGCCATAAAAGTGCCTTACTTTTTATCTAAGGAAAGTGAAATCTATAATCAGGACAAAAACATGGGTGGTCTTCCTACAGTGCTGTCTGGAGAGAGTAATCTGGCCCACTGAAGCCTGGGTCTTATTCTTGCAGTATGGATATTTTTATAATAGAGGTGGATGCATTGTGTCAACTTATTTTGTTTAATCAGCTATTCAGATAATGAACTAGATCTACCTGGGCAGAGTTCAAGCTTGCTAAACATCCTTCTGAATATTTGACTTCCCACTAGATTTGCTGAAAGGGAAAGAAAACATTGACCCTGAACATGAGTAGCTTATTTGATAGTTAAATTTCTCACTGTAAATTAATTCATTAAAATTATGGCATTTATACTTGTCCTGTTGCTCTGTAATAATGTTTCAACTTAAGTAAAAATGTTCACCAAAAACTTTAATACAAAGATATCTTTCATTTTCAGATTTATGCACTAGTTAATAAAAAATATGTTTCATATTCTTGACATGTTTCAAATGAAAGGAAAAGATGTATTTTAGGTAGACTACAATTCTTTCTGACACAGAAAGGGTTACTGATCTCACATATGTGTTCCAGAAATCATATCTATGGGAATGAAAAATCGTATAGTTTTTCTATGAGGAATATTCATTTGTAAAATGATTGAAAATACACTCTGGAATCAAGTAGTAATGGAGTTAAAATATTTGACCTATTGTTCTGTTGTTTTTGTTTTCTATATTTTAAGTAATAAACATCTTGTAGCATTCTAGCTATTCAAGACTAAAGGAATCACCAACACATACTGTAATTTTGCTAGTTCTAAACAGTCCAGAAACAAATATTTGTCTTTTAGTATTTGTTCATTATTCATATAATTCTACTCAATTTCTATTTGTAAAATGTGTGAAGTTTGTTCCAGGGAAACTAAGGTTGCAATATTGGTATTTTTATTTTTATAATAATCAATATGTTAATATATTCTGAACTTTCTTATTATCAATTTTCTAATAGAAAGTCTTTCTTATTCATATTTCTCCTGTGTCAGAATTCAAGAGGGATGCTTATTGATTTTGATGAGAAACAAACTTAATGACTGAATGAATACATGTACAGAATATTTTAATAGGTTTCAATTAATAGAAGTAATTTGGAAAATAATTTTATGATTTTATGAAAAGGTGGGAAACTATTTGTATAAGTTAAGTAAGTATAAGTAAGTTTCTTGGTAAGATAACTGACATTGATGGAAAGGCTTAAAACATTTTTTTTTTAAAGTACATGTTTTTATTCGCTCTTTCATAACTATTTCCAATTATTTATTAGTTCAATGAAAAATGCTAATGTTTTTCATCAGTTCACTCATTTATTCAACACATGTGTTTTGAATATCTTTTATGTGATAGAAAATACACCTGATGGAGAATTACAGAGATAAATAAGATACAAACTTTTCAGTGAGTTCTCAGCATATTGTAGAAGACAGGTACATAGGCAAACAAGTACATGACAACATTGAACAGTCAACTAGGCATGAGTGTGAGCAGCTCCTTTGCATTTTCTGGCATGGATGTGCAAGATATTGCCTCGAGTTTTTGCATGTAACTTTTTGGTTGATCCTTGCTTCTGATAGAGTGTAGCAAGATCATTACTATAAAGACATCTGTCTGTCTTGCTGGGGACAAGTGTCAATGAAAAGTGTCAATACAAATAGATTGAGTTCTTCACAATCAAATGTTAGGAAAAATGGGATACCAAGTTCATTACATGTACATAATAAAGTAGATGTAATCTCTCCAGATAGAAAATAGGTATTAATCTACCTTGCTATCAAGCTCCTCCACTTTTGACATGATTTTCCAATTTTTCTTTCAGGCAGTGATTGCACATAGACATGAGCTGCCCAACAAAATAAACAAAACGGAGTAAATGCTTTCAACTGCAAATAACTCTAGCTCCTGGCAATGTATTGCCGAGATCAAAAATCAATACTGAGAAATAGGCTCTGAAAAAACAAATTAACTGCACTAGTGACTTGGACTTGTTCTCCAAACTTTTGTTCTAATGTTGTTTAACCCTTATTAACACTTATTTAATCCTTCTTGTGAGAGCAATCCAATCAAGAAATAGATTATAGATTTAACTGATTCTTTCATTAGCAAACTGCATTGTAGTATAAGTCTTAAAAATCCATACACTAAAAAATCTATACACTTTCATCTCCAAATATTTTTGTTGTTGCTGTCATTTTATTTCTTTGTAATGTCAAAGTTAGTTTCTGGGACAATCTGTAATGTATTTAAACTGCAAAGCAGGATATTTCATTTAAGAATCTGAGAATGTGTGACTATTAGATGAAAGAAAATGAGTATTTCAAAATGAGTCTTCTTTTGAAATTTCCCTCTAGTTTCTATCCTCTAGTATTACAAAAATTGAAAATTCAAGTCATAATCTTACTAAGCTAATCTTACTGTATCTATCTATAAATTATATTGCTTTGTCAGTTGTTAAATTAATGAATGTTTAATAAAGATTTGCTGAAATAAACTTAGGTGAATTGATCAACAAGTAAAAACTTGATATAAGTGGCTAATTTTAGCTGCTTCCTTGTCCTAATATTTTAACTTATTTTTGAAAATTTTTCACAATATTGATAAGAATCTGTGACTGAAAAATTTAAAAGTCTAAATTCTAACGTTAACAATGCTAAGTTTGTCTATTTGAAATATTGCCTGTATTGTGGGAGACCCAAGTTTGATCCCTGAGTTGGGAAGATTTCCTGGAGAAGGAAATGGTCACTCACTCCAGTATGCTTGACTGGAGAACTCCATGGACAGAGGAGCCTGGTGGGCTATAGTCCATGGGGTCCCAAAGAGCTGGAAACTCAGCAACTAACACCCCTGCCTGACAGACAGAGTAAATTATTCATAGTTCATTAATTATTAGATTTGAGATGGTTTTCTAAATTTTGAGATATACAGTTATACAAGGAAGACTTTGTCCCTACTCTTTTTTATCCTATCTTCTCCAGTTCACCACAGATCTTAATGACAATGCAGTCTAAGTACAATACAAGAAAGAAACAAATAGCTTGACTATCGTTAGGCATCTATACAAGAGAAAGAAAAAGAGGGGAAAAAAAAAAGAGTTCAGTTTTCTTCCTCTCAAATGAGCTCAGAAGTTCTCAACTAGATCTCAGAGCAAGATGAGCAGCAACACATTTCATCTGGGCATGATGGGGAAGGACAATACACAATATCAATTTCTACTCTTTTTTAAATTTATTTTATATTGGAGTATAGTTGACTTACCACGTTGCATTAGTTTCAGTTATACAGCAAAGTGATCCAGTTATAAATATACATATACCCATTCTTTTTCAGATTCTCTTCCCATATAGGTTCTACAGAATATTGAGTAGAGTTCCCTGTGTTATACAGTAGGTCTTTGTTGTATATTATCTTTTATTCTTTCTTTAAGTGCTGGAGAAAGTATCTGGATTTGCTATTCAGATATTCACTGGGGACATGGGCACGGTTTGGAGGCAAAACCACATTGATTTATATATAGTTTTATACATGAAGTTCTGTTTTATGCAGATAAATATTTATACCTTTTTGCTCAAAAACATTTTTAAGAGTGAATCTGTTGTATATAGAATATAGGCTTTGTATGACATATAGAATATAGGCTCTATGATACAAATCCGTTCTATATAAAATATAGGCTCTATGTGAAATATTGAGAAAACCATTTGTTTTTTAAATTAGTGAATTTTAAAATTCACTACAGTTAGTAAAATTGTATTAGGAACACGTGTATTAAGTTGCAAAAGGTGAATACTGTTCTCTTTGATGTTATTTTAATGAAAACTGTTTTAAACTATCAACATTTGAATTTACATATATAAGATGTTATTTGAAAATAATGTCTGTCACCTGAGAAACTCAGTTCCTTTCAAAGGGCCATAGAACTGGGATCTATGTATGGTTGTGTGGATCACAACCACAAATTGTGCTGGTTATGCTTAACATACACCTGGTACACAGGCAGTAGTAGCTATCATTGTGATTATAGTTATTATTAATATTAACTGGTCTGTATAACCTATATCTATTACTTGTTTTTATGTATTTAAATTACATAAATATGTATGTATTCTTAGGCATCGTATAAAAAAACATTTCTACTGAATGCTTGTAAATCCTTGATTGTTCTAAAAAGATATGTGTATTAATTCATTTAATACTCAGTAAATCTATGGAGTGAGTACAGAATCCTTATTCTTATTTAGATGTGTGAATATGAACACCAAAATCCAAAGCAGTCCAGAGAATATATCATTGGAATAACATGTACTGGAAACAGAATTCTATCTCACGTAACATGACTATAGATCCATGCTTTTAATCATCACAAGGTATTGCCTATTTACAAATCTGTTTATTTATCTATTACCTGTATAGCAAATAGCTGCACATATATACATTGTACACAGACATATGACACATACATACAAAAACATATATATTTATATATACATGCATATGTGTGCAATTATTCCAGTTCCCTAAAGATTTATTAAGTGAACAATGCAAAGAAATAGACAAAAATAATAGAATGGGAAAGGCTAGAGATCACTTCAAGAAAATTAGATACCAAGGGAATATTTCATACAAAGATAGGCACAATAAAGGACAGAAATGTTATGGACCTAATAGAAACAGAAGATATTAAGAAGAGATGGCAAGTATACACAGAAGAACTATACAAAAAGGGTCTTAATGACCTGGGCAACCACAGTAGTGTGATCAGTCACCTAGAGCCAGACATCCTGGAGTGAGAATTCAAGTAGGCTTTAGGAAGAATTGTTACTAACAAAGCTAGTGGAGGTGATGGAATTGAATTCCAGCTGAGCTATTTCAAATCCTAAAATATGATGCTATGAAAGTGCTGCACTCAACATTCCATCAAATTTGGAAAACTCAGCAGTGGCCACAAGAATGGAAAATGTCAGTTTTCATTCCAATCCCAAAGGAGGGCAATGCCAAAGAATGATCAAACTATTGCACAATTGCACTCATTTCACATGCCAGCAAGGTAATGCTCAAAATCTTTCAAGCTAGTCTTCAACAGTATGTCAACTTCCAGATGTTCAAGCTGGAATTAGAAAAGGCAGATGAATCAGAGATCAAATTGCCAACATCCATTGGATCATATGAAACACATGAGAATTCCAGAAAAAAAAAAAAAAAAAAAAAAAACTTCTGCTTAACCGACTATACAAAAGTTTTTGACTGTGTAGATCACAACACACTGTGGAAAATTCTTAGAGATGGTAATACCAGACCCCCTTACCTGCCTCTTGGTAAACCTGTATGTAGGTCAAGAAGCAACAGTTATAACCAGACATGGTACAACAAACTGGTTTATATTTGGGAAAAAAGTATGTCAAGGCTGTATATTGTGACCATGCTTATTTAACTTATATGCACAGTACATCATGTGAAATGCTGGGCTAGATGAAGCTCAAGCTGGAATCAAGATCGCTGGGAGAAAAATATCAATAACCTCAGACATACAGATGAAATCACCCTAATGACATAAAGGGAAGAGGAACTAAAGAGCCTCTTGATGAAAGTAGAAGAGGAGTGTGAAAAGCATGGTTTAAAACTCAACTTTCAGAAAACTAAGATCATGGCATCTGGTCACATCACTTCATGTGAATAGATGGGGAAACAATGGAAACAGTGACAGACTTTATTTTCTTGGGCTCTGGAATCAATGCAGATGGTGACTGCAGCCATGAAATTAAAATATGCTTGCTCCTTAGAAGGAAAGCTATGACAAACCTAGACAGCATGTTGAAAAGAAGAGACATCACTTTTCCAACAAAGGTCTATTTAGTCAAAGCTATGGTTTTCCCAGTAGTCATGTATGGAGGATGTGTGAGCTGGAACAAAAAGTAGGTTGAACACCTAAGAATTGATCTTTCAGACTGTGGTGCTGGAGAAGACAACTGAGAGACCCTTGTATAGCAGTTGATCCTAATGGAAATCAACCTTGCATATTCATTGGAGGACTGATGCTGAAGCTGAAGCTCCAATACTTTGGCCACCCAATGCCAAGAGCCAACTCACTGGAAAAGACTTTGATGCTGGGAAAGATTGCTAGGCAAAAGGATAAGGGGGCAACAGAGGATGAAATGATTGGATGGTATCACTGACTCAATGGACATGGGTTTGAGCAAATTCAGGGAGATAGTGAGGGACAGGGAAGCCTAAGGTGTCGCAATCCATTACGTCACAGAGTCAGACTTGAGTGAGCGACTGAACAACAAGTACAGATATTTCTCACAACCATGGTTGAATTTCCTGAAATGAATACCTGTGGATAATAATAATAAATTATTTTTGCTTCAATTGGATTATTTGAGTTTTACATGAGATATAATACATTTCAAAAGCTTAATCCATCATTTGGTGCATATGAAGTCCTTATTATGATAAGAAAATTTCTATTGCAAATGACAGCAATTCAACCTGGACCAGCTGAACAATAAAAAATCAAAAAGCAAGGGAATTTATTGGCCCATGTAACAAAATTACAGAATACTAGTGTACAATCAGTCATTTGGGGACCATGGAGGCAAGAAACTTGGGTACTCTGTGGACTCTTATTATCTCTCTAAATCAGGTCTGTCTTTCTCAGCACCAGCCTTTACAATTACATAAAGCACATCAAATGAAATTTTTTCCAGCACAGCAAGGAACATGACCAGAGGCTACTCAAGACTGGTGTTCTTTTGAGTAGAATGAAATCTTTTCCATCAGTTTCACTTAAAAAAAAAAAAAAGTCCTAGAGTAGGATTCTGGATAATCTAACTTAGGGTTTTGCACATCATTGCCCCAACTAAGATGTCCCCAAAATGAGGTCACACATACATGTGTGTGATTAGGACATTTAATAAAACTTGATTTGTGGAAGGAGTAACTGAGGGATAAGGGGAGTGAGGAACACTTGTCCAACTAGCTGAGTTCCAAATCAAATTTGCCTCGGTTTCAGTTGAAGTTTGGTGCCCCATAGCAGCAGTGACCTCCCCAGCTTAAATATTAATGGAAATATAATAGGCCCATGATTGGCTGAGATTTTGGAGTTAGTGACACTGACTCCATAAATCTCCCTGTTAGTTGGTATCTCTTTCATAGGCTAGCATCCAGGTAATAGATTTAGGAGTTACAGGTTCACTGTCTGTATTTCTACTTCCCAAGATAGGTTGCTTGTCATTTTTTCATCCATGAACTCCAGGGCATGACGTCGTATATCCTCTCCTTTAAAGCACCCCTTCCTACTCTCCATTCAGAGATAAGAATTTAGGCTCATTCTCTTTGAAAACCTAGCCCAGAAGGACTGGAACCAATTCACAATTTAGTTGCTAGAATTTAGTTTTTATGGACTGACACAGGTTGCTTTTTTTGTGCTATATTTCTGTTAATGGACTATACTCTTTTCTATTGAAGCAGTCTTTGACTGTTATGTTCTATGCAGTACTTTGGCCCACATTCTGGGTATATAGATTTTTCTCTGCATCTCTTAAGAAATCTTAATAGCTGAATTATTAAAAATGTAATTATCAAATTCATTTAAAATAATTAAAAATTTAAAATAAAATTTAAAAATTTGAATTCAAAAGTATTAAAAATTTAAATTATTAAATTTTTACAACCTGATAGCACACTCCATTTATAGGACCAAAAAAGATTTCTGAAATCAAGTTCTTCACTATTCCCAGTGAAGAACTTACTTTCTGGTTCTTCTTATTTCCTTCCAGCTTTCAAGACAGGCACTCCTTTCCTGGCTCTGTGTGTGCTTGTCTGGGAATTCTTCTCGGTGAAGAGACGGATGTAAGCCAGCCCACTTTCAATGACTCCTGTATGCAGGAATTCCAAGATTCAGCCCCTTCACTGAATTTAAGATAAGTCTAAGTAGCCATCCCAGTTTCAAGGCTCTCTGTATGATTAGCTGAGGTCTCTGTTGCAACTGTGACAGCGTTTCAAAATCCCCTCTCTGCCTAATTTTGCCTCCCTCACCTTTTACAGGTACTGTTTTCAAGAGTACTTTCCAAACTTTAACTTTAGAACCCCCATCTTACTGAGTCTGCCCAATGTGTGTGCTAAGATGACATATATGTACAGAACCATTGAAAATTCACTAAAATATTTTGTGCTATTCATTTATTTAAACATAAAAATGAATACATTTTCAATATTTATTTACTCATCATATGTTAGACACAATACTAGAACCTCAGGACACACTGCAGTGCTCTGTCTGTAAACGCCTCATTTTCAGTATCATATTCAAATGAGATTATGAAATATAAGAGGAGACCATGACTCATTCTAGATCTCTTTCTTAAAAATCAAGGGCGCTGTGAACTAACTTTCTCTCAGATATCATGAGATGGGAGACATAAGAAAGAGAAAGAAAGAACTGGAACAAATGTTGAATTTATATGTGAGGGCCTCTCACTTCATCACTTGTGAGAATCAGTGTGATTCTGGTCTTTTAGGCAAACACAGATACAGGAGCATCAGAGTAGGCAAATACAAGAGCTAGAATCTTTGAGAACAAGAATTTTTCTCACAGACATATCCAATCTCTCTCTTGGGCATATACCCTGAGAAAATCATAATTCAAAAAGACACATGTACCCCAATGTTCATTGCAGTACTATTTACAATAGCTAGGACATGGAAGCAACACAAATGTCTATTGACAGATGAATGGATAAAGAAGATGTGTACACAAACAATGGAACATTACTCAGTCATAAAAAGGAATGAAACTGGGTCATTTGTAGTGACATGGATGGACCTAGAGTCTGTCATACAGAGTGAAGCAAGTTAGAAAGAAAAAACAAATATCATATATTTACACATATGTATGGAATCTCAACAAAAATGGTACGGACAAAGCTATTTGCTGTGTGAAATAGAGATGCGGGTGTACAGAATGGACATGGGCATGCAGTGGGGAAACGGAAGGGTAGGGAGAGTTGGGAGGGTAGCTCTGACACACATACATTGCCATACGTGAAACAGCTAGGGCTGTGTAGCACAGGAGCTCCGCTTAGCACTGTGTGATGAACTAGAGGGGTGGGATGAGGGAGTGGGGTGGGAGGAAGGTTCAAGAGGGAGGGGCATATGTACCACACAGCTGACTCACTTTGTTGTACAGTAGATGCTAAGACAACATTGTCCAGTAATTATACTCCAATAAAAATAAATTAAAAATAAAATCTAAAAGAACATTCAACTCTTACATAAAACCAAGGAGAGGAAATGCACAAAGGTTGGTCCAGGGACATGGAAGGATAAATATTAGAGCTATAAATGATGAATGATATCCTTTGTATAGTATTAATAAGAATATAAGGAGTAACATAGTATATAATACAAGTATATAAGTAACAATAAGGAGAGCCAAGAAGTTAGTAAGCATACAGAAGACTGTTATAATAGTTAATTCTCAAGTGACAATATAAATGATAATTACAAAATTATTGACCACATTTTATAGCCTAGCTACTAAGATATGAGTATATTCAAAACAGATTAGTTCTGAGAATTTTTTTTTTAAAGTACAAACAATAATATAAGAACCAGTCCTTTTCTCAACAACAGAAAAAACATTACTATTGGTTTTATTCTGTTTCAGATTTCCCTATACATAATATTCTAACTTTTAAAAATAACTCTAAAAATAAAATTGACACATATTCCCATCTACTGTCAAAAATGAAATCTAATTCATTCAGTTGTGTCTGATACTTTGTGACCCCATGGACTGTAGCTGCCAGGCTTTTCCCAACCTAAGGATCAAACCTGGGTCTCCTGCATTGCAGGTGGATTCTTTGTTATCTGAGCCACCAGGGAGGCAATCTAGAAGAGCAAATAGAGAACAACAACAGTGATCAAATACTTCTCTAATAAACACTCTTCTTGAGTGCTTGTGTCACAGTTCAGTTCAGTTCAGTCTCTCAGGTGTGTCCGACTCTTTGCAACCCCATGGACTTCAGCACGCCACGCTTCCCTGTCCATCACCAACTCCCGGAGCTTGCTCAGATTCATAACCATTGAGTTGGTGATGCCATCCAGCTATCTCATCTTCTGTTGTCCCCTTCTCCTCCTTCCTTAAACCCTTCCCAGCATCACGGTCTTTTCCAATGAGTCAGTTCATGCTTTGAAAACACTGTACAAACTGGGCCGACACAGCATGGCTCATAGTTTCACTGAGTCAGACAAGGCTGTGATCCATGTGATCAGTTTGGTTACCTCTCTGTAATTGTGGTTTCCATTCTGCCTTCCCTCTGATGGATAAGGATAAGAGGCTTGTGGAAGCTTCCTGATGGGAGGGACTGGCTGTGGGGGAATCTGGGTCTTGCCCTAATGTGTGGGGCCATGCCCAGCAAATCTTTAATCCAATGTTCTGTTGTTCTTTGCAGCCAAAGATGGAGACTGTAGTCAGCAAAAGCAAGAGGAGGAGCTGACTGTGGCTCAGAGCAAGAATTCCTTACTGCAAAATTCAGACTTAAATTGAAGAAAGTAGGGAAAACAACTACATCATTCAAGTATGACCAAAATAAAATATTTTAAAACAGTGGAAGTGACAACTAGAGTCAAGGGATTAGATTCAATAGATAGGGTGCCTGAAAAACTACGAAGAGAGGTTCATGACATTGTACAGGAGGTGGTGATCAAAACCATCTCCAAGAAGAAGAAATGCAAAAAGACAAAATGGTTCTCTGAGGAGGCCTTATGAATAGCTGAGAAAAGAAGAGAAGCAAAAGGCAAAGGAGTAAAGGAAAGACAAACTCATGTGAATGCAGAGTTCCAAAGAACAGCAAGGAGAGATTAAAAAAAAAAAAAGGAGCCTTCCTACATGATCAAGAAATAGAGGGAAAAAACAGAATAATAGAATGGGAAAGACTATAGATCTCTTCAAGAAAATTAGAGATTCAAAAGGAACATTTCATGCAAAGATGGGCACAATAAAGGACAGAAATGGTATGGACCTAACAGAAACAGAAGATATTAAGAAGAGGTGGTAAGAATACACAGAAGAACTATACAGAAAAGATCTTCATGACCCGGATAATCATGATGGTGTGATCACTCACCTAGAGCCAGACATCCTGAAGTGTGTAGTCAAGTGGGCCTTAGGATGAATCACTAGGAACAAAGCTAATGGAGAATGATGGAATTCCAGTTGAACTATTTCAGATCCTAAAAGATGCTGCTGCTAAAGTGCTGTACACAATATACCAGCAAATTTGCAAAACTCGGCAGAGGCCACATACTGGAAAAGGTCAGGTTTCATTCCAATCCCAAAGAAGGTCAATGCAAAAGAATGTTCAAACTACAGCACTATTGCTCTCATCTCATACATTAGCAAAGTAATGCTCAAAATTCTCCAAGTGAGGCTTCAATAAGTACATAAACCAAGAACTTCCAGATGTTCAAGCTGGAATTAGAAAAGGCAGAGAAACCAGAGATCAAATTGCCAACATCCATTGTATCATAGAAAAAGGAAGAGATTTCCAGAAAAGCATCTACTTCTGCTTCATTGACTACACCAAAGCCTTTGACTGTGTGGATCACAACAAACTGTGGAAAATTATTTTAAAAGATGAGAATATCAGACTGCCTTTCCTGCCTCCTGAGAAATCTGTATGCAGGTTAAGAATCAACAGTTAGAATCAGTCATGAAACATTGGACTGGTACAAAATTGGGAAAGGAGTACCTCAAGGCTGTATATTATCACCTTGCTTATTTAACTTCTATGCAGAGTACCTCATGCGAAATGCTGGGTTGGATAAAGCAGAAGATTGCAGGGAGAAATATCAATAACCTGAGATACACAAATGACATCACCCTTATGGCATAAAGTGAAGAGAAATTAAAGAGCCTCTTGGTGAAAATGAAAGAGGAGAGTGAAAAAGTTGGCTTAAAACTCAACATTCAAAAACCTAAGATCATGGCATCCCATCAGTCCATGGGAAATAGATGGGGAAACAGTGGAAACAGTGACAGAATTTGTTTTCTTGGGCTCCAAAATCACTGTGGACTGTGACCTCAGTCATGCAATTAACAGAGGCTTTCTCCTTAGAAGAAAAGCTATGACCAACCTAGACAGTGTACTGAAAGGCAGAGACATCAACCTAGACAGTATACTGAAAAGCAGAGATATTACTTGGCTGACAAAGGTCCATCTAGTCAAAGCTATGGTTTTTCCAGGAGTCATGTATGGATGTGAGAGTTGGACTGTAAAGAAAGCTGAGTGCTGAAGAATTGATGCTTTTGAACTGTGGTATTGGAGAAGATATTGAAAGTCTCTTGGGTAGAAAGGAGATCAAACCAGTCAATAATAAAGGAAATCAGTCCTGAATATCCATTGGAAAGACTGATGCTGAAGCTGAAGCTCAAATACTTTGGCCACCTGATGGGAAGAACTGACCCACTGGAAAAGACATGATGCTGGGAAAGATTTAAGGCAAGAGAAGAAGGGAACAACAGAGGATGAGATTGTTGGATGGCATCACCAACTCGACAGACATGAGTCTGTGCAAGCTCCAGAAACTGGTGATGGATAGGGAAGCTTGGCATGCTGCAGCCCATTGGGGTTGCAAAGAGTTGGATATGACTGTGTGACTGAACTGAACTGAATAACACTGTAATTTACTTTTTTTTTTCCTTTCACATTGTGATTCATCCACAATGATCTACATAGACTATCTTTATTCATTTTAGTGCTATATAATATCCTACATGGATGTATATTATTTATGTGAGTATACCATAATTTATCTATTCTTATCCAGTTGATAGTGGTTTAAGTAATTTCCGAAATTTTGCTATTGCAAACTGTATTAATTGAAGTTTGGATAGAATTGGAAAAGAATCTTAGTTAAATTGTAATGGATTGTTATTATTTTAAAATAATTGGACAATTTATTGTTAAATAATTAGGCAATTTACTGAAGAGTTACTAGAGTTTCAGAAGTTATGAAAGCAACAGTGTAATATTCTTCAGAAAGCAACAGTGGGAAATCACTTACCATATAACATACCAGGTTACTAGTGGCTTTCCGGTGGCTGAGATGGTAAAGAGTCTGCCTACAGTGTTGGAGACCCTGGGTTTGATTCCTGGGTCAGGAAGATCCCCTGGAGAAGGGAATAACAACCCACTCCAGTATTCTGGCCTGGAGAATTCCATGGACACTGGAGCCTGGTGGGCTACAGTCCATGGGGTTGCAAAGAGTAGGACATGACTGAGCAACTAACACTTTCAGGGCAGTTACCAATAGTTTAGTTAGGCCATCCATCCCCCTCAAACAGCTGCAGTACTAAAAATATAAAAATAGCTAACAATAAAAATAGAATTCCCATCTATTTTGTTCTAAGCTGAACTATAAAGTTGTTAATTGATATAAGCACATATGCATCTGATTTCAAAACTCAGGAATTTATGGAACACAAAAAATACTTTCCTATTTGTATAGTTTTCTAGTTTCGTTTTCTAAAGATGAAATATATTTAAGAGAGTAAAAATAAATTTTAATTGAATTTCATCCATTTTAGATTTTTTAAAGTTTATTTTCCATTGAAAAGCAGTCAAAGAAAGCAGACAAAAATGTTTTCTTGTTTCAAAACATTGTTTTAGCATACCACTTGGGACATTCTTTCTTCCCGGTTTCATACTTTTATATATAAAGTGACTATAATAAAATGAAAGCTGTGAACCCTCAAGTGCCAGCTTGAAAATAGTAACAAAACTGACATGAGCATATAAATATATAAACATAATTTATTTACCAACCTTGAGCCTGTCATTTTCCCCAGGGATGCTGTCATTTAAAGGACATTTTCCTGTCTTTTCTTTGTTTTCACAGTTATACAAACACCAATAAATAAATTTGTAGAAGTAAAAATACTACCACATCTCTGGGATTCAGATTTCCTGCCGAGGTTACATCTCATAAAACAAAAATGTTCCTAGACTCAGAATTTGGCAGATGAAAAGGTAGGAAGAATAATAATAACAAGTCCTGGGCTAAATTTTTTCGTGGCTTTTATTAAGACAATTTCTAGTTTTATCCCCTACTAGCTCTGGGATCCTACTCAGTGCTTTTCAGTGTATTTACCTAATCTCTAGTCTTATTAATAAAATAATGATGAAGTTTTGGTAGTACAGTCCTCATCTTAAAGAAGAAACTGGGCCCCAAAGAATCTGACCTACATAAGGCAAGAACAGCTAAATCTAATATTCAATGAGGATATGCTGATCGCTGTGATTGTTGAGTTTATTGCATTGGAATTTCATACAACTCTATGACTTTCACATTATACAGTGACATACATAAGCTATAGTTTAAATATTGTCTCATTAGTAACATACTGAAAAATTTTAAGCAGTTTCTTGAAATTCCAGAGCAATATTATAACAAGTGAAAAGTAAAAGTATCCTGTTCATAGCCAATTCATTCACCCTCTCCATTCTGACCTGAGAACTATTGTTAATAGTATGGTTAAAAATATTGTCTTATTTTTCCCCCAAATGTATATTCTGTTTTCTGTCCATCTATATGTGGGTTCTCAATCACTCAGTAGTGTCCTACTCTTTGTGAACCCATGGACTGTAGCCCAGTAGGCTCCTTTGTCCATGGGATTTTCCAGTCAAGAATACTGAAGTGGGTTGCCATTTCCTCCTTCAGGGGAGCTTCCCAACCCAGGGATCAAACCCTTATATCCTGTCTCTCCTGCACTACAGGTGGATTCTTTACTGCTAAGACATTGAGGAAGGCCTCTATACATCTACAGGGTAGACCAAAAAGTTCCTTTCGGTTTTCTGTAACATCATCAGAAAACTCAATCTTTCCTAGTTGCATTGTGATTACAAAATCCTTCCATCATTACAATGATAAGGGAGAAAAATTCCAAGTTGCATAGCTTCCACCTGCTAGGCAATAGGGTGGAGCAAGTGAGTGTTTGAGGGGAGTGGTAGTGACAGGGGCCACTTACCGCCAGGAAAGCTCTTATCTTTCCTACTTTTCCCAATCCATCACTATTCTTGGCCACTACTGACTGTGGGGAAATGTAAAATGATTTGGTAAGGAAGTGACTTGCCAGAGTTCCTCATCCTTCCTATTTAAAAAATGGAAGGTGTTTGGCAGAGGGAATGTGTTTGAAGAAACTTCTCCAAGAATCAGGTATAGATTAGCCTGAGTAAGAGAAACTAGAGACAGAGAATCAGATCATCACATGTACTAATCCATGTGAGAATTATCAACAGCTTTCATGAGTTGAGTGGATATCATCCTGAAGATGGGGCTTCCCCGATGGCTCAGTGGGTAAAGAATCCTCCTGCAATGCAGGAGACCTAGAAAACACAGGTTTGATCCTTGGGTTAGGAAGATGCCCTGGAAAAGGAAATGGCAACCCACTCCAGCATTCTTGCCTGAGAAATTTAATGGACAGAGGAGCCTGGTGGGCTACAGTCCAAAGGGTCGCAAAGAGTTGGCATGACTGAGCAACTAAGCACCACAACCAGCACCATCCTGAAGATGGCGTGGACAATGCAAAATAGTATGGCAACAGAATCAAGGCGTTGCAATTAATCAGATGCGGTGTGCAAGAGAGAGGGACACAAAGACCATCACAGTATTCTAAAAGTTAGGAAATGGACTTTGATAAATATTGTTATCAGATGAGGGAGAAGATCTGGGAAGAGTATTAAATCTGATCTGCTAAATGAATACACAGTATTATGGGCTCGAATGTATCCTCCAAATTTACATGTTGAAGTTCCTAGTACGTCCAAACATGAGTGCATATGGAAGCAGGGTCTTCAAGAGATAATTTAGTTGAAATGCAGTCCTTATGATGGGGCCTAATCCAGAAAGATTGGTGTCCTTACACACAGAGGAGATAAGGACACCGATGGAGGGAAGTCTATCTGAAGACACAAGAGATGACTGCTGCTGCTGCTAAGTCACTTCAGTCGTGTCCGACTCTGTGCGACCCCATAGATGGCAGCCCACCAGGCTCCCCTGGCCCTGGGATTCTCCAGGCAAGAACACTGGAGTGGGTTGCCAATTCCTTCTCAAATGCATGAAAGTGAAAAGTGAAAGTGAAGTCGCTCAGTCGTGTCCGACCCTCAGGGACCCCATGGACTGCAGCCTTCCGGGCTCCTCCGACCATGGGATTTTCCAGGCAAGAGTACTGGAGTGGGGTGCCATTGCCTTCAGCCGTCAATAAATCAGAGAGAGAGGCTTCAGAAGAAACCAGCCTTGCTGACATCTTGATCTTGATCTCATACTTTGAGCCTCCAAAACTTTGAGAAATTAAATTTCTGTTGTTCAAGCCACTTAGCCCTAGTCTGTGATACTTTGTTATGGTAACCTTGAAAAACTAACATATCTAGCCAAAACTTCCCAGAGATAGGTAGAATTGGGAATTAATATTTGGAAGGATTCAGAATAGGAATTTAACCTGGGAAAACTGTGAATGGTGATAACAACTAATGCTGAGAAATTCTCTGTGGAAACACTGTAACATTTGTTAATGCAAAGACTTTAATTTAGAATTCTATGATAATCACTACTACCACCAGTTTTATTTTTTTTCAGTTTCACACCAATCCCTTAGTTATCTTTATCACTTCTGAAATCTCAAGGAGAGATTACATTGCTTGCCTAAAGTAGTATCACTGTGTCAGAAACTGAATATAAATCCAGGCATTCTGGCCCCTGACCCACACTCTCAAGCATACTAGAGTACTTCTATAATATTTATATACATGTCTATGTAATATTTACATAGACACTAGTTACTAGTTACTCCTTCTCTTTAGATGAATTCTGCAGTTGTCACAATATTGCATATTAATAATACCTCTTTGTGCTTAACAAGAATATTAAGAAACCTTAATCTATTCACACATTCAGTTAGGAAGAAGCAAGTACTAAATATAAGACCAAGATTAGAATGCAAACACAATATTTTAGTGTATCTTCTTGATGTGTGCAAAATACATTCCTTAGTGGTATTTGTACTGATGAATACAATATTTCTTACGTTATTTTATCCCTCGACTTTCATCATTTTCCTTTCTTGTCTCCGAGCCCTTTCTTCTCACTTGTATTTGGGGGCATTTATCTTCCACTTATTCTTTAAGTGTAGATATTAATCAGACTTGAACTTAGCCCTTAAAATTCTTTCTTTAAACACTGCATATTACCTTCTAAAGAGCATCACTTTCCAAAAAACTCCCTATAGTCCAACCTCCAATGTATCTTGTGTATCATTAACTGATGAAATTTCTAAATTAAAAATCTTTGCTTGAAGCTCTGTCATTTGGACTGAAATGGTGTTTATGTCAATATCTTGACCAGTGCAATTTTTTTTTTCCATGATCTAGGACTCACCTCCCTCTTTGCCTGACCTGTAGCCTCTCCAGCCATCATGCATGATCTCTGCTTCTCTCATACTGAAATATATGTCACAAGAGCCATGCTTTCCAAATGCCTACACGCATTTTGATGCTTGCTTTGCTCATTCTTCCTCGCAATATTTCAAAAGATCTAAAGTTCCTATTCTAAATAAAATATTTATTTATACTATCTCCTCAAGAGAAAGCAGTGGGATTTTCCTCTGTGGTCTAAATCACTGAGGACATATCTCTATTAAAGGGCTTGCTTTTCTGAATGGGATTTGCTTTGCTATTATTGTCATCTTATCTTCTACTCCAGACTCAAAGTTTTGAGAGGAGAGAGTCTGTCTTCACTTTTTAGAAGTAAGTACCTAGAAGATGTTCTTGCTTATAGAAGTTGCTTGATAAACATGTATTGCAAGGCCAAA
The DNA here is from genome assembly GCF_014754425.2 of Oryx dammah. NCBI lineage: Eukaryota > Metazoa > Chordata > Mammalia > Artiodactyla > Bovidae > Oryx > Oryx dammah. The sequence goes on from NW_024070201.1 coordinate 9,160,542, forward strand.
CTATGCTGGGTAAATTTCAATTTCTGACTATGTAGTACAATTCTGCTATTCATTTTCTATCAAGAAAAGCATTTTTAGGCCCCAAAATTAGTAAAATAGCTCTACTTTACAATATTCCTAAGTATGCTATTACTGAGTAAACAGGCATAAGCAGGGACAACATCTACATAGGCTGGTTTTAAACAGATCAGCTTGTGTTCATGAAATGTGCCAAACTGATAATTCTAGGAATACAAATCTATTCTTGTCAGATTCGTTTTACACTGAAGAATAGTTACTGAGAAATTGGAGGGCTTTTCCCCCCTCTTTTATTTTTTCTTTAGGAATGTACAACCATTGACTTGTGAGTAACTTCTGTAGGTTTCAAATTGGAGCTAGCTCCCCATCCCACCAAGATTTGACCTATACTTTCTTTGTAGTCCTAAGTACACACAAATGCTGAACTACCTAGAGAGGGGTACGTTTTCTTAGCATGCAATCAGTTTCATTTCCATTCACATTTAGGTAAATAATATAATAATTACTTTTGCAATATAATCTTTGTCTTAGAACTAAAAGAAGGTGGTCACTTTTTTGGTCTCTTGAAGATAACCTTAAGGAGTATGCACACTAGTGGTGGTTTAGATAAAATCCACATAATACAGAAAAAGGTAGTAACTTAAAGACCCAATAACTTTTTGAATCTTAAAATCTAGTGCTAACCAATACAGGGCAGGATTCCTGAGACTCTCGCTAAATTTACCGGGAATATTAAGAATTATTCAAATCTGCATCATTTAAACCCACAAAGCCTCATAGTTTATCTCCTAAAAATAATATTTTTAAATATCTGTATAAAATTAGTTTCAAAAAATTCTCTATTTCCAGTTCTGTGAAGCTGAAAGTGACAAGCCTAGATGCCTAGGGTGCTAAAGCAGTCATTAGTTTTGAAATCAAGAATGCTAAGGATGCTAATTGTATTATAACCCCAAGCAGGCACATTCCAAAGATATGTGTGTAATTTTGGGCTTTTGGAGTCATTCTAAATCCTCTCCATCTTGGCAGAATTTTTCAATCCTTGGACTTCAGCAGTGACGTAGGAAAGATGACACATTTTCCCCTAAAAGTAATCACACAGCTCTGGTTGCAATTCAGTTGGAGTAAAGCTAAACAGTTACTTGCATTATGGCAAACTTAATGCTTACAATAGCTATGACTATTTAATATAAATATATACTTAGCTACATTAGATTATATGTATATATTTTTATTTTATATCTTATTCCATTAAGTGCTAAATTATAAAGTTAGATACTCACAAGGAGATCATACTAGGGTGATTTATGCAGCCAGACAGATGTTAGTTTGTATTTTAGATAAATCAGTTAATACTGCCTAGCAATGTCACATTGCAAATTGCCAAAAATATATATAAGTTAAAGGAAAATGAATATGAACAGAACACTATAGTTTTTTTCTAGCAAAAAACAGATTATTCCTTTTACAGCATTATAATTATATACTTTTTATTGAAAAATATTTATTACACTGATTTAGTTTTTCTTTGCTAATGTAAGCAATTTAAATATCTTGAAAAATTAGAGAATCCATTCTGTACTTCTCTAATGTTATCATTATACATGTTCATATTACCCTACACTTAAGTAAGCTGCTCATCTATGTGGTTCTAAAACATATCAAATTTACTTAAGATGTAAAGAATGGTCTTTCATCCATTCCTGTCTTCTTTTCCAGGTGAAATCAATTCCATGTGCCTCTTTCTGTGTGGACATTTCAAACTCTTATTCTTCTGTATACATAAAAAAAGCTAAAATTTTGTTTCACTTTTCTGAAAAGCACTCAGCTTCCCCAACTCCCTCACAGGTCCTGTACTGAAGCAAAAATCAACAATTCTGCAGGATAAATTAGAAAAATAGTTTATGTATATAGTCAAGAGAAATAACCCAGACTCTACCTTTCTATGATATGAAAAATAAAGTCTTTTAATTTTAACAGGTGCATTGACACTGAGGAAAGGAGATGAAGTAGAGAAATTTACAATCCACAGTGCTTTTCAATGTACATGAACAGGAATAAACCTAATTTATCTTCAAAATAGCAAATCGCTTTTGAGCAAATGGTCCACAAGGGTGCAATAAAACAACATTAAAGAATCTTTGACATGGTAAATAATTAAGAGATTGGCCAAGGACTTGATATAAAAAGTTTCTACTGTCTAATCTACAGATTACTAAGACCCAGGAGTATATCTCTGGATAAGGGAATTTGCTACTCTATGCTATATTGCTGAAGCAAAGTGCCAACTCGATCACATAGAATTAATGGTTAAGTGTTAACAGCAGATCTAAATTGTAACTAAGAAATAAGATTTCATCTTGAGAAAAATCATGTTCTCTACCATGTGTGACCGTTAAGTGTTAATTGTGTGAAACAAGGAGTGAGGCATGGTAGTGATGATGATGTGGTGTGTGTGTGTGTGTGTGTGTGCACGTGCATCAGTGTAAAGACAGCAAGTGTAATTATTTAAATCACTGGTGAAACCATAGCAAGAAAATGAATGAAAACCATGTTCACATGGTTCAAAGAAATCAACCAATAGAGAAAGGGAAAGTACATAGCGCGAAGTCTTTCTCACATCTCTGCCACCCTGATATCCTGTCACTCCTTCCCCAGGAGTAATCACTACTAACAGTTTTCTTAAGGATGTCCCCAGCAATATTCTAGACATATGTAGATACATCCCCAAAGCAAAACAATGCTTTGAAACTTGATCTCAATACAGCCAAATATTTTGGTGATTATTATTTTATCAGTATAAAACCATCTACTTTATATTTTCATTATTGAGTTTAATATAAGTTAGCAATTTATCTTTGATGGACTTTAAATTGCTTGTGTTTTTCAGTTTTAAATGGAGAGTATGAATTATATCTTTTCACACTCTCACAGTGTAAAGGTGCGTATATCATCAACCCATTTTAACTTAATTAAAGCCCATTTGAAGATGCCTATTGAAACATTATTATCTAATAATAATAATATGAATATTCAAGTTTGAGATTTTATATTAATATAAACTTTATATTAGGTTATATATCAATTAAATCTCAATTATATATTAAGATTTATATTAAAATTTAATAAAAATCAATCACTCCTTTAACCTTTATGTGTCCGAAACAATATATGCAAATTGTCAAGAAATGGATCAGGAAATTCATCCTAGTTTTCACAGTATGTGACCGAATAAATGTGACAACAAAGCATTTACATAAACAATGTTACTGTGATAAATTCTTACAAATTATATGCAAATAAAAGATTGTTGCTGGATTTTTTAATAATTTGAGAGAATAACTTTTTTTTAAACTTTTAATGATTAAATACTTTCAGTTTTTAATGACAGAGAATTCACAGTATAAGACATGAATAATATTATGAGAGAGTCTCAAAACTCCTCATTTTAAAACACAATATGATAATCAAAAATTTGGTGTTAGACATAACAATTGTTGACTCTCAGGTGTCAATTCAGTCCACTGAATTTTTCTAGCAAAAGTCATATTGATGAATAAAATATTGTCTTTGAAAATACGTGTCCTCCAACCAGATGAAAGACTTATCTTACTCTTGTTAATCTCTCTGTAACAATTCACTTTATAAAATTACATACTTTAAAAATTTTATGTGACAGATTGCATACTTAATTAAAAAAATCTTGTTATTTAAGTAAAGATTAAATAAAGAACATATTAAGTTTTAAAGAAAGAGACATTAAAAATGTTTTTTAATTCTTTACTTCTTGACTTCCTTTTGTGGGCAAAAACCTGAGTTTCAGACATGTAAAATGCTTGGTTAAAGACATATATTCATAGGGAAAGAAAGCAAGGATTGTGAATTCTTGAAAACACTTCTCAATATAATCTACTATCAACTTACACTTTTCTATTTTTCTTCTGATAAATTTTTCTTTTTTTTTTTTTTTTGTTATTTTGGGAGGTTTACCTTGCTTTGGTTTTTAATTTCCAATTGAGTATGCATCTTATGATTTGGCTCAGGTAAAGGATCCACCAGCCAGTGCAGGAGACCGGGCCGAGATCTCTGGGTTGGGAAGATTCCCTGGAGGAGGGCATGGCAACCCACTCCAACTTCCTTGCCTGGAGAATGCAACAGACTGAGGAGCCTGGTGGGCTAGAGTCCATGGGGTCACAAAGAGTCGGACACAACAGCACTGAAGTGAACTGAAGGAGCCAATAGGGCTTCCTGGGTAGCTCAGCTGGTAAAGAATTGGCCTGCAATGTGGGAGACCTGGGTTTGATCCCTGGGGTGGGAAGATATCCTGGAGGAGGATATGGCAACCCACTCCAGTGTTCTTGCCTGGAGAATCCACATGGACAGAGGAGCCTGGCAGGCTCCAGTCCAGGGGTCACAAAGAGTTGGACATGACTGAACAACTAAGCACAGCACAAGGAGACAATAGCAGGATATTTACTGAAGGTTCACCCAGGTTTCAATTCTACTTCTGCTATTCAGTAGAAGTGGAAGACATAGAAAGCAGGATTGTGAATTCTTGAATATACTTGAATTCTTGAATACACAGTAGCTGTGTAACCTACAGGAAGTTGTTTATCCTCTCTCTGTCTCCCTTTTTCTCAAAGAATGGGAATAATAAACACCTATCACTAAGGGTTGTGGTGAGGATGAAATAAATTTCACAAGTGAACCTAGTATAGATAATACACTCAGAACAAGACATTCAATTGGTAAGAACCTATTACCAACTTGTAGAAAGGAATTGCAAAAATAAGTCAAATAAAAATGCTTTATTATTAAAGGCATTGTGAAGATATCAAAATTGACAGAACCGTGCCTTGGGACCCATGACAACGTGAAATACAGGAAGAGGAAACTGTTTTCTACCACTTTAGGAGAGCAACTCATAGGGTCAGGATTGAAAGAGACCATTATTACAGACAACAAAATCTGCCTGATCATTTCAGAGCTGGTAAGGAGACACACGTGCATGCATGCTGTCGCTTCAGTCAAGTCAGACTCTTTTCAATTGCATGGACTGTAGCCCGCCAGGCTTCTCTGTCCATGGAATTTTCCAGGCAAGAACACTGGAGTGGGTTGCCCCGCCCTCCTCCAGGGGAATCTTCCTGACCCAGGGATAGAACTTGAGTCTGTCAGGTCACCTATATTGGCAGGGAGGTTCTTTACCACTAGTGCCACATAGGAAATCTGCAGTTTAGAAGAACAGGATATCTAAGACTATTGGGCAGAGCTTACCTTAGTGGGGACCTCTTGGGATCTGGAGAGGCTTGGATTGTTTTTCTTGAGTCAGTGATGCAGTGCTTTATTAGATATATCTTTATTTTATTGTCCTGAAAACTGTTATTGTCAAGATATTTGTAATTAATTGCCTCATATATTGAAGTTTGATTGATTATTGACTGCAATCAGTTCTTTTTGGATATCCCAGATTTAACTAGGGTACAAAATAGAAATTTTCATTTATTCATTGATAGTTATTCTAATTATTGTCTCCACCTAAGCTCTCTCTCTGACATGTTCGTTGACATCTTAGGATTCCTGACTATTTTTAAATATAAAAAGTCTGCTCAAGTTGTAACTTTTGATTTAATTTCCTATGTTACGATCATTTTCTTCTCATCTTCAGGGCCATTCTCTGCCATTGCTTTAAGGTTCAGATTCTCCGGCACAATGCCAGAGAGAGAAAGAAACTAGATAGCTGCCTTTCAACTGATGGGTGCTAGCATACCTTCTGGAGCTTTTGATGCCTTCCAAGAGGCAAGCGCAGAATTCTTAGGCATGTTACGGGATCCATATGAGGTTTTCTTTGGATGGGATTATGGGGGTTTCTTTGACTGATTTGCTGATGCGGGAAGTCAGCTTTGCTTTAAGTATTTCTGACTTAATCTCTTTCACCTCCAACCCTTGAAAGTGCACTACAGAGAACCTTGCTGCTGGACCACTCATCCAAGTGTATCTGATTGGATAATGGTCTGCACAGCAGTGCAAGTGCAGCTTCCTTCTAAGTGTCCGCCAGGTTGCCCAATGGTGGAAGCTTAGGCTGCCTCATTATAGACTCCTCTCTCTGTTCCATCATTTCTTTCTATTTCTCTAGAAATTATAGTTAAATCAATTAACAGAGACTATAAGTAAACTGGTTAAAAATTATTGATTCAACAAGGAGAATGAGATGTTTTCTTCCCTTGTTGCAGACGGTGTAATTTTTTATTACAAATGACTCTTTAACTGAGACTATCCTAACTTGATTTGAATATTCTTTTCCCATAAATCCTGCACCCCTGATGATTCCTCTCCCAGCTAATTCTGTGGATGTATTAATGTTTTACTACACAGACAAAGGTCCATCTAGTCAAGGCTATGGTTTTTCCAATAGTCATGTACGGATGTGAGAGTTGGAAGAGTGAGGAAAGCTGAGCACAGAAGAATTGATGCTTTTGAACTGTGGTGTTGGAGAAGACTCTTGAGCATCCCTTGGACTGCAAGGAGATCCAACCAGTCCATTCTAAAGGACATCAGTCCTGAGTGTTCTTTGGAAGGAATGATGGTGAAGCTGAAACTCCAATACTTTGGCCACCTCATGTGAAGAGTTGACTCATTGGAAAAGACTGATGCTGGGAGGGATTGGGGGCAGGAGGAGAAGGGGACGACAGAGGATAAGATGGATGGATGGCATCACCGACTCAATGGACGTGAGTTTGAGTGAACTCCGGGAGATGGTGATGGACAGGGAGGCCTGGCGTGCTGCAATTCATGGGGTCGCAAAGAGTCGAACATGACTGAGTGAATGAACTGAACTGAATTGAACTGAACTGACTGACACAGCCTGGGGAGAAAGCTAAGATGATAGAGGGGTAATAGGGTCATTTAAGTCACTTCTTAATAGCTCCAAGGGAAATATTTGCCTCAAAGAACAAATTCCTTGAACAATGGATGCTTTTTAAGAATTCAGGGAAGTGCTATTATTAACTTTTCAACCTTGGAACTCTATCCCAAATAGAGACAATAGGAAAAAGTTCATTCAACATTCTAATGAAATATCATTGTTTTAAATTGTTTCTTATGTTCCCCAAGCTAAGCAACAATCAAAATGCCTTCATAAATTCAATTTCTTGTGTTATGTTCTTTAAATGCTGTTTTCTATGATTCTGTCATCAAAAATAAAATTAAAAGGTGATTACTACTTGGGTTACTTACTTTCCTAACAATAATAGACTGTATTCTTTTCATTACTAGGTCTGTACTTTTCCTGCATGGTCCTAATATATTTATTATTCATTCTAATATTATTCTCGAAAGCAAATTTCAGGAGCAGTTAATAATGTAAGAAGTTTTTGTTTTAGTATTAAATTTGTGCTTGTGATTATGTGCTGAGTCTACCAGATTTTTCCAATAATGCTGATCACAAGCAAGTGTCACTAACTCAATTATCTTAACAGTAAATTGTCTGCAAATTAACTGGTCACAACGTTTACTTGTTTGAACTTTTTTAAACAGCTCTGATTCTAAAGTTGAAGGGTCAGTAATTATTCAGATGTGATTCCATTTAATTGACAAAGCAGAAAAAAGAAACAAATATAATCAATGCCTATGTATTTTAACTTTTCTCTATGCCCTTTGTTAGCTCTTTAAGTATTTCCTTACCTATAAGAATTACTTCTGAACAGTTACATAAAAGTTTTGTTGATATGTTCTTCCTCTCTCCACAATATGTATGTGTGTGTGTACACATATATGGGCCTTTCCAGTGGCATAGTGGTAAAGAATCTTCTTGCCCATGCAGGAGACACAAAAGACATGGGTTTGATCAGGAAGATCCCTCTGAGTAGGGAATGGCAATTCACTCCAGTATTTTTGCCTGGAAAATTCCATGGACAAAGGAGCCTAGAGTGCTACAGTTCCTGGGCTTGCAAAGAGTCAGACACGACTGAGCACATATACACACATGTATAGTGCTGTGCATGGGTGTCATGAGTTACTGGCTTGGTCACAGGTTGTATGCAATATGTGTATGTGAGCTCCACCTAGAAAGTGGTGGCATTACTGCTGTGCCATGGCTGTGTCTGTTGGGTCAGTCAGAGAGGAGAGAATATAGCGTGTCTGCTGCTACCGCTGCTGCAGCAGCCAGGAGAGAATAAACGTGTCTGTAGTTCCTATGGCTCCTCCAGTCTCCTTCTAGCCACTTAGCTCGTGCCTTGCTTACCCTGGGTTTAGCAAACAGTGAGGACAGTGAGATACAGCAAGACAATTGACTTCACAAACAGAATGAAGAGCAATATAACCGGTGTAGTCAGCAGGATACCCAGCCGGTTGGGAAGCCTGAGGCTCCATTGGATGGAGGAAGCCAGTGGCCCCCAGAGAGCATGTGGTTCTGTGTATCTGTGATCCTCTCGGTGTGGGCTCCAAGTGGAAGATTGGGAAGCAGTGGATGGTTCACCTGATAGCATTGAAAAGGCGTTACAGGTGGTGAGTTCCCCTTTGCTGAACATGGCAGCACAGACTGAGGCTGGCACTGTGAGATGGGTTTTACTGACTGCCCCGAAGGTGAATGTGGACTGTGCCCTCTGTGCTGCTGTGCTGCTGTGCAATGTGGAGAGACCCTTGGAAGAACTATATAAATGTACTGGTGTTAGAGCAAGGACCCTGTGGCCTTGAAAAACCCACCATCTCTGAGGCGGAAAGTGATGGTGATGATGAAAGTTATGAGACTACAGGTCCCTACTTGTCAGCGAGGCCTGTTGTACAGCAGAAAGTGAAACATGAGCAGCCTATGGCCTATGGGAATCATCCTCAAGGGGCCCTCAATGTGACTGAGTTCACGTCTTATCGACCCTATACTCCAGCAGAGTAGGTTGATTTGGGTACACAATTTCTGCAAAAGCAAGGGGAACCCTAGGCAGCATGGCTTTTATGACTCTGGGACGCAGGGGTGGGCCTGGTGCCTATGGAGGGCTTTCTGGTCTTTACTGAGAGGAGTAAGGGATGGCAGGTGAGACACCATTTTGAAAGTGTGAAGACCCCAAAAGGAGCCTGAGCCAGCAGGTGTCCTATCTGGGTTTAGTTCAGTTCAGTCACTCAGTCATGTCCGACCCTTTGTGACCCCATGGATTGCAGCATACCAGGCCTCCTTGTCCAACACCAACATCCGGAGTTTACTCAAACTCATGCCGATTGTGTCAGTGATGCCATCCAATCATTTTATCCTCTGTCGTCCCTTTCTCCTCCCACCTTCAATCTTTCCCAGCATCAGGGTCTTTTCAAATGAGTCAGCTCTTTGCATCAGGTGGCCAAAGTATTAGAGTTTCAGCTTCAGCATCAGTCCTTCCAATGAATATTCAGGACTGATTTCCTTTAGGATTGACTGGTTGGATCTCTTTGTAGTCCAAGGGATGCTGAAGAGTTTTCTCCAACACCACAGTTCAAAAGCATCAATTCTTCGACACTCAGCTTTCTTTATAGTCCAACTCTCACTTCCATACATGACTACTGGAAAAACCATAGCCTTGACTAGACAGACCTTTGTTGGCAAAGTAATGCTTTTTAATATGCCATCTAGGCTGGTCATAGCTTTCCTATGTGGGTTACACAGACACAAATGTGGGCTGATTTGTGCGGAAGTGTACTGTAAAAGATGCAGAGTTAGTAGAACATTGTACAGTAAAGACTGTGTCCTCAGATTTAGAAAAGTGTAATCATGTGGGTGGACTATGAATGCCGCAAAAGATCCCCTTCATGAAGCGGAGGACCTGGCACCTGTGGGGGGGTTTGTGGATCCTTAATAAAAATTTAACAGGAGTGGAGTTGCCCTTGTGGAGGCATTTCTGCAATCTCACAAGGACTGTGGACTGGACTTGGCCATGCAAGATAAAGGCACTCCAAATGCGGTGTGTCGCTCTTCTAGCCCCACGAGGGCAAAGATGGCAACATGAGTTCCAGGTGACACCTGGTGTTGGGTTTTGCTGTGTGTTGGGGATGTAACTGCTTGTTGTTGTAGCACCTACGGCTGTTGCAAGATGTAAATCGAAGGGTCAGTGTTACTTGCCAACGAAATATCACAGAAGATGGAGTTCACATAGAATGTGAGGCGAGAGACCCTGAAGGTGTGGAATGTAGAGAGAGAGCAAACGGTGTGTTCAGGCTTCTCACCCCATGGTTTGTAAACAAAGGCCGTTAACAGCTGAGATCAGGTATAGCACTGTGCCTGTGTGTAAGGAGGTGCTTGCTCGGTCACGGGTTGTGTGCGGTATGTGTATGTGAGCTCCCCTAGGAAGCAGCAGCATTACTGCTGTGTCGTGGCTGTGTCTGTTGGGTCAGCCACGAGAGGAGAGAATACAGTGTGTCTGCTGCTATGGCTGCTGCGCCAGCCTCAGGAGGGAGGTCGTGTGGCATTAGGTTATGCTCTAGCTACTCATGCTGCTGTGTCAGCCAGTGGAGAATACCCCTACAGCTGCTGCGTCAGCCAGGAGAGAGACTGTGTTATGGCTGCCATGCCAGCCAGGAGAGAATAAGTGTGTCTGCAGTTTCTAGGGTTCCTCAAGTCTCCTTCCAGCCTCTTAGCTCACACCTTGCCTACCCTGGATCCAGCGAACAGTGGGCACAGTGAGATACAGTGAGACAACTGGTATCAGGAACAGGGTGAAGGGCAATACACTCTTTCATTTCTGGTTCCATGGCAGTGTGTATGCTGCTGCTGCTGCTGCTAAGTTGCTTCAGTCGTGTCTGACTCTGTGCGACCCCAGAGACTGCAGCCCATCAGGCTCCCCCGTCCCTGGGGTTCTCCAGGCAAGAACACTGGAGTGGGTTGCCATTTCCTTCTCCAATGCACAAAAGTGAAAAGTGAAAGTGAAGTCTCTTAGTCGTGTCCAACTCTTCCCGACCCCATGGACTGCAGCCCACCAGGCACCTCCATCCATGGGATTTTTCCAGGCAAGAGTACTGGAGTGGGATGCCATCACCTTCTCTGGGCAGTGTGTATAAATAGATATAATTCAAATTTTTAAGGAGATTTCCATTTTGTTTAGATTAGTAACATCTATAATTGGTATATTGTGACCAAGTAGGAAACCAGTTTATCAGGTCAGAAACCATTGATGCTGACTGAATCATGTACCAAGATCTTAAGAATAACAGCTGATTTACTTTAAAATAGTGGCATAATTTTCCAAGTACCAGAAATAGATAAGTTTTCGTTAAATATGACTTTAATAGTTGGCAGGAGTTGGTATGTACCTACCTCCATCTTGTCCCTCCAGTTAATTCTGAGAAATGTGCTCTTTCCAAAATTCCCCAGTAAGATTATGCTCAGGTAAATACAATGGTAACTTGCTTAATAACAGTTTCTTCTCCCATATTCACTGACTACATTCCCTTACTGTGCTACAGCTGCTTTCTTCTATTGTAAACATGTAAGCACCTCCCAAATAAGCTATATAAATTACTTGACCTGAAATTTTCTCCAAGTCTTCTTTTGGAAGGAACCAATCTAAGATATTGTTACTAAAGAGATAACATATAAGAACAGGGATATATGCCCTAAAACATTTTTAAAGCCAGTAAAACCAATCATTTAATGTATTTCAAACACAAAAATGAATAAGGGAATTATAAAATACTAAGAAAATATACATTTATGAATACAGTGTAAAACACATTTATTGACAGATAAAATGCTAAACACAAAATTCTAACGTTAGTAAAATTAATGAAGAATTCTTCAAAAATAAACTAATTTGTGAAAAAGAAATTTAATCATTTAAACAAATTGTTTAAAAGATTTAAAGAATAAAACAATCAAGTAATAATAGTTAATTTTTAAACATATTTTAAAAACCAGGTGCTGGAGAAGACTCTTGCAAGTCCCTTGGACTGCAAAGAGATCCAACCAGTCCATCCTAAAGGAGACCAGTCCTGGGTGTTCATTGGAAGGACTGATTCTGAGGCTGAAACTCCAATATTGGCTACCTCATGCGAAGAGTTGACTCATTGGAAAAGACTCCGATGCTGGGAGGGATTGGAGGCAGGAGGAGAAGGGGATGACAGATGAGATGGGTGGATGGCATCACCAACTCGATGGACATGAGTTTGGGTGAACTTCCGGAGTTGATGATGGACAGGGAGGCCTGGCGTGCTGCAATTCATGGGGTCACAAAGAGTCAGACACGACTGAGTGACTGAACTGAACTGAACTGAAAAACCAGTCAAGAAAATAAACTCTATCAATGGTGTCATCTTCCAGTTCAGAGTGTATTTTTGTGCAATAAAATCACCATTTGCTCTAAGCCCTTTTCTAACTGTACATTTTTTTAATCAACTTATTTTAAATCAATTCCATCTCTTGGTTGGTAACTTTGATATGCTCTTTTAAAATAATTTTCATTTTTAGTAGGAACTGTGATTTTTTTTGTTCTTGTGATTTATTTTTTAAATGTAGTATTGTGTGTGTGGTTTTTTTTTTTTCATTTTACAAAACATATTTTGCAATCTTAATCAAGTTTGGTACCATCATGCTTGTATTCTACTTGTTAAGTAAATCCGTGTTTAGAATAGGAATTATTCTTGCAATAGAAGCTGCATCAGTCAAGTTTTCACCAGGAGAAAGCTACTCTTGATAGTCCAAATGGAATGTTCAAAATAGGAAAATGCAAGGATTCTTCTGAAAGGGCTGAGAAAGTAAGCCCAGGGACATAACTGTTAGATTCTGGTGATTCAAGAGACCTGTGCCAAATCAATCTCAAGGAGAGGGAGTGCCACCAACTTTTACTGCTTGCAACACAAAAGTAAGAGGCTCTGTGGAGATGGTCTATCTATAAATCTGCCTACAACTGACCTCTTTTATCTTTCAAATTCTGCACGTGTTTTTCTTTGGTGGATTCTAACTGGAACCATATAGGGGAAAGGAATCCTAATAAACGTCCTTCAGGCGTTACTCTACAATGCTCAGGCAGCTGTGAAACAATGCATAATAATGGTGAACTGACCACAGATAAGGTAAGACAGTGCTTTATTGATAATCATTTTATTCATCCTCTTGAGCTTGTGCAATTACTGGTTTTCTAAATATATGTAAATTTTCTCAACTTGAAAGTTTAGTACAGCATGCTACTTTCTAGGTGTCCCTTAAGATGTAAATGTTTTAGGTTTTTGATTATATATTTGTTTCACCCTAATACAAAAAAGCTGGAATCAAGATTGCCAGGAGAAATATCAATAACCTCAGATATGTAGATGACACCACCTTTATGGAAGAAGGTGAAGAGGAACTAAAAAGCCTCTTGATGAAAGTGAAAGTGGAGAGTGAAAAAGTTGGCTTAAAGCTCAACATTCAGAAAATGAAGATCATGGCATCCGGTCCCATCACTTCATGGGATATAGATGGGGAAAGAGTGGAAACAGTGTCAGACTTTATTTTTTGGGGGGGCTCCAAAGTCACTGCAGATGGTGACTGCAGCCATGAAATTAAAAGATGCCTACTCCTTGGAAGAAAAGTTATAACGAACCTGGATAGCATATTCTAAAGCAGAGACATTACTTTGCTGACTAAGGTCCGTCTAGTCAAGGCTATGGTTTTTCCAGTGGTCATGTATGGATGTGAGAGTTGGACTGTGAAGAAGGCTAAGCACCGAAGAATTGATGCTTTTGAATTGTGGTGTTGGAGATGACTCTCGAGAGTCCCCTGGACTGCAAGGAATCCAACCAGTCCATTCTGAAGGAGATCAGCCCTGGCATTTCTTTGGAAGGAATGATGCTAAAGCTGAAACTCCAGTACTTTGGCCACCTCATGTGAAGAGCTGACTCATTGGAAAAGCCTTTGATGCTGGGAGGCATTAGGGGCAGGAGGAGAAGGGGAGACAGAGGATGAGATGGCTAGATGGCATCACGGACTCGATGGACGTGAATCTGAGTGAACTCCAAGAGTTGGTGATGGACAGGGAGGCCTGGCGTGCTGCAATTCATGGGGTCACAAAGAGTCGGACACGACTGAGCGACTGAACTGAACTGAACTGAATACAAAAAAATATATATTTTTTGTACTAGAACAGACCATGACATACTGCAAGTTTAAATACTAAACTGAGAAAACAAGCAATGCAACTGCTAGTAGTGATTAGTTTAGTCTGGAAGGGTGAGGGAAGATTCCTTGCAGGAGGTGACATTTACACTAGACTTCAAAGAGGATTTGCAGACAGAGACAGAAAGAAGAGGCATTTAAGCTGCATCAAACTGAATGAACAAGGCAAAATCCTATAAATGTTCTTAATACTGCTGCTAAAATAATCTCCCAGAAGTGTCATTCTAATCATGTCATTCTGTGACATTAAAAATATTAAATAGCTTCTCATGTCCCAACAAATTCCTTAAAATCTCTTCACCAAATATGAGACAATGCAGACCCAACTGACCTTTCCATTGTCAGTCCTCATTAATATCCTACACAAAAACTCCGGTTTTGCCAGGTCAAATCAACTCATGTGTAGAGTAAGCCTCAGTCTCATGCCACACCCTTGCCATTCTTACTGGACTCTCTCTGTCCACAACTTCTACACCTTGCCCCCTACTGTACATTACACATAACACAACCGTGTGCTTCTCAATCTACTGCAAATGTCCATAAAGTCTGCCTCTTTCTGTCCCCACTCTGTATTTTTCTGTTTTTAACTGCTCTTTTGTGTTTTTAGAATGCTTATTCATTCTGAATTTGATTAGGTTCATGTGTAACTATATCTTACCCCAGCCATGAGCTCATATGATACGTGATGAGAAGATCATGTCACTGATCTTTGCACACCCTATCTTAGCATACAACATCTAAGAAAGGGTATTGTATGAAACAGCATCTCAGATAATATCTTTAGACCTGAAATATGTTATCATAAAAGGAGTCAATAGTTTCATTACCTTCCTGAAGGAAAAGGATGTAGAGAGAGTGGGAGGTCTTTATGAGATTTAATGATGTATCTCTACAGTAATTTATTACTGTAATAGCATCTAAGTATCTAGGGAATACAAAAATGATTTTAAAAACATAGGTAAAATATGAACATACTTTTAACATATTTGGACCATGAATTAAGAAATAGTTTCAGTGCAATTTTTACATTAGTACAAATTGGTATTTCCTTTCTCTCTTTTAAATCTCACAAGTATAAATTAAAGGGTAATTCCACCTTTCTAAGAAAGATGCAATATTTCTAGAGCATCTACTAAGGAAAGATGAATTATGCTACTGGTGATGTTTCTGTTCTATTTACTCTCATGACTCTCCAATTTTTTTTTTTCCCCCATGAAACACAAATCCCTTGCACCTTAATTACTATAAGAGGAATGAAAGTACTGTTCCAATTCATTCATGGCATCTATTGTCTCTCTTCCATTAATTTAATTCCTGTCATTTGGTAATCAAACAAGACACAAATTTTGAATAAACACTAGATCACTGGAAAGTTTAACAATAGATGAATGTAAAAGAAAAAGACACTTAGAGTCCATTTCCATTCCTTCATATTGGCTTTAATAGATATCCATTCTTAATTCTGGAACAATTATTTAGTTATCCTACCATGTATGAGACACTGGTCTAGATATAAGGGAGAATAAAATGACAGTTATTAAAAGAGAAAACAGAATTCTCAGGTAACCAAAACAGCACGGTGATCTCGTCAAAGGAAAACAGCACTATAGCTGTAGCACCAGCAGGCACAGGTTTAAACTATTTTTCAATATTTCTCCTTTAGTGGGGATGAATTTCTAAATCATCTTCATGTTCTCTCCCTGTAACTGATGGATGGTATTTTCAGAAGTAATGGTCTATATTTGCATAAAAATAAAGTTTGTGTACATGAAATAAAATATCACTATCAGTATTACATTAGCCCAGTGGTCTAATTAATAATACTGCCTATAGAGAGATGCTTATCGGAAATGGATCTCACCATTCTATGCTTTCTCATATATGAAGAATGTTAGAGGAATTTGTTGAAAATTAGAAATGATAACTAATTATTATCAATTTATAACTCATGTAGCCATTTAATGTATTTTAGATTGAACTGACTAAAACTCTGTTCTGGCAATATGTGGTCAAGACTATTTGGTTTTATTCTTTAAATCCCTTCATTCTCTCCTTCACAACTCACTATATCATCTACCAGCTTTTCTTGAGAGATTTTTGAGAATGATTTACACTATATTTTTTTAAAATGATTTTGCATAAATGTATATGAAGGCCAGAATATGAAAATAGATATAAAACATCAGTTCTTATTGAACACTATCAAGTAAGAACAATAATTTATCCTCTGACAAGGAGAATAAAAGTTCAGCTAAAAATCCATATAGATTACTTGAAGTGAGCTCAAAAAGCAAATGCAACCAGCAAACTGTAAGTAGACATGAAATAACTATTTAGTCAATCAAAAGGAAAGCTTGTAAAGAAAGGGAGGGGGGTTCAGGTTTGGGAACGAATGTACACCCGTGGTGGATTCATGTCAATGTATGGCAAAACCAATACAGAATTGTAAAGTAAAATAAAAAATAAATAAATTAAAAAAAAAAAAGAAAGTACTGCTCAAGTGCTAGCAGTGAGACTATTAGAAGTAAATAGAATATTATTTTTAAAGGGATTGAACTGTTATTTTTAAAAATTTTAACTTTACAATAAAACAATCATTTTAAATCAACTGCTGGATGTGAGGCACTGAGGTAGAGAGTGAATACACAGAGGGTCCCAAGTAAAAAGGTTTTGCCGCAACAAGCTTCCAGTTTCGTCAAGTATACAGGACACAATATGCTTGCTATACTACTGTAAGGAGAGAAAGCCAATTGAAAGACATTGCTAACAAGTCTCATTTATTATGAAATGTCAGTTCAGAAGATTACCATGGCATTTCCCCTTTGACTTTTCTTTGAAAGTGAAAGTGTTAGCTGCTCAATCATGTTTGACTCTTTGAGACCCCATGAACTGTGGCCCACGAGACTTCTCCATCCATTGAATTTTCCAGGCAAGAATACTGGAGTGGGTTGCCATTTCCTTCTCCAGGAGATCTTCCTGACCCAGGGATTAAACCCAGGTCTCCTGCATTGCAGGCAGACTCTTTACTGTCTCAGCCACCAGGAAAGGCCCTGACTTTTATTTACTTCTTAATTTAATATATTGATATACATTTTGTCTTTTGATCATCACATTTAACAACTGTAGGCAGAATATCAACCTCTCACCCTTAATTTGTAAGTTTGAGTGAATACTGTGTCATTCATTTTTTATTAACCTTTATTTAATCCTATTTTTAAAATAAGAACTCCAGTTATATAAATGAATGTTTATTAGAAACTAAGCTTTGGATGATTATACAGAGTAATAAAATATGCCTCATAACTTCACTTTATAAATCAGATACTACACATATATAAGTAACAACAAATATATCTATAGCACACAGCTTTTATTTTTTTCTTTCTCAGCTAAACATCCCATCTCTCCACCACTCCTTTGTAGGTAAAAATAATCCAGATTTATTTTGTGCAACTATCTACCCCACTTTTACAATCCATATAATGTTTGTGGGGTTGATCTGTAAGGATAGGGTTATCCATTCTCTTATTCAGAGTGATTTATCTGACTCTAAACAGGCCAATGTGAAAATAAATTTTGTTGGAACTTTCGTTGAAATAATTGAAAAGAATGCTATCTTCTAAATAATTTAAACTTAGAGAGATAGGTAGGTATCTGTGCCATCTCATTGGATATGAAATGACTGAGAATCAAGTCACATCAGTCAAGCCTGACTCTTTGCGACCCCAGGGACTGTAGCCTATCTGTCAGGCTCCTCTGTCCATGGGAATTCTCCAGGGAACAATACTGGAGTGGGTTGTCATGCCTTTCTCCCATTCAAAGAAACAGAAAACTAAATCAAAGACAGACAGAATACCTCAACTACATACTCTTTGAGGCCTTAGATTCAGTTGAGCCTAAAATCACTGCTGCTCTTTGAACTTCTCTCTTACTGGGACCAACAGTCTGCCCTTTCTTTGTTGTATAAACTATTCTAAGCGAGATTTTTGTTGCCTGTAGCTGAAAGAACTCTACCAAAATTCTAATCAGCAATACATACTAAGAATACTTTAACTCAAAAAAGTGGTCACTTCACTAGAGAAATATTATTAAGTAAGGCTTGACCAAGTAGAGTATTAATAGAAATAACATTTGAACAGGATATTAAAAAATGAAAAAAATAATATAATATATATCAGTAAAATCTATATATGTATCATTAAATATATATATACACATATATATACAAATATATATATACACATATATATATATAATACTGGGGCTTCCTCAGTGGCTCAGCAGTAAAGAATCTGCCTGCAATTCAAGGATGCAGGAGATGTGGGTTTGATCCTTGGGTGGGGAAGATCCCTGGAGAAGGAAATGGCAACATATTCCAGTGTTCTTGCTGGAAAATTCCATGGACAGAGGAGGTTGGTGGGCATCCACAGGGTTGCAAAGAGTTGGACACAACTGAGCATGCATATATAATATTTTATAAAAATAAAATATGAAATCAGTAAAATAAATATTATATATGTATATAATTTCTATATAGTAAGGGAGGTAATTCCAACATGAAGGAAGGAGTCCAGAAGTATGGGGAGTGTTTAACAGAATGGTAAGTAGTTCTGACTGAACAAGGCAGAGATAACTTAAAGAATAATGCGAGTTAAAACTGGACGACTGGATTGGACTTGGGTCATAGTGGAGGTGTATATTTGGAGAACTGCTAAAAAGTTTTTAAAAGAGCATAGGGTGTATATATGTATGTTCACTGGGCATTTGGTTTTCTTAGTCTTTCAATAAAAAGGTGAAACAAAACACCAAGAGGGGAAAATCGATTAACAAGTTAGCAGAAGTCATGTGTATAACCTTTCCAGGGAAGAGGCCTTTTCATTGAATAATCAATACTATAACACCTGTTCCCAAATCTAAGAACACAGTCAAATTCAGATTGCCATCTCTGGTAATTAGTATTCTGCTAAAAACAAAGCTTACAGAAGTTTGATCAGCATCTATTCTTGAAGCATCTTTTCACTGAAAGAGTGACTGATATTTTTCCACAGCTCAATTAAATGTAAAGAAGTCATTAAAAAGTGTCTCAAAATGAACCAGTTGAAAATTCAATCTCTAAATCTTCCCCAGAAAAGAAAAGTAGAATTTTCTACTTTGTTGATTAATACAGAATAAATTGTGCTTTTTTTTTTTTAGTGTTTTGAAATAACCGTTTCTCATGATCTATTTAGACCACAACCATTTTTTTCCGCTATGTATTCAGAAGAGAACCAAAGGCCTTCTTCTCTCTAGTCATAGTGCATTGCTTTAATTTCATTAAAACAAATTGATTGCAAGCTCATTTACATTTAAGGCAGCAGGGTGTTGTAAATTTTATTTTAACTGGCTGGAATACATGATCCAAAAAAATTAAGGGGAAAAAGTCTCCTGCTGTTGCAAATATACAGTTATTAACTTATCTTACTGAATCCCACATGATAATGAAAAGTTATGTAAATGAACCAGGATTTCCACAATTCCAGGAACTAAGCAACAAAAATAAGATTTGTTTAATTAGTGCCTTGGTAGGGGAGAAAAGTACAACAGAACACTTTTAAAAAGATTCATTGTGTAAGTGCCTGTACTGAATTAGGTGTAAACTACCCAACTGTGTGTACTTCTGAAGTGTTTCAGATAAAATGAGTCAGATTTTATCCATCATGTTAGAAAAATCAGTTAGCTCTTTAGGAAATAGCAGAAGATAATAACGTTCAAAAGCTGAGTGAACAGCAGTGCCCGGAGAGAAAATGTTGCCAATATTTCTAGTTCCTTAAAGAAAATCATGCCATAGAACCATGACATTCAATTCCATGTTTACTGATAAATGTTCTATGATATTTTCCTCTAGACATATTGTGGGCAATGATAAGCATACTGGGAAGATGATTTTGTATGTATAAGCTTTTATAATTTTCAGGATAATTCACTTATTGTAAGGATAACTAATGAAGAAATAATACATTTTAGTTATAAATAGTATGATGTCCTTTTATATAACCCATGCAAAAAAAAATTAATTCATATTTACCTGCCTAAATGAAATCCTCTAAATAGAACATAGAGCAATATAAAAAGCATTATTCCCCAAATTATAAACAAAATTTAAGCAATATTTATTGACAATACAATTCCTGCTTTCATATTATTAGTATATATTATGCATTATTCTTGAAATGAAAAAAATATTATTATTTGAGGCTTTTTTTTTATTATTTTGGCATTTTTATTCTAAACTTACAAATAGTTACCCCTTTGTTATAGCTATTTTTTTTTTGTAGAGAGCTTAAAATTTTAAATCAAATTCTCTTAATATCAAGGACACTGGTTTGCTTCTTTGTTTGGCTTTAATATTTAAGCCATCTTTTGATTCCAGGCTTATTACACATCATGCTGTGTCCGACTGGTATGCTCTTATTGTTCTTTCTATTCAATTTAAAGACATTAACTTAAATGCAGTTTTTTTTTGGGTTCAGTTCAGTTCAGTTTAGTCGCTCAGTCGTGTCCGACTCTCTGTGACTCCATGAATTGCAGCACGCCAGGCCTCCCTGTCCATCACCAACTCCTGGAGTTCACTCAAACTCATGTCCATCGAGTCAGTGATGCCATCCAGCCATCTCATCCTCTGTCGTCCCCTTCTCCTCCTGCCCCCAATCCCTCCCAGCATCAGAGTCTTTTCCAATGAGTCAACTCTTTGCATGAGGTGGCCAAGTACTGGAGTTTCAGCTTTAGCATCATTCCTTCCAAAGAAATGCCAGGGCTGATCTCCTTCAGAATGGACTGGTTGGACCTCCTTGCAGTCCAAGGGACTCTCAAAAGACTTCTCCAACACCACAGTTCAAAAGCATCAATTCTTCAGTGCTCAGCTTTCTTCACAGTCCAACGCTCACATCTATACATGACTACTGGAAAAACTATAGCCTTGACTAGATAGATCCTTGTTGGCAAAGTAATGTCTCTGCTTTTGAATATGCTATCTAGGTTGCTCATAACTCTTCTTCCAAGGAGTAAGCATCTTTTAATTTCATGGCTGCAGTCACCATCTGCAGTGATTTTGGAGTCCCAAAAATAAAGTCTGACACTGTTTCCACTGTTTCCCCATCTATTTCCCATGAAGTGATAGGACCAGATGCCATGATCTTCGTTTTCTGAATGTTGAGCTTTAAGCCAACTTTTTCACTCTCCTCTTTCACTTTCATCAAGAGGCTTTTTAGCTCCTCTTCACTTTCTGCCATAAGGGTGGTGTCATCTGCATATCTGAGATTATTGATATTTCTCCCAGCAATCTTGATTCAATACTGGTTATGACTGAGCAATGGTTCTGTGTATCCATCACAGAAACCTGTCCCTATGCTTATCACAGCCCTTGCACTATGATAAATGTCTTGAGTTGTAATTGACATATAATACTGTGTAAGTTTAATTTATACAATATATTGGTTTGGTACATTTATATATTTCAATTAATGTTTTTAGATTATCTGATCTTTCCCTATAGATTCTGCTCCATATAGGTAGAAATAAGATACCTTGTCTGGCATTTGTATTTCTTTGGGTTAACACAGTGCCTTGCACAAATAGGCATTCAAATGTTTATTGGATTTATTAGAGGAAAATTTAAAGGAAAAATTTAGGGAAGGCTCCCCCTGGTGGCTCAGTGGCAAAGAATCCACCTGCCAATGCAGGAGACAGGTTTGATCCCTGATCTGGGAAGATTCCAGCACAGAGAAAAATAAATAACTTTTAAGAATTAAAAAAAAGTTAAGGATAAATATTTTTAAGTATAGTTAGATGCTTACATTTCTATAATCTTAAGTTTTTATTATTTCTTTTTCTGATCACTGTACTTAGTATTTTCTTCAGTGGAGTCAATATTTTTTAAATTGATAAACTCAGAGGCTCAATAAAGTGTTTTCTGATCCTTAAGTGTTCCGTGTTTGTCTACACAATGAAAAAGTAATGTGAGAGAGGCTAGCTTTCCATTGCTTGGCTTCTCCATGCCCACAATTTGATATGTTACATATAGCTTTCCTGGGATATCTGCTGGTACTAACTGCTGGGTCATCAATCTTTAAAACTAGGCATGTAGTTAACTATATTAAGCATGGCTTTATTTATTAATTTTATGTTTTTTGGTGGTAAAAAGTCAAAGAAAATAAGAGAGATTTAAAATTCTGGTAAGTCATTAACTCATCACAGAGAGTGAGATATTTCTCAAATTTCAAAAGAAGAGTGTAAGATTTTTGTAGTGTTAAAATATTGTATACATGCAAATCATGTATATATTTACTTTCATTTAATTATAAACTATTAAGGAATTTTAAAATGCATATTTTGAAATAAAGACATAATTACAAAATACTATAAAAGAGATTGTAGCAATAATTATAGATAAGAGAAACAAATAGCTTAAAGAGTTAGAATGATAATATTTAGCTTTAAGGACAGATCTAATGTTTAACAGTGGTGTGGCTCTAAAGCTAAATAAATCTCAGCCATTAACCAATATTATCTTGAAGATTCACTTTCAGTATTTGCTAAAAGATTGTGAATATTTATGTGCAAATACACAATAATTATAGATTAAATTTTCTTAGTTCCCTGAGCTAATCTAACTGTATTCATTTTTTACTATTGTACAGGTTTTCTAAAACTGAAAGATTATATGTATATATTTTAATCTATAAAATTCAATCTAATGAAAGACAAACTCATTTCTTGACCATTTTAGGTCAACTTCACAGTATTTAGAACCTAAAATATTTTATTTCTTGAGTTATTTACTTACATTTCATTTTGATGCAAAGAAGTATAATAATAAAGAAAATATTTTATTGTTAAAAAACCTTCAGTTTGGAAAGCTGAGAAAGCTCTTATGGATGGTGATGACTGTTGCATGGCATTGTGAATGTGCTTGATACCACTGAATTTTACACTAAAAAATGGTAAAATGGTGAATGCTTGCTTATTTAACCACAATTTAAAAACCCTACCAAAACACCAAATAAAATTTTTCATTACTTATCATGATGCTTAATTTCTTACTTATTCAGATATAAAACTACCGTTTACTTTTATATCTGTAAAATGTAAATGAAACACATTTTTTATATTTCTGTGCTACATTTAGAATTTCTAATGGGCTATACTTACTACTAGCAATATGTTAAGATCTATAAAAGTATTGTTAAAATCTAAATAGTCTTGTGAATTTTTTTTTTTTTTTTTGCTTTGATCAAGGAAAAAACTGTTTTTAAGAGTTTTGGTAGGGTCAACTTTTATCACAAGTGGAACAAATGGAGCAATATCATGGCAAACACTCTACTCACATTCTGTACTTTTTCGCTTTTCCATTTTTTGTTATTAATATAGACTATTCTATGGGTTCATGAGTCATAACTAAAATATACATTTTAAAAATTGGATAACCTAGTTGCCATTTAGAATGCACAGTAAGTTAGATTCATTATTTCAGATTCTGACATCATGCACTAAGATACAGTTAACCAACTAATTAATTATCCAAAACCAGATATTCAAGAGTGAAAAGAAAAGCTATTAACAATTTCCCTGTATAACACATATAAACAAGAATATATGGTCACCTTATTTATGAGACATATTTTAATAGAACTGATAACACTCACTTTAGTTTCAGTCACTAAACTTTAGTTTTAGTCACTTTAGTTTTCCTTAGTAAATCTCTGATTAAAAAGTAATAGCATGTTTTGATTGAAATTGTGTGCTGAAGATATAGCTTCCCAGGTGGCTTAGTTGTAAAGAATCTGCCTGCCAATGCAGGAGACATGGGTTCAATCCCTGGGTCAGGAAAATCCCCTGGAGGATGAAATGGCAACCCACTCCAGTGTTCTTCCCTAGAGAATTCCATGGTCAGAGGAGTCTGGTGGGCTACAGTCCATAGGGTCACAAAGAGTTGGACACTACTTAGAGACTGAGCATGAACACACATATATGAGCTGAAGACAGAGATTTAAAAAATATTATCCCGGGAAATTCCCTGGCAGTCCAGTGGTTGGGACTCCATGCTTCCACTCCAGGGGACACGGGTTGGATTCCTGGTCAAGGAACTAAGTTCCGACATGCCGCGTAGTATGGACAAAAAAAATTTTTAAAAAAATCCAGTTCCTCTTCTGATGACAAAGAACTGTTAAATATATTATAATACCTACTTTCATCGAGATTACAGAGTAGAAGAAGATTAGACTCAAGAAAAAGTGAGTGAAGAATCAAAAAAGTCAATATATTTGTCAAATGATTGGCACATGAAATCATTGCTCGGAAGTTCAAAGAAATGAAACTAATTCTACCCACAGTGCCCCTACATTCAATTAGTTTACAATATAACCATTTCATGGACATTATTGAATTATCAACTCTTGTTATTCTAAATTGGACTCTGTTGAGTTTAGGTTATTGTGTGATACTATATTAAATGTTATGCTGCTAAGTCGCTTCAGTCTTGTTCGACTCTGTGCAACCCCAGAGAGGGCAGCCCACCAGGCTCCCCCATCCCTGGGATTATCCAGGCAAGAACCCTGGAGTGGGTTGCCATTTCCTTCTTCAATTCATGAAAGTGAAAAGTGAAAATGAAGTCGCTCAGTCGTGTCCTACTCCTAGCGACCCCATGGACTGCAGCCAACCAGGCTCCTCCGTCCATCGGATTTTCCAGGAAAGAGGAATGGAGTGGGGTGCCATTGCCGTCTCCATTAAATGTTATAATTACAGATAAATATGATGTGGACTCTGTCATTGACTAAATTGTTTTCTAGCATAGAACACAGAAATATTAGCCAATAATGAACAAAGCAAGTGATAAATTTCTGCAGTTAAACTATGTATAAGGCACTACAGAGGAACTGTTAGATTTGCCTTTTCTTTTTAGCTCGACATTCATTTTACAAAACTGACTAGTCCCAGTGCCTTCATTTTACAAATTTATTTATTCATATTTTCCTTGGCTTGTCTTCATGAGTTAATAGTTAATACATAAATTTAGAGAATGATACATTAATATCAGTACAGCTCAGCATATCAGGAAAAAGTTTCCTAGAACTATAAGGATCCTAGGTCTATTTCCTAGGTTTTTAGTGAAGAAAATAAGAGAGTTAAAATACATTTTCAAGGATAATTTAACAATAACCTTACTGAAATTTATCTTCCAATTTTCCATCTATTCATGGAACTCAGCTTTATGGAAATTTATTGAGTCCTCATGGAGACAATGCATAAAGCATGTATGTTTTGTAAGTCTAAACCATAAAAAGAACAGCTATTCCAAATATTAATTGAAAATATATAATTATCATGTTTAGAATTATACTTTATATTGTCTGTTCCATTTTTATGGCCTGATTCCAAAAACTGAGAGATGATCATATTTAAATGGAAAAATAAATAATGGATGAAAATACCTGACATAGGTACTTAGTATTCATATAAAAAGCAAGAACATAAAGATCTAATGCTTATATGAAAACTTGGAGTGACATCTTATTAATATATTTGGAGAAAAGTAAAATTATATAAAATTATAGGAATATTGTCTTACTTAAATTCTTGTAAGAAGTTTGCTTCAACCAACAAAAAATAGTGTTTCAAGCATATGTAATTTTATTGCTGGTCTTCTGAAACTATAAATTACATGCTATGTAACTATAATAGATTTTTATAACCATTTTATAGCTATAAAGTGTAAAAAACAAAATTCAGGCAACATTTTTTACTCCTATTTCAACATTTTAAGCAAAATCTGGAGTTAAATGAAACCTGCTGCTCTACAATTAAGCAAACAAAGAGCAAAAAGTTTACTTAGTTTCAGCCCTCCAACTTTTAAAAAAATTTTTTTCCCTTCAATATTATGTTGGTTGTTCAAGGTGTGTTTTTCTTTAATATTTGATGCTAGAATCAAAGGACATTTTTGATCTTTTTTGTTCCCAATCCTCAACATTACCTTTATTTCTCTTCCTTTGTCAATTATCCTTATTACTTGGTTCTTGTCTGCTTGATTTTATTCTTGCTTTACTTCTTGTGATTGCAACTGGCCTTCTGCTGTTCTTGTTGATGGTATCTGTGAACATTACAGCTCTGGAGTAATGACCTTAAGTCCAAACTCTGGATTTATTTGCTATTCAGCTTTCAAACTTCCTCGAGGCTAATCAGCTCTGATACTTTCCATTTTCTTGGATTCCAAATTTCAGCAACGTTCTAATGTCAGTTTTTGTCTTGTCCCTGAGTCTAGTGCTCTCAGTTCATCCACTCCTCTTTTTAGCACTCAAGTGTTTACTCATGTGTCAACCTCTTGACAGCATTACTGTCTCTAAGACAAGAATCCTGTCTTATGCAGTTTGAATTTCTGTTGTCTTGGCAGAGTACCTTTCAAGTAACAGATGATAGTTGCTAAATAAAATAAAATAATGAATGGCTGATTGAATGCATGGGATGAATATTGACAACACTGTGATTAACTGGACAAATATCTGGCAAAATTATAATTAATGTCTCTGTTTGGAGAAAAAAAAAAGTATTTATTTCATTTTGTGAAGGCTGCATTTGAGATCCCAGGCTACAAAATGGTCAATTCATGAAAGGATTCTTCTGATTGGAAGTATTAAAAAAAAAAAAAAAAAAAAACTAAAGAAGACAATATGAGCTTAATCACTATACATTAAAAAGGGCATTCAATATACTAAGAAGAAAAATCATTAGAGTATTTACATTGTACAGACAATGCAATGTGATTGTTAAGATTTCACAAGATAATAACTTTTAACCTAGTCCATCCAAAGCACCTAAATGTTGATGCTGTTTTAGATATCTTGTATTTATTATCTGTAAACCTTACAACAACTCTGCAAGAGATATAATGCCTTTCACTCTATGGGATCAAAAGCATTTAAGTTACTGACATTGGGTCCACAAGTGGTAAATAGGAGAATCTTTTCAACACAAGTTCACCTGACCTCAAACTCCCAAGTCCCATGCTCTTTCTATCACATCTTGCTTCAAGTAGAAAGAACACTAGTCTTGGGATTAGAGTGAAATCTGGGTTTGAATCTCAGTTGTGCAATTTAGTAGCTTTATGACTTTGAACATTCAACTTGGCAATTATAAGCTTCCATTTCCTCATATGAGAAGTCTAAATAATATGATCTACTTCATAAAGACTGAGAAAATATTAATGCAAGTGGCTGTTAATATATTAGTGGGTGAATGTTATTATCTTTTTGGAAGGTTGTGGCTCTGCAAAGTCCTTAAAAATGCAGAATGCAATAGTAGGTGTAGATGATAATCCCTTTTGACTCTGCCTTTTACTCTCTCATATAGAATAAATTTCCCAAAATGCTCTTTATATTGAAGTAGGAGGTAGATGCCTACCCTCAAGGATAAAGCAATTAGAGATTCATTCCCTGTGAATCTAAACTCCAGGATGAGAATAGCAGGACAATTAAGAGAGGGGGCTGGGCCATGCCCGGACCACATATTTCCTATTCTCAAAGTCAGAAGACCTCCCAGGCCACACATGTGCAGAAAGGCTCCTTGGAAGTCAAGCGGAGTGGTGCTGAGGGATGCTCTACTCAAACGCCCCTGCACACAGCATCATCTTGGCTAAGAGAAGCGTGCACACACATGGGAGGCTCCTGAGATACACCAAATGTGGACCGTGATCCAGGGAAATCAAAATGACTGGCCAAAGTAAACTCGGAAAAACATGGCCCATAAAAGTAATTCAGACGGACTCAAGGATGTGACTCAGGGACTTTCTCTCTCCCTCTAAGCTCACCTATGTTGTCTATCCACATGTATCATACTCTTTTTCCTCCAAATTAATACTTTGCTCATTTCACTACTTTCCAACTTTGTGGGAATTCTTTTGTGCAGAACCGAATAGCCAGGCCCTGCTCGCTGACCCCCAGTATAGGGGCCAGGATTTGGGGCTCTCACTGTCCCAACCTGGCCTCAGTCTCTGGCCTGAGAACTGAAGCCCCACTTCAACCTGCTGCAATCTGAAGCCACCTAAGATCAATACTGTAGGGTAACAGAAGTCTACATCCATATTTCTCAATGTTGGCTTGAAGTTATGGCATCACAAGGTACAAAACTGTCATCCTGGATCACTGCCTACAAATGTGACTTTTTTGGCTGCAGTGTTGCTTACTACTCAAATGAAGCTATTAGAATAATGCTAGAGAAAAGGAAAGATATAAGCATCTGAATGCAGAGTTCCAAAGAATAGCAAGAAGAGATAAGAAAGACTTCTTCAGCGATCAATGCAAAGAAATAGAGGAAAAGAACAGAATGGAAAAGACTAGAGATCTCTTCAAGAAAATTAGAGACACCAAGGGAACATTTCATGCAAAGATGGGCTCGATAAAGGAGAGAAATGGTATGGACCTAACAGAAGCAGAAGATATTAAGAAGAGGTGGCAAGAATACACAGAAGAACTATACAAAAAAGATCTTCATGACCCGGATAATCACAAAGGTGTGATCACTCATCTAGAGCCAGACATCCTGGAATGTGAAGTCAAGTGGGCCTTAAAAAGCATCACTACGAACAAAGCTAGTGGAGGTGATGGAATTCCAGTTGAGCTAGTTCAAATCCTGAAAGATGATGCTGTGAAAGTGCTGCCCTCAATATGCCAGCAAATTTGGAAAACTCAGCAGTGGCCACAGGACTGGAAAAGGTCAGTTTTCATTCCAATCCCAAAGAAAGGCAATGCCAAATAATGCTCAAACCACTGTACAATTGCACTCATCTCACATGCTAGTAAAGCAATGCTTAAAATTCTCCAAGCCAGACTTCAGCAATATGTGAACCGTGAACTTCCTGATGTTCAAGCTGGTTTCAGAAAAGGCAGAGGAACCAGAGATCAAATTGCCAACATCTGCTGGATCATGTGAAAAAGCAAGAGAGTTCCAGAAAAACATCTATCTCTGCTTTATTGACTATGCCAAAGCCTTTAACTGTGTGGATCACAATAAACTGTGGAAAATTCTGAGAGAGATGGAAATACCAGACCACCTGACCTGTATGCAAGTCAGGAAGCAACAGTTAGAACTGGACATGGAACAACAGACTGGTTGCAAATAGGAAAAGGAGTATGTCAAGGCTGTGTATTGTCACCCTGCTTATTTAACTTATATGCAGAGTACATCATGAGAAATGCTGGACTGGAAGAAACACAAGCTGGAATCAAGATTGCCGGGAGAAATATCAGTAACCTCAGATATGCAGATGACACCACCCTTATGGCACAAAGTGAAGAGGAACTAAAAAGCCTCTTGATGAAAGTGAAAGAGGAGAGTGAAAAAGTTGGCTTAAAGCTCAAGAATCAGAAAACGAAGATCATGGCATCCAGTCCCATCACTTCATGGGAAATAGATGGGGAAACAGTGGAAACAGTGTCAGACTTTATTTTTTGGGCTCCAAAATCACTGCAGATGGTGATTGCAGCCATGAAAGTAAAAGATGCTTACTCCTTGGAAGAAGAGTTATGAGCAACCTAGATAGCATATTCTAAAGCAGAGACATTACTTGGCCGACTAATGTCTGTCTAGTCAAGGCTATGGTTTTTCCAGTGGTCATGTATGGATGTGAGAGTTGGACTGTGAAGAAAGCTGAGCACCAAAGAATTGATGCTTTTGAACTGTGGTGTTGGAGAAGACTCTTGAGCGTCCCTTGGACTGCAAGGAGATCCAACCAGTCCATTCTAAGGAGATCAGCCCTGGGATTTCTTTGGAAGGACTGATTCTAAAGCTGAAAATCCAGTACTTGGCCACCTCATGCGAAAAGTTGACTCATTGGAAAAGACTTTGATGCTGAGAGGGATTGGGGGCAGGAGGAGAAGGGGACGACTGAGGATGAGATGGCTGGATGGCATCACTGACTCAATGGACGTGAATCTGAGTGAACTCTGGGAGACGGTGATGGACAGGGAGGCCTGGCGTGCTGCAATTTATGGGGTCGCAAAGAGTCGGACATTACTCAGTGATTGAACTGAACTGAACTGAAGAAAAAGGAAGCACTCCTTGCAGTGAAAATATGTATATTTGCGTCCACATTTTTTTCAATTACATGGGTTGATTATACTACACATTAATCATGAAACAGTTGAAACTGGCAGATTCATAACTATTGAACAGGACTGCTGTTTAAATATAGTTTTACTTTAAATAAATTGAATGAAACTCTATCCTCTACTATATATTTACTCTCAACTACAGACCCTGTTGGACTTCCCTGGTAGCTCAGACGATATAGCATCTGCCTACAATGTGGAGGACCTGGGTCGATCCCTGGGTCAGAAAGATCCTCTGGAGAAGGAAATGGCAACCCACTCCAGTCCTCTTGACTGGAAAATCCCATGGATGGAGGAGTTTGGTAGGCTACAGTCCATGGGGTCTCAAATAGTCGCACTTTCACTTTCACAGACCCTATTAACGGGATGCTTAGAGAAGCTGAGGGGCTTCTCTGGAGGCTTTGTGTTAAAGAATTGTCTGTGATGCAGGAGCCATAGGAGATGTGGGTTCAATAGGAAAGATTCCCTGGAGGAGGGCATGGCATCCCACTCTAGTATTCTCACCTGGAGAATCCCATGGACAGACAAGCTTAGTGAGCTACAGTCCATGGGGTTGCAAAGAGTTGGGCATGACCGAAGTGACTTGGCATGCAAAGAATCTGAAATTTTATTTATACCAAATTTTATTTAATATTTAACTTTTCTAAATTGCCAGATAAATATAAGAAGTGTTGAGATTACCTATTAATATTTAGTAAGATTTGTCTCCCTTGAGTAACTTGATAAATTACAGTTGTATCTATTTTACTTAGATGAATTATGCCTGTATTTGGGATCTCTATTGGTGGGTTTAAACAGCTTTTGGAATGTTATCTGTAATGAACCAACTATGCTATTGAAGTGAAATATGGTATAATTCAGTATTTGTTTGGTATAGTTATTATGGGTTAGAGAACTCCTGTAATAGGGAATACTGTGAATGTGAAGAGATGGCTGTTTAATTTCACAATGCACATGAAGGGTAAATATTCAAATATGATTTCTGATGTAAAAAAATACAGAAGCATCTATAGGACAATGATATCTGCATTGTGTCTGCTTGCACCTTGAGAAATAAAAATATAAAATAGTTTACATTGTTATAGCAGACATGTAGCTACGTATGAGCAGAGAAAAATCACACATCTTGAAAGCAGCAGGGGTCCACAGGCAGACAAAGAAAGCAGAAGCCTTCAGACTGACAGGAAACCAAACATTTTGGGCAAAGAAAGGTAGCAAAAGGCAGGAATCTTATGCATCCTACTGTAACCTGTTGCTCATTATTCTCTCATTCCAATAAAATTAGCCTTACAGATAAGAAGTACTCATCACATACCCAGCCATGAATACTTCTGACCTAAGCTAACTAAGAACAAAAATCCCCAAATCTGGGAAGTCAACCACCAAACTCCTTCCTCAGGGAGTATTCCACCTCTTCATTTGTATGCCCCTTATAATCTGTTTGCCAAAGAAACCCAGGGCAGCATTTCCTCACTTGTCTGTCCACTCTCCATTTGAGAGTGTATCCTTGCTTAAATAAAACTTTACTTTCCTAACCTCTCTGCTTATCTCTGAACCCTTTCACAGCAAATAAAGAAGCTTAAGTTCACCAGGGACAATATCATCCTAAAAAATGCAGGAAAGAGCCTTATTGTTTGATCACTCATCACATAAACACAGAGGTTCAGATTATTGGGCCAAGACAACAGAGTAGGAAGATCCTAAACTCACCTCCTACAGTTGCACGAAAATTATAACTACTTGCAGAATAATTGTTGATGAGGCAGGTCTGAGAGTAACAGAAAAGATCATCTACAACTAAAGATAAAATGGCTGATTCATATCAATGTATGGCCAATACCCACTACAATACTGTAATTAGACTCCAATTAAAATAAATAAATTATTTTTTTTTTTTAAAGAAGGAAAAACAACAAGACAGATAGGAGGAGCAGAGACATAGTATACTCAAGACTTATCCCCGGGGGTGGTGGGGTGATGATTTAGTCGCTAAGTTGTGCCGGAGTCTTGCAACCTCAGGGACTGGAGCCTGGTGGGCGATGCCCAAATGGGAAGGTAATTACACCCGCAGAGGTTCAACAGGTGAGTGACGGGTCCGACCCTACGTCAAGCTCCGCAGACCATAGGTCCTGCACTGAAAAGATGAGCCTTCAGAATAACCGGCTTTTAAGGTCAGAGGCTTTAAAAGCCAGAGGGAGGAGGGAGATAAAACTGCCTGGGGCCCTGGCTGGTTACTGTGACCACTCCTGCAGTAGGAGCCCCAGGGCACCTCTTCACTAGAGCAAAGGCTACTGCTGTTATCGCCAAGGAGAAAATACACGTGGGCAGTGGGCAGGACAGAGCTGGCTCGGATCCAGCGCTGCCGTTTGAACAGGATGAGGGTGGCTTTTGCTGGTGGGTGCTCACAGACCCAGCAGATCAGGGGCTGTCTTGAGCTCTGACGGGCACACTGGGAAATAAACCAGGGAGATAAAGAAGTGCATACAACCGGTTACAGAGCAAACGACCCGAGGGAATGAAATATACAGTGTGGGGAATATAGTTAACTACATAATTTTTTGTATAGTGACATAACTAGACTTATCGAAGTGATCATTTTGTAATGTGTAGAAATATGGAATCTCTTTGTTGTGCAACAGGAGCTAAGATAGTTTTTGTAGGTCACTGATACTTCAAAAAACACACAAGCAAAGAAACTCATAGAACAACAGATATGATTTGTGGTTACCAGAGGCAAGGCATGTGGAAAAGGGGGATTGAATGAAGGTAATCAAAATGTAGGAGCTTCCAGTTACAGGATGTGTATGTGCTACGGATGTAATGTACAACAAGACAAGTACAGTTAATACTGCTGAACATTATATATTAATATGTTAAATTGGTTAATCCTAAAAGTTCTCATCATAAAGAAACACAATTTTCTCTTTCTTTGATTTTGTATCAATATGAGATGATGAATATGGTGATAATCATTTCAGGATATGTGGAAGCCAAATCATTCTGTACACCTTAAACTTTTACAGTGCTTTGTGGCAATTATATCTCAATAAAATGGCACGGAAAGAAAAGCACCAAGGAGGTCCAGCCACAGTAATAAGTAGTTTCAATCATGAGCTTACGTGTGCATGCATACTTGTGCACTTAGAGTTATGTGCCCTCTCCCTGCATTTCTGTAGGTAAAGGATTCTATTTTTTTTATGCTCTTTAATAATTGCTTCTTCTTTGTCTCTCAAACCATTGTTTCCACCTCCATGTTATACACTGACATTGGGAAAACCTCTTAGATCTGCTCCCATTATGTGGAACATTTAATGAAGACCATCTAATGGGCTTCCCAGGTGGCTCAGTGGTAAATAATCTGCCTGCCAATGCAGGTGACACAGGAGATGTGGGTTTGATCCCTGGGTCAGGAAGATCCCCTGGAGTAGGAAATGGTAACCTGCTCCAGTATTCTTGCTGGGATAATCCCATGGACAGAGGAACCTGGCAGGCTACAGTCCATGGACTCGCAAAAAGTCAGACACAACTGAGTGACAGAGCACACGTGCAATCTAAACCTATGTCTTTCATTTGCAAGATTATTTCCTAACAAGTAGCCGCTGGAACTCCCGCTTTACTGGATGTCAGGTGTTATCACTTTTCCTTGTAGTTCTTTTCACCTCATAGCCAGAACCATATACTTTACTTTCATCTGGTAATAAAACAAGTGTCACTGACTTTTCTCACAGAGACCCACTTCCCAGACTAATGGTCTTATCTCTTATATACCAGTTTTTCTTCTAAACCCCCTACTGTGCTTAATTTTGTCCCCAGTCCTTGAACCTAACTATAGCACTCTCTGTTAAAATAAGATATATTTTAGGAATTGTTTCCACCTTCTTCCATCAGTTATTCCTCATCATGGTATCATCATACACAAGACTGGTCCTAAATTTTATTATAGGTTTGAGCATCTATACCTGGATGAGAAATAATACCAGCCACAGACAATAGTTTGCTTTAGGATCAAAATTAGACCATTATATTAGTGAAATCTTTCAACTGACAGATTAATCATTAATAAAAGTCCCACAGTCTTCGTATTTTAGAGTTTCTTGGAAAGAAGAGATTTAATATTTGTTCATAACACTTCTGATTGTCAAACATCATGGTAAGTGGTTTGCACACATTGGAATTCAGAGTGAAGTGTATGTTAGAATAAGACTGCCTAAGCTCTTCAACTCACCATATTTATAGGACTGAATGAGTAAGAAAATGTAAATTACTTAATTTGTATTAAAATGGTAACAGTATGACTTGCTGTATAAGTATGTTATGTGAATAAACAAAATAACAAATTTGAGTCAGTGCACACAGTGCCTACCCCACAGTACATAATATGTAATTATTAACTCTTATCTCACTTAGTCTTTCCAATAACCACAGAAAAAGGAAAATGGCAATCTGTAAAAAGAAAGTCCTTAAAGAAAGAAGGACAACTAGAAAACAGTAAAACTAGAATATTAATTTTTTTTCAAAGCCTATGTTCTTTCCACTATAACCTTATACCCAATATGGATGCTATTTCTACAACAATTCTGAGAGATGAGGACACACATCCAATCTCAACAATCTAAAATTGTAAGTGGAGAGCCTTGAAAGTCTGCCCCTAAATTTCACATGCTACATCAACTTAAGCCAGGATACAAGTATCAACTATTCAATTACCTCTCCTTTTCTTTAACAATCAATTTCTAATTTTCTACTTTGATTGTCCTTAACTCCCATATGTTCCATGGTACCCTGAATACAATCATTATATTAAGCAACACCTATAACCTTAAGGGATTAGACCTGATAGACAGAATGTCTGAAGAACTATGAATGGAGTTTCATGACAATGTACAGGAGGCAGTGATCAGACCATCCCCAAGAAAAACAAATGAAAAAAAGGCAAAGGGTTGTCTGAGGAGGCGTTACAAACAGTTGAGAATAGAAGAGAACCAAAAGGCAAATGAGAAAAGGAAAGATATACCCATTTGAATGTAGAGTTCCAAAGATTAGCAAGAAGAGATAAGAAAGCTTTCCTCAGTGATCAATGCAAAGAAATAGAGGGAAAGAGAATGGGAAAGACTAGAGATCTCTTCAAGAAAATTAGAGATACCAAGGGAAATTATCATGCAAACATGGGCACAGTAAAGGACAACAATGGTATGGACCTAACAGAAGCAGAAGATATTAAGAGCAGGTGGCAAGAATATACAGAAGAACTATACAAAAAATATCTTCACAACCCAGATAATCATGATGGTGTGATCACTCACCTAGAGCCAGACATCCTGGAATGTGAAGTCAAGTGGGCCTCAGGAAGCATCACTATGAACAAAGCTACTGGAGATGATGGAATTCCAGCTGAGTTATTTCAAATCCTAAAAGATTATGCTGTGAAAGAGCTGCACTCAATATGCCAGCAAATTTGGAAAACAGCAGTGGCCACAGGACTGGAAAAGGTCAGTTTCCATTTCAATCCATAAGAAAGGCAATGCCAAAAAATGCTCAAACCACTGCACAATTGCATTCATCTCACATGCTAGCAAAGTAATGCTCAAAATTCTCCAAGCCAGGCTTCAATAGTATGTGAACTGTGAACTTTCAGATGTTCAACTGGATTTAGAAAAGGCAGAGGAATCAGAGATCAAATTGCCAACATCCTTTGAATCATGGAAAAAGCAAGAGAGTTCCAGAAAAACATCTATCTCTGCTTTATTGACTATGCCAAAGCCTTTGACTGTACTGTGTGGATCAAAACAAACTGTGGAATATTCTTCAAGAGATAGGAATGCCAGACAACCTGACCTGCTTCCTGAGAAATCTGTATGCAGGCCAGGAAGCAACAGTTAGAACTGGACATGGAACAACAGACTTATTCCAAATCGGGAAGGGAGTATGTCAAGGCTGTATATTGTCACCCTGCTTATTTATCTTATATGCAGAGTATATCATGAGAAATGCTGGATTGGTTGAAGCACAAGCTGGAATCAAGATTGCCGAGAGAAATATCAATAACCTCAGATATGCATATGACACCACCCTTATGGCAGAAAGCAAAGAAGAATTAAAGAGCCTCTTGATGAAAGTGAAAGAGGACAGAGAAAAAGTTGGTTTAAAACTCAACATTCAGAAAACTAAGATCACAGCATCTGGTCCCACCACTTCATGGGAAACAGATGTGGAAACAGTGGAAACAGTGACAAACTTTATTTTTCTGGGCTCCAAAATCACTGCAGATGGTGACTGCAGCCATGAAATTAAAAGACGTTTGCTTCTTGGAAGAAAAATTATGACCAACCTAGACAGCATATTAAAAAGCAGAAACTTGACTTTGCCAACAGAAGTTCGTGAAGTCAAAGCTATGTTTTTTCCAATAGTCATGTATGGATGTGAGAGTTGGACTATGAAGAAAGCTGAGCACTGAAGAATCAATGCTTTTTAGCTGTGGTATTGGAGAAGACTCTTGATAGTCCCTTGGAGAGCAAGGAGATTCAACCAGTCCATCGTAAAGGAAATCAGTCCTGAATAGTAATTGGAAGGACTGATGCTGAAGCTGAAACTCCAATACTCTGGCCACCTGATGCAAAGAACTGACTCATTGGAAAAGACCCTGATGCTGGGAAAGATTGAAGGCAGGAGGAGAAGAGGATGACAGAGGATGAGATGGTTGGATGGCATCACCAACTCAATGGACGTGAGTTTGAGTAAACTTCAGGAGTCAGTGACGGACAGGGAGGCCTGGGGTGCTGCAGGCAATGGAGTTTCAAAGAGTTGGACACAACTGAGCAACTAAACTGAACTGATAACCTTATGAAAGAAAAAAGTAACCTAGACAGTTGGGATCTTTCTTATCTGCACAGATGTTACTATAATCACTGGTATCATGAGAAGCTCTTAGTAAGATATACAGTTTAATTGCTTACCATTCATCTCTTTGAGTCTATGTATTCCTCTTAACTGTACTGGTTGTATTCTTCTCTCAAATACAAATGGAATAGATTCTTCATATTGTATCATTTCAGGTAAACCGGTGACAATGTCTACCTGAAATAGTCTATAGCTAATCACTGGACCTATAATCAATGTCTGCCTTTACTGATCCCAGTATTAGACTTCTGCTGTTACATACCATTTTCAGACCAAATCTGTAGCAAGATGCTTACCTAGACTCAATTAACTGCCATTTGGATGAATATTGATCCCTGATTCCTTTCTATTATCCTGGTACATGCAAAACTTCAGCTTTGAATTTAGGCAGAACCTAATTTAAACAGCTTTCTATAAGATTTGAACATGGTTAAGTCACATACTGGTCTTCCCTGGGAGCTCAAATAGTAAAGAATCCACCTGTAGTGAAGGAGACCTGGGTTCAATCCCTGGGTTGGGAAGGTCCCCTGGAGGAGGGCATGACAACCCCTCCAGTATTCTTGCCTGGAGAATCCCATGGACAGAGGAGCCTGGCGGGCTACAGTCCATGGAGTTGCAAAGAGTTGGACATGATTGGGCAACTAAGCACAGAGCAAGTCAGGTACTGGGGTCGCGAAGAGACTTACACAACTTAATGATTGAACAACATCAAAATCAAGTCACATACTGGTGTTCCTAAGATTGTGATGCTTATACAATATGAGATCAATGATCTAATGTGTGTCTATCACACAGTATATCTTTTTAAATATTATTTATTTATTCATTATGTTTATTTTTGGCCATGCTGGGTGTTTGTTACTGCTCAGGATTTTCTCTAGTTGTGGTGAGCAGGGACTCCTCTCTAGTTGCAGTGCAAGGGCTTCTCACTGCAGTGGTTTCTCTGGCTGCACAGTATGGACTCTAGGGCACATGTGCTTCACAGTTGTGGCTCCCAGGCCTTAGAGTGCAGGCGTCGTGTCACCCCCGCCCCCCGCCCCCTGCCCCCCAGCATGTCGGATCTTCCTGGACCACTGATTGAAACCGAGTCTCCTACATTGGCAGGTGGATTCTTTACCATTGAGCTCACAGGGAAGCTGACATATGGTACATCTTTAATGATACTTCCACATTATTGAAGATAAGCAATGAACAATAGTATTTTTCTTCATACACCCTTCTTTTTGGGGTGCTTCATTTGATGTGGATCTTCCAATAGCAATATTTATATTTTACTTTAATCTAATCTTGAAGTTTAGAATACTGTAAGATTGACAAGATTTCTGTGACTTACTGATTTCTCCTTTCTCTGGCTTGACCTTAACCCAACACTACTTGAGCCAGTGTGGAATTGTGATTTGATGGCTAATAATAAATAGATCATCAGTACCTTTGAGTACAATCCCACAGCTAGATAAAAAATGTCTAAGGAATAAACATGGGAAATATTGGGGTTGTAGAGGTATTATAAGCACACATAAACAGAGGTGATGGATACCCTGCCAGAAATTAGTATTTCTGGAATGTGTAATGTCTTTTCATATCCATTTCTATACAGAATTGTATGTCCAAGACAATTCTTTTCAAAAAGTATTCCAAAGTTCTTACTAAAACTTTAATGGCATTGACTAAAATTTTTGCATTAGATTCTCATGGAGAAAGCAGATTCCTTTCCAAGTGAACACACTTTTTATTAAACTTCTAATCTAAAAGATTGTGTGTTTCTATGAAAACAGAAATAGCTGTTATATACTCTTCTTAAATATTGCTTTGACGCTGTTTGTTTTTCAACATATCCTCCACATTTCTTTACAGATAACTGAGCATTTTAGGGGAAGAAAAGGCCTAAGACTTCAAAGTCACAAAGACTAAATCCCTTAAAGATAGATATCAGGATTGTAACACAAAGTCAGCTTGCATAAATATGAATAAAGAAAGGGTAAGAGAACAAAAATTTGAATTCCACCTGGACTTTTATACGTTCATTGATCCAAACAAATCCATTCTAAGCTATTTGCATCATCTGTCACACCAATGTCAAGTCTGGGAAGGAAGGTGGACATTTGGGAATAATAATGCGAAACTGGTATAGAAAGGTGAAGGGCAGGCTTAAGAAATGGAACTCTACACTTATCAGTGAAGAAGGAGAACAGCGTTGAAACTAATTTTAACAGGTCATGATACAATACTTATTCCCACTATAAGGCTGCAAGATTCCTACACTTCTACAATCTCCACTTAATTATTATGCATAGCTATTGTCTTGACTTAAAACTCACAAAGAAGCACAGTGTTCCCATCATAATAATCTGCACACATATATGAATAAGGAAATGGAAAGTTTAGTTTACTAGGGCTACTGTGACAAAGAACTACAAACTAGGTGGCTTACACAACAGAAATACACTCTCTTACTGTTCTGGAAGCTAGAAGTCTGAAGTGTGGACTGTGTGGTTCTTTCTGAGGTCTGTGAGAGAAGTGTCTGTTCCACGCTTCTCTCCTTGGTTTGTAAATGGCTATCTTTTCTTCACTATAGTATCATTAACTTATGGATAAGTCTTTTAACTGGGATAACCAGAAATTATTTCTTATCAGTATAATCTCTGCTTCTTCTGCTTCTTTTGTTGGAACTTCAGCTGTGCTCTTGGCTCAGCTCACTCTTGTGATCGAAAAGTATAAATGTTGTACATTCCTTTTAAACATTTCCCTTGAATTCAGTAAGTTAACAAGGGTCAGTTTTACTTCTATCAACTATATCTATTTTCCAACAAAAATATATTTTGGTTCTGATTAATTACTAGACAAAGTAAATAATCATAAGGGAAGCTAGAGGTGAATACACAAAGTCAGGCTTTCAAATTTATTGTACATAACATATAGTCCTCTAAGAATCTGCATGGCAAAAACCACTACAATATTGTGAAGTAATTAGCCTCCAATTAAAATAAATAAATTTTTAAAAAAATAATAAAAAGAATTTATCTCTATCTCATAATAATTATCTTGCCTACATCTCTTCATTTATTTACATGATTCATATCTATTACTAGATTCTTGAGAACTTGCACTTCATTTGATAAATTCAAAATTTCTATAGTATAATAGACTGGAAGAAACACAAGCTGGAATCAAGATTGCCGGGAGAAATATCAATAACCTCAGATATGCAGATGACACCACCCTTATGGCACAAAGTGAAGAGGAGCTAAAAAGCCTCTTGGTGAAAGTGAAAGAGGAGAGTGAAAAAGTTGGCTTAAAGCTCAACAATCAGAAAACGAAGATCATGGCGTCCAGTCCCATCACTTCATGGGAAATAGATGGGGAAACAGTGGAAACAGTGTCAGACTTTATTTTTTTGGGCTCCAAAATCACTGCAGATGGTGACTGCAGCCATGAAAT
This sequence comes from Oryx dammah, assembly GCF_014754425.2. Taxonomy (NCBI): domain Eukaryota; kingdom Metazoa; phylum Chordata; class Mammalia; order Artiodactyla; family Bovidae; genus Oryx; species Oryx dammah. The sequence goes on from NW_024070201.1 coordinate 9,201,129, forward strand.
TAAAAGACGCTTACTCCTTGGAAGAAAAGTTATGACCAACCTAGATAGCATATTCAAAAGCAGAGACATTACTTTGCCGACTAAGGTCCGTCTAGTCAAGGCTATGGTTTTTCCAGTGGTCATGTATGGATGTGAGAGTTGGACTGTGAAGAAGGCTGAGCACCAAAGAATTGATGCTTTTGAACTGTGGTGTTGGAGAAGACTCTTGAGAGTCTCTTGGACTCCAAGGAGATCCAACCAGTCCATTCTGAAGGAGATCAACCCTGGGATTTCTTTGGAAGGAATGATGCTAAAGCTGAAGCTCCAGTACTTTGGCCACCTCATGTGAAGAGTTGACTCATTGGAAGAGACTCTGATGCTGGGAGGGATTGGGGCAGGAGGAGAAAGGGACGACCGGGGATGAGATGGCTGGATGGCATCACGGACTCAATGGACGTGAGTCTGAGTGAACTCCAGGAGTTGGTGATGGACAGGGAGGCCTGGTGTGCTGCGATTCATGGAGTCGCAAAGAGTCGGACATGACTGAGTGACTGAACTGAACTGAATGATTATGTGGTAGTGGTGGTGGTTTAGTCACTCAGACATGTCTGACTCTTTGTGGCACCAGGGACTAGGGCTCACCAGGCTCATTTGTCCCAGGACTTCCTGGGCATGAATAGTGGAGTGAGTAGCCATTTTTCTTCTCCAGAGGATCTTCTTGACCCAGGGATTGAACTCAGGTCTCCTTCATTGGCAGGTTGATTCCTTACCACTGAGCCAGCAGCAAAGCCCATTTATATCATATATGTATATCTACATGATATTCAAAACATTTATAATACATATGTTAAATGTCATTTCATTGTATGGATACAAGCTGGTTTGTAATGATTATAAAGGTATGGGGCATGCTCCCTATCCTTGAAAAAATTAAGTGTAGATGTGTGATGTTTACATCAGTCAGTTCAGTTCAGTCACTCAGTCATGTCCAACTCTTTGCAACCCCCTGGACTGCAGCACGCTAGTCTTCCTTGTCCATCCCCAAATCTTGGAGTTTGCTCAGACTCATGTCCATTGAGATGGGGATGCCATCCAACCATCTCATCCTCTGTCATCCCCTTCTCTTCCTGCCTTAAATCTTTCCCAGCATCAGGGTCTTTTCTAATGAGTCAGTTCTTCACATCAGGTGGCCAAAGTATTGGAGTTTCAGCTTCAGCATCAGTCCTTCCAATAAACATAAATATCATATGCAGCCTTGGTAAATGGCTTGGCCACAGAGAAAGTGTGGGCCTCTTAATTGTCTACAACTTAAGTGATATACCATTTTCATCCATTTTTTTTCTGATTTGGTGGAGAGCCTTACTTCAAGTCATCTAGATGTTTCAATGCTAGGAAAACTCTGTCTGGAAGATTGTTATACAAATACAGGCTGCTTATCTTCTCTTGAGCTTGTCTTGAAGTTGCAAGTTGCAGAATGCTGGCTGAGGATTCCAGAGTAAGGTATCCTAATCTTCCTGGCTTAACCCCTTGCCCTGGGATTGAGGAAAGACAGTTTGCCCTGGGAAGCTGGGGTGGACTCAAAGTGACTGGATCTTTAGCCTACCCATGCTCAGGCAACATTTGAAGGGGGAAGAATTAGTCATTGGCCTTTCCCTTTTCCATTATAATTAACACTTAATCAACATGAAGCACAATAACGATGATGCATGCATGCTAAGTCATTTCAGTTGTGCCCAACCCTTTGAGACTCTATGGACATTAGTCCGAGGCTCCTCTGTCCATGGGATTCTACAGGCATGAATACTGGAGTGGCATGCCACACCCTCCTCCAGGGGATCTTCCTGACCCAAGGATTGTCCTCAAGTCTCCTGTGGCCCCTGCACTGCAAGCAGATTTTAGTGTCACTGGAGGAAGTCCTGATAATGATAATGCAAACCATTAAATGTGCTATATTTATTTTGTGGTAAGATATATTAGCTCACATTTTACTTTAGGAGGGGACATGAACTTCTTATGCAAGTCTTATTTTGCCAACATAAAATGTAAGTTGTTAATACTTTTAAAATATAGATAAACTATTATTATGTATTCGTTCTTAAAAGTCAATCTTTAGTCCTGCAGTCATCAGGATATTTTCTTCCTAATTTTAAAGTAGTTTAACCATTGGTAAGTTTCCTTATTATCTATTTTTTAAATTTTGAAATGTTTCATAAGCCAGCCATTTTCCATATGGATTTTAAGCTTTTAACAAAGTATCTGCTAAATAATTAAAGTAAAACACTATTGATGTATTGTAAACATTCAATAAATTCAATTCTTGTCTGATTAAGGCATTGAAAAATGGCCATGTAAGGACTGTGAGAAACATCTGCCCATAGGACTTGGTCAGGATGTAAGCATATTAAGTTTGACATTTGGTGGGGAAGGAAGGAAAAACTTCAATATGAGATTTCAAATATTTTATAGATAATTAGATTCCACATAAAAGCAATATCCTAAGATATTTGTCTTTCTCTGACTTCACTCAGTATGACAAACTCTAGGTCCATCAATGTTGCCCCAAATGCCATTATTTCACTATTTTTATGGCTGAGTTATATTCCACGGTATGTACTTACCACACCTTCTTTAACTATCCCTATGTTGATGGATATCTAGGTTGTTTCCATATCTTGGCTATTGTAAATAGTGTTGCAGTGAACATTGGGGTGCATATATCCTTTGGAACTGTGGTTTTCTCCAGATATAAACTCAGGAGTGGGACTGCTAGATTATATATCTCTCTTTCTAGTTTTTTAAGGAACCTCTATACTGTTCTCCATAATGGTTGTACCAATTTACATTCCCACCAACAATGTCGGAGAGATCCTTTCTTTTCACAATCTCTCCAGCATTTATTGTTTGTAGATTTTTTGATAATGGCCATTCTGATGGGTGTGAATTGATATCTCATTGTAGTTTTGATTTGCATTTCTCTAATAAGTACTGATGTTGAACATCTTTTCATGGACTTTTTGGCTATCAGAATGTCTTCTTTGGAAAAATGTTTATTTAGATGTTCCACTCATCTTTTGATTTTTTTTTAATATTGAATTGCATAAGCTATTTGTATAAGATATACAAATTAATCCTTTGCCAGTTATTTCACTTGTAAATACTTTCTCCCATACTGTGGATTGTCTTTTCATTTTGTTCATGGTTTCTTTTGCTGTGGAAAAGCTTTTAAGTTTAATTAGGTCCCATTCATTTATTTTTGTTTTGATTTTCATTCCTTTAGGAGGTGGATCAAAAAAGATATTGCGTGATTTATGTCAAAGTGTGTTCTGCCTATGTTTTCCTCTATGAGTTTTATAGTATCCGGCCTTACATTTAGGTCTTAAATACATTTTGTGTTTACTTTTGTGTGTGGTGTTAAAAGAGTGTTCTGATTTCATTCTTTTCCATGTAGCTGTCAAGTTTTCCTGGTACCACTTATTGAAGAGGCTGTCTTTTCTTCACTGTATGTTCTTGCCTCCTTTGTCATAGATTAGTTGACTATATAGATGCACATGCTTATCTCTGAACTTTCTGTCCTGTCCCATTGGTCTATATTTCTGGTTTTGTGAAAGTACCAAGTTATTTTGATGACTGTAGTTTTGTAGTTTAGTCTGAAGTCAGGATGCCTGACTCCTCCAGCTCTGTTTTCCTTTCATCAGATTGCTTTGGCTATTTGTGGTCTTTTATTTCCATACAAGTTGTAAAAATTTTGTTCTAATTTGTAATTAGATACATATTAGATTTGTAATTTGATACATATTGCATTGAATCTGAGTAACATCTTTGTTTTCTTCAAAACATATATGTAATAACATTTGTACTCTATAACACAAAACAGTGTATTTGTAAATAAATGACTTCAAATTGAGGTTGACTTAACAGACATGTTTGTTTTTGTTACATTATAGATGTAATATGTAAAATAATAGACAAATCAATAACATATTGGAATGCATTTCCTACATGGATGAATCTATGTTTAAAATCAGTGTTAAACTGTCAGGTAACAATTCTCTTCTAAAGTTACATTTTTATATGCAACCTATGAAAGGTGGATGCATTTATATTTTTTTTTAAAATCAACTCACTAAAATGATTTAACAGGGTTACTATGGTTATCTGGGGAAAAAAATCCAATTTTCTCAATGCCTCCAGAATGTAAGTATCTTCTTTATACATCAAAAAAGTATATATAAAAAGATACTTATTTTAGACACAGTCTGTATTATGAGGATACAATGTTCTATAGCTTTGAAAACCGTTGACCATCTACCTGAGGCATTTTAGAAATAGAATCAAAGAAGAACAACTATGATTCATAATTTTAATCTGCTGGATGACTCAGTGGGTAAAGAATCTGCCTGCAATTCTGGAGACAGAGAAGACGCAGGTTTGATCCTTGGGTCAAGAAGATCCCCTGGAGGAAGAAAATGACAACCCAGTCCAGTATTCTTGCCTGAAAAATTCAATGAACAGAGGAACCTGCTAGGCCACAGTCCAAAGAGTCACAAAGAGTCAGACACGACTGAGTGACTAAGCATGCATGCCTGTAAATTTCAATTTCTTTTGTCTTATTTGATTAATAAAAGACATTAGCAAAGACACACACACACACACACATATATATAGATATATCTCATTAGCATAGTTTTGAGTTTTACAACATTTTAAAAATTAGTTTTAACTAACATTTATCATGGATGAAAATGAAATATATCATTGCTTGTCATTAATAATGATGTGTTGCATATATATTAAAATATGAATTGTTCTCTACTGTGAATGTCCTATAGTTCTACAGTAATGTTAGGAACATTTTATGATCTCATATAACATGATGATGTGAAGTATAACCTAGATATGTCCTCTTCTGCCCCCTTACATTATTTCCCTTCCCATCTGAGTTAAATGGCAAGTGCTGGACTTATAGCTCACATCTGAGAAAAAAATAAGCTGAAATTTGGATTCTAACCTTTTTTTTTTTTAAAGCACCTTTTCAAAGGGCATGATTTCTTAATGTTCCACTAAGTTATCAAAGAGGCAACTAGATTTCAAACACACACAGACATACACCCACAGTATGAAAAGGGCCTGCAGAATAGGAATGGCAATGGATAGAATTTCAGAAAACAATTATTGGTGAGTCTAAATTGTAATTCTTGACATAACTCTCACAATATGCAAGGGTATCTGGAAACAAGGGATACTGGCACCATATTCCTTACACAGACTCATTCAACCACTTGACTCTTTAGACACATCCCAGTGACTCAGAACTATGGGTGAATACCAGAAAGAGATGACAGATTGCAATAGCAGGGAGAAAGACATCATAGAGAGTTTCCTATCTTGAAGCACTGAGATGGTCTGGAAAGCAATCACTGGGCAAAGTGACCCAGAGAACTAGGGAAAGATGTTAGGATATTTGCTGGGTTCTCTCTCCCTTGACTTTACCTCAAGAAGGCATCCAGAGATGAAAAATTACCCAACAAATCTGTAGGGCAGACCATCCATTGAGGATTTTGGGGGGATAGTGGTCATTTATCCATAAAATTCCTGCTACAGGAGAGTGGTCAATTGGGAACTGGAGAAACACTTAGTGGCCCATACAGAGGAGCAAGGAAAAGATGTTTCCTTAGTTGAGAAACAAAGCACCTGAAAAATCAGCATCTGGATGAACCCAGTGCCAAAAAAACAGACTAGGTGTGGCCCCTGGCAGTTGGTGATTGATTACCTGTAGGTAAGTGAGGACAAACTAATCAAGTGATCTCAGGCTTTCCTCAGAGGGTCCTAAACAATAACAGAGACTCTACTTCATATAAACTGCCATCACTGCCCTCCTTTTGAGTGGGCTTGAAGTGTTTTGGAAGTTTACAGTCAGCAACAGGAAGAAGACAGACTAGAAAGAGTTGAATTTTCCAATTATTATTCTACATGAGATTGTTTAAATCTGAAAGGACTGAGAATACTATTAGGGCAGAGCAAACTTATGGAGAAGGAAATGGCAACCCACTCCAGCTATCTTGCCTGGAGGATCCCATGGATGGAGGAGCCTGGTGGGCTATCAGTTCAGTTCAGTCGCTCAGTTGTGTCCAACTGTTTTGAACCCATGGGCTGCTGCACGTCAAGCCTCCCTGTCCATCACCAACTCCCAGAGTTTACTCAAACTCATGTCCGTTGAGTTGGTGATGCCATCCAACCATCTCATCCTCTGTCATCCCCTTCTCCTTCTGCGTTCAATCCTTCCCAGCATCAGGGTCTTTTCAAATGAGTCAGTTCTTCACATCAGGTGGCCAAAGTAATGGAGTTTCAGCTTCAACATCAGTCCTTCCAATGAATATTCAGGACTTATTTCCTTCAGAATGGACTGGTTGGATCTCATTGCAGTCCAAGGGACTCTCAAGAGTCTTCTCCAACACCACAGTTCAAAAGCATCAATTCTTCTGTGCTCAACTTTCTTTATAGTCCAATTCTCAGATCCATACATGACTACTGGAAAAACCATAGCCTTGACCTTTGTTGACAAAGTAATATGTTGTCTAGGTTGGTTATAACTTTGCTTCCAAGGAGTAAACGTCTTTTTATTTCATGGCTACAGTCACCATCTGCAGTGATTTTGGAGCCCAAAACATTTTGGAGCTCCATGGATGGACGAGCCTGGCGGGCTATAGTCCACGGAGTTGCAAAAGAGTCGGACACGACTTGGTGACTTAACGACAGAGCAAATTTAACTGGTTTGGTTAGACTCAATCACTTGTTACATGGCATGGGAGGACTAAAACTTTAGAGCCAGGAACAGTTCATGGAACTTGAATTTTATATTTATATATATATATGTGTGTGTGTGTATGAAAAGAAAGAAAGAAAGTGAAGTCGCTCAGTCATGTCCAACTCTTAGCGAACTGTGGACTGTAGCCCACCAGGCTCCTCTGTCCATTGGCTTCTCCAGGCAAGAATACTGGAGTGGGTTGCCATTTCCTTCTCTAGGGGATCTTCCCGACCCAGGGATTGAACCCAGGTCTCTCCTGCATTGCGGGCAGATGCTTTAACCTCTGAGCCACCAGGTATATATATATATATATATATATATATATATATGATGGCAAGTGTATTACATGTGTATTTGCTTATACCTGTTAGCAAGTCAATTATACTTGTTACCTGAACATGAATCATACTTGTTATGAATTATACCATAGGTATTTTAATATATCTTTATATCTTTTCATAACAATAGAAGGGTCTTCTAGATTAGAAACCATTTATTTCTAACACACTAGTTGAGGTCTGAAAAAGTTTTGTATATTATCTGAAAATTGAGATATATAAAGAAAATGTCTCTCAGAACAAAATGTTATTTATTTTTCCTTTTAATTTTTGGTTGAAGAAAATGTCTCATTATAACAGAATTGGTAATCGACCAGAATATGTAATCATTTTTCAATTATATTCATTTTATATACATTACTATTTCAACCCAATATGATTAATTATGATTATTATAATTTGTGTATTTGTAAAATTCTGAATCATTTCATCTGATGGACCCCTTTGGTTTTACAGTTTGGCAAACAGAAGTCATTTTATACTGATGAAATGATCCTCCCCAATGCAGAAAAGCAATATATATATTGTAAATTCATGGAAGTAGTCAAATTCTAGCACTTCAATAAGGAAACTCTGAATAATGAATTGACTCTCCACTAATAATAAAAATCCAATTGGAATGAGTATTTTCTTCCACCTGAACGTTTGTTTAATGCCAATCTCCATCATTTCTAAGTATACTAGTAACATGTCATGTTAATTTTAATTCTGAGACAAAGATATATAAGAAAATACTCTTTTGCTTTAATTTGCTTCAAACATTTGCACACTCTTTTGTTCAGAATACATCTATGAGAACAGAAATCTCTTATGTTTTTTAGAGTTTCCAGGAGAATTTCCTTGATTGCCTTACTGTAGGACAGTCTGTGATAGAATTCAGTTCTAAGGAGGATTCCAGACTACTCATTTGAACTAATGACATGCTAATCCTATCTTTTGGTTCAAGGCAGCATTTCTTAGTCAGGAAGTGGGTGATCTTTGGAAATTTTAAAAAGGTCCTGAAGTGGCTCCAAAAAGTGAAACCAAGCACAGTGGCATAATCCATTAACAGCTTCCTTGACCTTTTCTACAAAAGTTCTAATTTTTATTGTAGTGCTTGGGTCCCAGACAGAATCTTCATTAAGCAAGACCCTGAAGATTTTCTAGAATGTCTAGTTCAGTACCTCTCACACTTTAAAGTGTGTCCAAGTCAGGGGGACCTTATTTAAATGGAGATCCTGAGACAGTAGATGAGGGTAAGATTCTGCATTTCTAACAAGCTCCCAGGTGACAGTCATGGGCCTGGGCCAGGACGCATGCTTTGAACAGCAACATTTTAAAAGGCTTAACACTTGTTTCAGGGATGAAGTGTACCACACTAAACTTTCATATTTATTGATTTACTAAAAACAACAACAACAAAAATCCTACAGCGCCATCTGCAAAGATAACACTGTAGTTCTTTTTTTTTTTTAGTAAATATATACTACAAATATATTTTAATAAAAAGAAGGAATTCAATGAAGCTTAAAACTGACCATCATAGTATCACGTACACAGCCTTTGTGTCATAAGTTATTCTTTACTTAGAAGAAGAGTTCAGAGAAAAGATGGGAAAATTCATGCATTTCCCATTTACTCTATAGCTTTTCCGAAAGTCCTAAGTCCTCTTGTATATTAAACTTTGCTACTGTAGATTGCTTTTCAAAATCATACTCTACTATTTTCATTAGCATTTTAAGTTAATACTTGTTTAAAAGAGGTAATACTTTGAGAGGTTTAGATTATTTTCACATTGAATTTACTTATTTTAAAGCAAATAATGAATCGTATATATGAGGAAACAATTGATACTGAGGAAATTTCTACAAATATTTTCACTTACCATTAAATTAATGCCCTGTGACATGATGAGAATGGTAATGGAAATAAGTCTATATTATTACCTAAAGGCATTATCAAAACTCAATTGGAAAGTGAAGATAACACACCAGAATCATTTTGGATGCATTGACAGCACCACCTCTTTCACTGTTGTGTGGAGTTTAAATGTTGCCACTTATAGGGTTGAGTTGATCTACAAGTACCACCATTAACAGCAGTATGACAAGCATTATTAATCACCTACAGCTTTTGCTGGGCAAAATTGATGCACCTATTGCTTTGTAACTAAAGTACTTCTTTTCACAGTTGCATTCCAAGTTAAGAGCTCATATTGAGATAACAGGCCAAGGCAAATCTAATATCCCGCTATATCCCATTATATGATCGGCAGATTGCAATAGTTAACCTTTACCTGCTCCTAAAGTGCAGTGTCCTTCTCAACAGAGTACAGGTGAAGAAAACATCATGATATGAATTGAACTTACATAAGGGTCTGAACACAAAGAAACAGACCAAGGCTACCTTCTAAGTATAAGCTTTGCTCAGACATCAGTAACATCCCCTAGACAGACAGGATGTTAAAGCCTCACTTGACTGCATTAGCTGGAGCTTTTCACACTAGTGCACTTAATGGAAAAAGCTACCGACCAAAGCACTCCACTCAGGAAAGCTGTTCCGAGTCAAAAGCTGGCAACAAATAAAATAAATACTACCTTCCACAGTGATAGAAGAACGAACAATGCTGGGTCATGTAAGTTTGAAACTAAAATGCTTTTTCACAATAAAGTAAAATTGTCTGCTGAAGCCAATGAAAAGTAAACTGTATATACTGTGAATGAAAAAACAGAGACTATGCTGGGTAGATCAGCAATTACAACCATTTGATACTTCTATGGAAAATCATGGTTAAAGTGTACCAATACTGGAGAGATACATATTCTTAATTACCCCACAATCTTTGTATATAAAAGAGAAGATGCACTTCACCCTGTGTACTCCTGGCAAAGGCATAGATTAAACTAACTGCACACCCTAGTGATTGACTTCAGTTTGTCATTATGCTGGAAATAAGAGAGAGATTTTGGAAAACGTTCAAAAATAGGAATGGGCCATAATCCAAACCACAGGGATCTGGAAGAAGCTGTCAGATCCTTTGTGAACATAGATAAGGGAGAAGAACACATTCAGTTAAAAACAATAATACATGAACATATTTTACATTGTGGGATTTTGTTCATAGGAAGGCAAGAACAACTTAAATATATGTTGATATATTAACATTGTTTTGTCCATATCCAAAAATCCTTTCATACTTTAAAATCTGCTTCATATATAGTTAATTAGCCCTAAGTTATAAAGACATACAACTTTTTACTATGGTGCAGTTAGTGAAAACAAGAGAAAGAAACAGTATTTTGGTATATCAAGCTTTTGTGGCCACATGATGAAATCCCACTGATGGGGGTCTCTGGTGTATGACAGAATTACTTAAAAATCAGTAAAACCTGACAGCTGCCTTCACACAAGTGACAAGGGTTTACATTCAATTTTTATGTCTTATGTGCCTTGTTGGTCTGTAACATAAAGCTTTTTTGATTATGTATCCTTTGGGCATTCTAGTAATCAAGATAATATTACCAGAGAAGATAAAAAATCTTTATGCTCTTAATCCATAAATACCTAAAATATGCATTTGGGTTTTAGGATTATAATGGAGGAAAAAACACTTCTCACTAATACAAGAAAATCTAAGGCCAGAAGTCAGAGAGATATCAAAGTTAGTTATAAAAAACAATTGTGCTATGAAAAAAGAAAATTATTTACTTTCTTTTTCGAACTGATTTGTTGAATGCCTATGTTGTCATATTCTAGGTATTGTCAGCCCTATCACTTTTGATTCCTTTTTTTTTTTTTTTAACTTTCCCTCTCTCATACTGCACATGAAAACCTTTGGGACATGTTGCTTGCTGTAACTTTTTCAAATATATCCAGAAATTATCACTATATCAGCAGTGATCCTGTTGTTCCAATCATTTCTACTGTATTGACATTCTTACTACACTCCACTAAATTCCTAGAGTTCTAAGGTTTAATTGTATACTTTCTTTGGCAAAATCTTGCAATGGCACTATTCTTCAATGAGAGTAAAAGCTGAAGTCTTTACAGTAACTCCAATGTAACTCCCTAAACAAACAGCTTTCTCATTTTGTGTTTTAGCTGGCTGAGTCAAAGGACCAAGATTCTCTGGAGGATTCCCAGGATGTTGAAGCTGAAACTCCAATACTTTGGCCACCTGATGCGAACAGCTGACTCATTGGAAAAGACACTGATGCTGGGAAAGAATGAGGGCAGGAGGAGAAGGGGATGACAGAGGATGAGATGGTTGGATAGCATCACTGACTCAATGGACATGGGTTTGGGGGGATGCCGAGAGTCAGTGATGGACAGAGAGGCCTGGCATGCTTCAGTCCATGGGGTCGCAGAGGGTCAGATGTGACTGATTGACTGAACTGTACTGATACATTGAGTGTTCTTGAATGAAGCAATATTGCTCTAGGATAGATGGATTAAGGGAAGAATCACCTGAATGATAGTCAAAGTTCTTGAAGAATGAATAAGGACTGAATAGGTAGAACAAAATAGTAAAGCATATGAGCAAGGAAGAATGGAATGTTCCAAGTGGTAGCTGTGGGAATTTGGTAACTATTGTGGCTGAAGGTAAAACTTAGAGAAATCAGGGAAGAGTCAAGGATAAGGGCAAAAACCCAATAGTAACTGCTGCAACCTGGAAAAATATCTAGCAAATAAGCATTTCCTACTCATCCACACTAAATATGCAATATAATTCCACAGTCATCTAACAACTTGTTATCACTAGTTTGTATTCTCACCAAAGTATCAATTTCCAGCAACATCCTTTTAACAGCACCTCCAGTCCTTCCAACTGATTTGCTCAGAAACCCCTGGCTCAAAATTTTTTATTCTCTACTTAATGAAATCCACCTGTTTTTCACTATGCAAGCCTTCAATCTCCCTTGCTATCCTCTTTTCCTGGGATACATTTCATAATGTCAGGTATCTCCATGCCCTTGTAGCCCTCACTCCCCTCCCATTGTACTTGCCCATTGGATTTCCAGCCCCAGTTAATTCCAGTAACTGCTATTGTTATATCCACATATAGATGCAACAACCAGCTGGGGAACACTAAAAATTCACAACTAAATTTACTAATTTCTTTTTAAATTCCAGAATCTAAACATAAAATTTGCACTCAAACACATTTACATAACATGGTTTTCATACTCTTTAAAATGACTATTGTGAATATTTTTTAAGTCTCCTTAAATTGTCCATGTGTTTTTTTTTCCACATTGAGCTTCTACTTTATTTACAGCCCTTACTTATTTAATTAGAAGTGATTATATCCACTACCACGTCTGCAAGCTCATTCAATTACTCCAGTATTCTATTTTTATTCCTTTTACAATTTAAGAGAAGTCTTTTTTCTTGCTTTATGCCAAGTCCTCCTTTTGTGTTGACTCTTATTCTGCTTTCTTTATCAAAGATTGGATTCCAGTGTTTTTCACTTTCTCTTCTTCATTTTATCAATTTCCCTCTTTCTACTGGATTATATGTTACTCATTGACACAAGAATATGACCTTGTTCTACTTCCATTTAAAAATGAGCAAAACAATGCAAAAATATTTCATTTCACATTGAAAGAATTATCCTCATGTCCTTGCAGTTTTCCTTTTCTAATGTTTGATTGTCCTTCAAACCAAAAATTCTAAGGAAAATGGCCTCTATCCATCAGCTCCAGTGCTTTTCCTTTATTTCACTTTCTCAACTAAAGAGCCTCTTGATGAAAGTGAAAGAGGAGAGTGAAAAAGTTGGCTTAAAACTCAAGATTCAGAAAACAAAGATCATGGTATCTGGCCCCATCAAGTTTTGCAAACAGGTGGGGAAACAATGAAAACAGTGAGAGACTTTATTTTCGGGGGCTCCAAGATCACTGCAGATGGTGACTGCAGCCAAGAAATTAAAAGACGCTTGCTCCTTGGAAGAAAAGCTATGACCAACCTAGACAGCATATTAAAAGGCAAAGACACTGCTTTCCCAACAAAGTTCCATCTAGTCGAAGTTATGTCTTTTCTAGTAGTCACGTATGGGTATGAGGGTTGGACTATAAAGAAAGCAGAGTGCCAAAGAATTGATGCTTTTGAACTGTGGTGTTGGAGAACACTCTTGAGAGTCCCTTGGACTGCAAGGACATCAAACTAGTCAATCCTAAATGAAATCAGTCCTGAATATTCATTGGAAGGACTGATGCTGAAGCTGAAACTCCAACATTTTGGCCACCCGATGTGAAGAACTAACTCATTGGAAAATGTCCTGATTCTTGGAAAGATTGAAGACGGGAGGAGAACAGGACGACAGAGGAAGTTATGGATGGATGTCATCACTGACTCGACGGACATGAGTTTGAGCAAGCTCCAGGAATTGGTGATGGACAGGGAAGCCTGGTGTGTTGCAGTCCATGGGATTGCAAAGAGTCAGACTCTACTGAGTGACTGAACTTAACTGTAACATCCTTGGTTTACAGATATGGCAGGAAATATTCCATTTCTCACTACTTTGGGAAAGAAATGAAACAAACCATAAAATATATTTTGCTCCATGAGCTTCTTAATATTACTTCTTTATTTTTCTTCTCTAACACATATGTACTACACTCAATTTGGACCTCAAACTCAAAGTTCCTTCCCAGAATCACATTCAACACTTATTTAGCATACATTTCAATTATTTCAGACATCATGTTATATGATCTGAAAAACATGTTTCTATCTTAAAATCATTGCATGTCAATTACTGTTGTACCTGGAGCCTGACCCTAGGGGGTTTGCCCAGAACAGACTCCCCACCCCTATATCCTTTGCTATATCTCTTAAGTACTTAGATAATAATATCTCATTCATATTTCCTGAGTTTTCACATTCTAAAACCACCACTAAATTGAAGAAAGTATCTTCTTGATGATAATGAGCATGTAGCCCCTGACATACTAGCAGGTAAGGATTGATGATGTCAACAGCCCTCTCAGCTCATCAACCAATCAGATAATTGTGTACCAGCAGATCACATACCCTGAGTTAGCCCTCCATCACCTGATCTTTAGAAATGCTTTGCTGAAACTCTTTGGAGAGTTTGACATTTCGAGGAGCATGAGCCACCCATTCTCCTTGCATGCATGTGAATTCACCTCAGTCATGTCTGACTCAGAGAAGCTATGGTCTGCGTAGCCCAACAGGCTCCTTTGTCCATTAAGAATATTGGAATGGGTTGCCATGCTCTCCTCCAGGGGATCTTCCTGACCCAGGGATTGAACCTGTGACTCTTATGTCTCCTGTACTGGCAGGTGGGTTCTTTACCACTAGCCCCACCTCCTTTCAGGGTCCTGAGATGAACTTTTCTCTGGTCCAATAATGTTTCTGGTTTGGTTAGCCTCATTGCACATTGAGTGTACAAACGTGGATTCATTAACATTATTATTTCCATTTTAGTTTCTTATGAAAATAATAGGGTTAATAAACATTAATGCCAAGGTTTAAACCGCAGGGTCCTAGTTTCAAATCCCTGCTTCTTTTCATTAAAATCTGAGATTATTCATGACTTTTTCATTTCTGCATCTAGCAATGTTTTCTATTTTATTTTTGTTTTTAATATCAATAACAGCTTATAGCTCAGGTGGGAAAGAATTCACCTGCAATGCAAGAGACTCCAGTTAGATTCTTGGGTTGGAAAGATCCACTGGGGGAGGGATAGGGCACCCACTCCAGTATTTTGGGGCTTCCCTTGTGGCTCAGCTGGTAAAGAATCTACCTGCAATGGGGGAGACCTGGGTTCGATCCCTGGGTTGGGAAGATCCCCTGGAGAAGGGAAAGGCTACCCACTCCAGTATTCTGGCCTAGAGAATTCCAGGGATTGAAGGGTCACAAGGAGTCAGACACAGCTGAGTGCCTCTCAATTTCAGTTTGAAATCATTCTTTATATAACTGCCTTTATTATGCTTTTCTTCACATATATATAATCGTATTAATTAGTAGGTGTGAAATTCACTGTCGACAACATATTCCCATAATCACCCCGATTCACTTTTCATTACATTTCTTCAAAGAAATATGACTGTTTTAATATTCTAAATATGGAAGTGCTTTATTTCAAATCCTCTTCCAAAAAAGTATTTTATTTTTGTTTTGGTAATTCAGCATGCTGAATACATGAATACTGAATGATCATGGTAGAACTTACTGAATTCTAGGTTGAAATTAATCAAGACACTTAAATATGCATATTTAACACACTTGCAAAATTATTGCATTTCTGCACCTTATTCATGGTGATTTTCTGTGCAATTGCAAATCTGCAACTGATATGACTAAGTTTGCCTGGTTTATGCCAATCCTTTTCTTTAGACATACAGTTTTTTATAAAGCATTTCCCTCTACCAAATAGGATATTCATTTTAAGCCATCTTTTCAAACTCAAAGATACTGTTTATGTTAACATGTCACTCTATCACTGCTTTAGTTTCAAAGACTTGTTTCCACATTCTATCAATGTCGTGTTCTACTCTGTAATTCTGTCCCCAAATAGCACACTACCTATCAATATACAAACAACATTGCTTTTTTAATTTCTAGGAAAAAATTCAAACCTAAGTATACTTGAGGGAAAACTATAATTACTTCACATAATTAATTACTTTTCCACAACAACAACTCTGAGAATTACTCATTCTAAGAAAGCACAATCACATTACAGAAACTGGATCCAATTATTTAGCTCCCATCACAGGCAGGGATATGTCTACCATGCTGGTCTGTGCTGAGATCTATTTTGTTGTGTCACACTGATGTCATTTCTACCACCCTAGATTTTTCCAATTTTTGCAGCTAAGCAAAGCCCAGCTATGTGTCTTCAGTGTCTCTGAGAGCTCACTGGGAGTTTAATGTCTCTTACTACATCTTGTTCTTAAAGTTCTAGTCCCCCCAAATTACTAATTTCATTCATGAATATTTTCTTTTTATTTTCCTTATCTTATGACAAAAACACAGAACAGAGAGATTTTTCCTTGAGTTCTGCAAAGTACTATTTATATTAGGTGATTGTGCATGGTATAGAGTCTTAAGATTTGGGGCTGACAGTGGTGAAGGGATAGTAGTCTGAGGACTTTCTCACTGGACAAATATTTCCTTCCAGCCTTTGTCCTCTTGCTCTATTGACCCCCCCACCCTTTTTTTCTTCTTTAATTTGGCTAAAGTAAAACTTTAAAAAATTCCTCCCACTTCATTAAGTAGAATCATTTAGCTCCTTCTGTCTTTTAAGTTAGCCTATTTTTCCAAGCTTTAAGCACACTGTTTTAAAAACCAAAATAGTCCATCAAAACATTTTGTGACCTGACGTTTTAAGAGAGAATTTTGCTATAAGCTTTTCATCTGATTGCTATTTTGTTTTATTCCCTCCATAGTTTTCCTTCAGCAAAATGTTTTTATTACCTGAAAATGACTTTTGTCTTGAGAATATACACCCTCTCTCACAAACAGATTTTAAATTATCTGAGTGATATTTGATTAGAAGTCAAGCATACCATTTAATAGAACTATGCACATTATTACACAGACTGATTACAGAGAGAGTGACTTTTTGTTGGCGTCAAATGGCATCAAACTGTCGGTGTTTCTCCCACATGCCCTGTAACTGAACCTGATTGCTCTTCTTTTCAGGGCACTAGCTCTTCATATTCTGGTTAATCTGTGATTAAATTTGTCTCTCTGAAATTTACAAAAAAGACATTGTTTCTCTTAGCCAGTTCCCTTTCTACATTACTCTGTTCAGGTCTTCAATATGTACATTTTATTCCAAAAAAGTCCCATCTTCCTGTGATGTTAACAAATGAAAGAGTGTTTTTGAGTGCTATTCTACATGAATGACGTGGGTAGAATAGAGCAGACTTCTACACTTGCTTCACTCTCTAGTGTCAGAGGCACAATGTCAAGACAATTGTCAAACTCTCCAGTTTTGGACAACTATTTCTTAATAGCCAATGTAGCCTCCTTGTTTCTGATGCTACTTAGTTTTCAATATGGGCTTTCTTGTTGACTCAGACCAGAGATCCGGGTTTGATCCTTGGGTCAGGAAGATACCCTGGAGCAGAGAATGGCTACCTACTCCAGTATTCTCATTAAACTGAACTCTGATTAAACTTCAGTTACCTAGAAAAAGTTGATTAATTAGACTTTCACAAACTACTGTGATGTTTATGATGGTTTTTTTGCTTAGGTGATGAAGATATTTAATATTCTTGGACAGAGTTACATGTCTAATACTTTTTTGCTGCCCTGAATTTGTGTATTATACTTTACTTTGATGTATTTCTTAAAAGTTTATGCCCTGTTAAGGAGGTTTTCTTTAGATAAGTGACTCTTCTTCAAATCTTTAAAGACACTTAGTCAACATGTGGATAAGAATTACTATCAACCACATACATTTTGTGAACATGCACTATATGTACAAATGTCTACTATGTAATGGAAGCTCCAATAAGAAATGAGGCATAGTCTTTGCCTTGAAGGTTCTTACATTATACCAGTAATGCTAAAAGTAAGGATAAAAATAATAGACATTTCAGGGATTGTACTAATTGCTTCATAAAGATTATCTCATTAAATCTGTATACAAATAAGATGATAAGGCAAGGACTATTCATTTCATGTGGGAAAACATGATATAAAGAAAGGCATTAAGACTGAAGTAGATTTAGTATATTTAAAGAGAAAAATAATAATTTGCTTTCATTGAAGTACTTTTTATTTAAAGAAAGAGGAAAATATATACTTAGAAAGGTTCTTAGGCCTTTGGCCATTATTGAGAAACTTAAAATTTATCATCTCATTAAATCGGTTTGTTTTATAACTGATCGAGTTTAGAGGTTGATGATAATGTAGGCAAGACTGACTTTAAGAAAGCTAATCAGTTAGCAGATTTTAGGATGGGTTGGAAGAACAAAAGACTGATAGCACAGGAATGATAGAAATGGGCAGAGTAGACCTGAGGTGGTTTGGGCTCGGGCTTAATTAAATGAACAAAAAATTAAATAATGGGATAAATGATGTGAGATATTATAATAGAAACAATCAAGTACCTTACTATATGACTGAATTCAGAAGAAGGAAGGGACGATGAACAATTTATTTTTCAACCACAGCTCATCTTTACCATTTACACTCACCTGTTTCATCTTCGAAATCTTAAATGCCAATATCTCACTTAGTATATCAGTAGTTCATATGAGATACAGGTCAAATTCTTTATCATGGACAAGGTTCTTCAGACATGGTCTTCATGAACTTACACATGATAACTTCTCTAGCCTTTACTCCTTTCATTTTAATGAACAGATAGATTGAGAGTCTAAAATGTTTCAAACTTTGTTTTTTAAAACTTTTGCTTTTAAAGATCACTTACAATACAAAAAATTATTGAGATTCTCAAAGGATATTCCTTTAAGTAAGGTGTTTTATTTATATTTTCACTATGTTAGAAATCAAACGTTTTATACACACACACACACACATATATCTTAAAAGAACTACAATAAATTCACAATGAATTCTATTTGTGGTTGGTAGAAAATTCTGTCAGTTACTCTTCCTTGAAGTGGGAGACCTACTCAGTTCATTTTAAAGAAAATATCTGCCAAGATATGTTCAAGCTTGATTAAAGTTTCTCAATCAGTCTTTCTTTGAAGTAGAAATGATGTTCTATGGAAGATTGGATGGCTAGTTTGTCTCACAATTAAACACACACACACACACATAAGTTCAGTTCAGTTCAGTTCAGTCGCTCAATCATGTCCGAGTTTTTGTGACCCCCATGAATCAAAGCACACCAGGCCTCCCTGTTCATCACCAACTCTCGGAGTTCATTCAGACTCAAGTCCATCAAGTCAGTGATGCCATCCAGCCATCTCATCTTCTGTTGTCCCCTTCTCTGCCTGCCCTCAATCCCTCCCAGCATCAGAGTCTTTTCCAATGAGTCAACTGTTCGCATGAGGTGGCCAAAGTACTGGAGTTTCAGCTTTAGCATCATTCCTTCCAAGGAAATCCCAGGGCTGATCTCCTTCTGAATGGACTGGTTGGATCTCCTTGCAGTCCAAGGGACTCTCAAGAGTCTTCTCCAACACCACAGTTCAAAAGCATCAATTCTTCGACGCTCAACTTTCTTCACAGTCCAATTCTCACATCCATACATGACCATTGGAAAAACCATAGCTTTGACTAGATGGACCTTTGTTGGCAAAGTAATGTCTCTGCTTTTGAATATGCTATCTAGGTTGGTCATAACTTTTCTTCCAAGGAGTAAGCGTCTTTCAATTTCATGGCTGCAGTCACCATCTGCAGTGATTTTGGAGTCCCCAAAAATAAAGTCTGACACTGTTTCCAGTGTTTCCCCATCTATTTCCCATGAAGTGATGGGACCAGATGCCATGATCTTTGTTTTCTGAATGTTGAGCTTTAAGCCAACTTTTTCACTCTCCTCTTTCACTTTCATCAAGAGGCTTTTTAGTTCCTCTTCACTTTCTGCCATAAGGGTAGTGTCATCTGAATATCTGAGGTTATTGATATTTCTGCCGGCAATCTTGATTCCAGCTTGTGCTTCTTCCAGCCCAGTGTTTCTCATGATGTACTCTGTGTATAAGTTAAATAAGCAGGGTGACAATATACAGCCTTGACGTACTCCTTTTCCTATTTGGAACCAGCCTGTTGTTCCATGTCCAGTTCTAACTGTTGCTTCCTGACCTGCTTATATGGTATAATGCTGAACAAAAACACAAAGTTTTTCCCTGAGGCAAGCACTGGACTTCTGTATACAGTTGTGTTGTTGTTCAGTTGCTCAGTTTTGTGTGACTCTTTGCGACTCCACGGACTGCAGCACACTAGGCTTCCCTGTCCTTCACAGCACCCAGAGCTTGCTCAAACTCATGTCCTTTCAGTCTATGATGCCATCCAACCATCTCATCTTCTGGTGTCCCCTTTTCCTCCTGCCTTTTATCTTTTCTAGCATCAGGGTCTTTTCCAAAGAGTTGGCTCTTTGCATCAGGTTACCAAAGTACCGGAGCTTCAGCTTCAGCATCAATGCTTGCAATGAATATTCAGGGTTGATTTCTCTTAGGATTAACTGGTTTGATCTCCTTATAGCCCAAGGGACTCTCAAGAGTCTTCTCTAACACCACAGTTCAAAAGCATCAATTCTTCAGTACTTAGCCTTCTTAATGTTCCAACTCTCACATCCATACGTGACTTCTGGAAAAACCATAGCTTTGACTACACAGATGTTTGTTGGCAGAGTAATGTCTCTGCTTTATAACATGCTGTATAGGTTTGTCATAACTTTCCTTCCAAGGAGCAAGCATCTTTTAATTTCATGGCTGCACTCTCATGTCTGCAGTGATTTTGGAGGGGTACTTAACACAAACTTTCTATTTTGTCATGCAGATTAATAAAAGATTTTTATTCAAATGTTTTATTTAGTAAAATTGATATTTTTCATGGTTTCATCAATGATTTTATTAAGTTGGGCTAGCCTTTAAATTGTATTTAATATGCTTTTTTGTCACTGCCTTGTTTGAGCCTGGCCCCAGCAATTTCTTCACCATTACTTTTGCTCCATCATTAAATATACTG
The DNA here is from genome assembly GCF_014754425.2 of Oryx dammah. Classification (NCBI taxonomy): domain Eukaryota; kingdom Metazoa; phylum Chordata; class Mammalia; order Artiodactyla; family Bovidae; genus Oryx; species Oryx dammah. The sequence goes on from NW_024070201.1 coordinate 9,221,862, forward strand.
AGGCAGTGAAAATGGCCCACAACATATTCATATTATGATGAAAAGTTTGACACTGTGAATGCCTGAAGTGACTCTGAGATCTTGTATTTTGTGTCCCACACTTTGATAAAGTTTGTACCAATTAAAACAGTAATCAAGGATAATGTGGCTGAAGCATGGCAAGCTAGGAGGAAAGTGTTTTTTTTTTTTTTTTTTTCCTTTTAGGTAGGGGAATATTAAGGCAATTTTAGTGCTGACGTGCATGACCTGGTAATATAGCATACATTTTTCTCAAAAGAGAGAACAAAGCTATCTAACTTAAATATTCAATTTTAAAGTGAATAGATGTGAATTGAAAAATTAGTTAGAGAAAGTCAAACTAGAACCCTTGGAATAGAAATCACATCTTTCCTGCTAATGCCTTCAACACTGATACATAATTTTCTGACCTATTTCACAAGATTATTTTATGATTATGACTTTTATTCATAGATAATAAATAAACATAGTGGAAAACTTTGAGAATTAATTCATCACTATAAAAGTCTTCAAGAATGAAGGACTATCTTTAAATATTTTAGAAGCAACAGTTGAAGGACTGTCCAACTTCTTCTGAATATATCTCTTTAGTAATTATTATGTGATATCCCTGTAGGCTATGTTAAACATTTTATATTTATTTATTACTCTAAGAATAGTTTTATGTTCTCTCTCAAAAGATAAAAAAATTATCTCCCACTCATATTTTAATTAAATGAAAATTATAACATTGTATAACAAACTACTGTACTGACCCAAGTTACGACTTTGCCAATAAAAGGCCTGTTTAGTCAAAGCTATGGTTTTTCCAGGAGTTATGTATGGATGTGAGACTTGGACTATACACGAAAGCTGGGTGCCAAAGAACTGATGCTTTTGAACCGTGATGTTGGAGAAGACTCTTGAGAGTCCCTTGGACTGCAAGGACATCAAACCAGTTCATCCTAAAGGCAGTCAGTCCTGAATACTCATTGGAAGGACTGATCCTGAAGCTGAAGCTCTGATACTTTGGCTACCTGATTCAAAGGGCTAATTGATTAGAAAAGACTTTGATTCTGGGAAAGATTGAAGGCAGGAGGAGAAGAGGATGACAGAGGATGAGATGGCTGGATGGCATCACTGACTCAATGGGCATGAGTTTGAGTAAGCTCCAGGAGTTGGCAATGGACAGGGAAGCCTGGCATGCTGCAGTCCATGTGGTCGCAAGGAGTCAGACACGACTGAGTGACTAAACTGACAGCACAATACCTAGTAGAAAAGTGAATGCCATAACTGCACATTAATCCAATACAAACATCTATTTGTTCTGGATTCCGTGCTTTCTCTAAACATTAAGATTAATCATTTGAAGATAAACAAGTAATACACTCTCAGTTTATTTTCCTAACTGAAGTGTCCATTTAGAGCATATGGTTGTGGAATATGAGTGTTTGGGGGAAATGAAGGGAGATTGTGTACTGAAGGAAATAAGCAGGCAGAGCTAGCGCTCATTGTGCAAATGCTAATACATTCCTTCCACTTTAATGCATTTTTCTTTCTGCTCATTCAGATACACTCAATACCTCCCCATTCACTGAAGCCCTGGCTTTACCTGAAGCTTTTTGGTATGCATTAATAAATGTGCTGAGAGAGAGTCTCCAAAAGATCTCTAATGAAACCATGATTAATATTAATATAAGGGATCCTCTATACCATAGAGGGGTTTCCTAGGTAGCACTAGTGGTAAAGAACCTGCCTGCCAATGCAGGAGACATGAGAGAAGTGGATCCGATCCTTGAGTCAGGAAGATCTACTGGGGAATGGCATGGAAGCCCATTCCAGTATTATTGCCTGGAGAATCCTGTGGACAAAGGGGCCAGGTGGGCTATGGTCCATAGGATCGCCAAGAGTTAGACATGACTAAAGCAAATTAACATACATGCACATATACCATAGAGATTCCTGAGTATTTTTCCTTCCTCAGTGTAGTTGCAGATTTCTTCATCAGTCCAAATATCTGTAATCTTGGTGAACAAAGAATATATAGGTTAGTTTTTTTTTTTAAATCTCCAGTTTATCCACAGAACCCAGGTCATTGTCCAATTCAGAGTAGCATTTAAAGCTTTTTAATTGAAAGAATAATATCAATGAAAGGCTACTTGGAGATTTATATGTCAATAAAGAGAGACTATCCAGTGATACAGAATGAACTCATGATTGGAACTGCAAAGTCTTACTTTTCTTTAATTACTGCCTTTAAACATCTCACACTAGGTTTTCCTTCCCCTGCCCTAGATGACATTCTCAATGAGTCACCAGCTTTCCATATATTTTAAGGTATTAAAAGAAGACATGCTTTGCAACTGTAATTAATTTTTACGTATACTAATACACACAGCCCTGCTAAACTCAAACTTCAATCTGCCATCCCTCATCTCCTCAGATGAGGTTTGCTCTGTGCAAGGAGACCTGAGGTAAGGCCAAAGTGGTGTTTTTGTTTTTTCCCTGTCATCCTGTCTCCTCATGACTCTTTCAGATGTTGTTGGAAAGATCAAAAGCAGGAATGTTAGTTGACTAACCACTGCTGTGATGTGGTCACCAAGCCTATCTGTACATCAGATAACAAAGTGATGATTCTCTGGTGCCTTACACATAATGATTCTTTAGAAACTTCTTACAAAACATTATGGTGCCTAGTTCTTGGATATAGCAATCCACTTTCTGGCTGACATTCTATTCACTTTCCCCCTATGGTTCTAGACCCTAGGAGGCTACCTCCTTTTCTTTGCCAGAGTTCATCTGCTCCTATCACTTGGCATTGACTAGAATCCATCAAGATGCCTCAAGCCCAGCCATCTCTGCAGGATTTACATTTGTCCCCAGAAAGTTTGTGAACTTTTGCCCTTCTAAATGCTAGGACTCTGTGTATCATCAGTGATCTTTTCATCTCATTCAGCCTTCAAGGGTAAATCTTATTGACTTCATGACTTTAAACAACAGGAGTTAGTTTCTATACTCTTACTACTATATCACCTACCCTCAAAGCCTAGGGAAAGCACCTCAGGCTTCCTGAGGATTTTTCTTGCATGTTCTGCTCCATCACTCTCTTTAGAAGGAACATCTGAGTTTCTGCAGCTTAGCAAGTATTTAGCGGTGGAGTGAAAGACATGTCTCTTCTACTGGAGACACTCTCATTGCCACAAAGAGTTTCCCTGAAGCATTCTCTATTGGTGTGAAGAGGGTATCTTTTTTCTTTCTCCTTAGTAATGGAAAGAGAAAACTCACTTCGCTTCCATAAGGTTTATATAGTCTGATGATTCTTTTTAAACTTCCCTTAACTTTCCAACCGCATGATTGTTTAGGCAGGACCATATTTGACCTCTTGTAGTCAATAGCTAGACTAGAAGCTGAAGCAGACCTAATAGTAACAGAAGACCTAACAGAAGCAGAGATATTAAGAAGAGGTGGCAAGAATATACAGAAGAATTATACAAAAAAGATCTCCATGGGAAAGGTCAATTTTCATTCCATCCCCAAACAAAACCAATGTCAAAGAATGTTTAAACTACTGCACAATTGCCCTTGTCTCACATGCTAGTAAGTAATGCTCAAAATTCTCCAATCTAGGTAGGCTTCATCAGTATGTGAACTGTGAACTTCCAGATGTTCAAGCTGGATTTAGAAAAGGCAGAGGAACCAAAGATCAAATTGCCAACATCCGTTCAGTTCAGTTAGGTTCAGTTGCTCAGTCGTGTCCGATTCTTTGAGACCCCATGACTCACAGTACTCCAGGCCTCCCTGTCCATCACCAACTCCTGGAGTTTACTCAAACTCATGTTGGTGATGCCATCCAACCATCTCATCCTCTGTCATCCCCTTCTCCTCCTGCCCCAATCCCTCCCAGCATCAGGGTCTTTTCCACTGAGTCAACTCTTCGCATGAGGTGGCCAAAGTATTGGAATGTCAACTTCAACATCAGTCCTTCCAATGAACACCCAGGACTGATCATCAAAAAAGCAAGAGAATGCCAGAAAAACATCTACTTCTGCTTTATTGACTACGCCAAAGCCTTTGACTGTGTGGATCACAACCAACTGTGGAAAATTCTTAAAGAGATGAGAATATCAGACCACCTTACCTACCTCCTGAGAAATATGTATGCAGGTCAGGAAGCAACAGTTAGAACTGGACATAGAACAATGGACTGGTTCCAAATCAGGAAAGGAGTATGTCAAGGCTGTACATGGTCAAACTGCTTATTTAACTTCTATGCATATTACATCATGCAAAATGCCAGGCTGGATGAAGCACAAGCTGGAATCCAAATTGCAGACAGAAATATCAAAAAACTCAGATACTCAGATGACTCTGTCCTTATGGCAGAAAGAGAACTAAAGAACCTCTTGATGAAAGTGAAAGAGGAGAGTGAGGAAGCTCACTTAAAATTCAACATTCAAAAAAAATGAAGATTATGGCATCTGGTCCCATCACTTCATGGCAAATACGTGGGGAAACAATGGAAACAGTGACAGGTTTTATTTCTTTGGGCTCCAAAATCACTGCAGATGGTGACTGCAGCCATGAAATTAAAAGACGCGTCCTCCTTGGAAGAAAAGCTATGACCAACCTAGAGAGCATATTCAAAAGCAGAGACATTACTTTGCCTACAAAAATCCATCTAGTCAAAAGTATGGTTTTTCCAGTAGTCATGTATGGATGTGAGAGGTGGGCTATAAAGAAAGCTGAGCACCAAAGAATTGATGCTTTTGAACTGTGGTATTGGAGAGGACTCTTGAAAGTCCCTTGGACTGCAAGGACATGAAACCAGTCCATCCTAAAGGCAGTCAGTCCTGAATACTCATTGGAAGGACTGATTCTGAAGCTGAAGCTCCAATACTTTGGGTACCTGATTCAAAGGGCTGATTGATTAGAAGACTCTGATTCTGGAAAAGATTGAAGGCAGGAAGAGAAGGAGACAACAAAGGATGGGATGGTTGGATAGCATCACCAAGTAGTTGGACATGAGTTTGAGGAAGCTCTGACAGTTTGTGACGGACAGGGAAACTTGATGTGCTGCAGTACACAGGGTTGCAATGAGTTGGACACAAGTTAACTGAACTGACCTGAGTCAACAGAATATGGATGTGTCTAGCAATACCCTTTCAAATATTGCAACACAATGTCTATTCTCAATTTTGAAGTGTAGTAAATTTTTTGAGATGACTAGAGAATACTCAGAGAAGGTAATGGCACCCCACTCCAGTACTCTTGCCTGGAAAATCCCATGGACGGAGGAGCCTGGTGGGCTGCAGTCCGTGGGATTGTGAAGATTCAGACACGACTGAGCGACTTCACTTTCACTTTTCACTTTCATGCATTGGAGAAGGAAATGGCAACCCACTCCAGTGTTCTTGCCTGGAGAATCCGAGGGACAGAGGAGCCTGGTGGGCTGCCGTCTATGGGGTTGCACAGAGTCGGACATGACTGAAGCAACTTAGCAGCAGCAGAGAACACTATTAGAATATAGAAGATTTAAAATAAAGTAGCCCCATTTTCACAAAAATGAAATGAGGACTCACAAAGAAAGAAATGAGGACTTGCTCAAATTCCCATGATTTGTGGCAAAGTTTAAAGTAATACACAGCCCTCCTAATTCTAGTCTATGTCCCCAGCCCTGCCATGTGCTCTTTTACATTCTGCAGGGAATCATTTATGGAAATTCACAGGAATCTTGATTTAAAACAAGGTTCTGACCAAACAGAATAACTTCACAGAATGGAATCACTTGAGTTTATGAAAAGACCATTTTTATAATCAGGTCTATTTTGCTGCTATGAAAATACATCTCAAGGGATGGAATCCAAAACAGATTAGGTTCTTGGCAATTTAAGCTCCATAATGAGATTCCAGTGCATTATTTTCCCCCAATTCATCGCATTCATTTGACAATAACAACTTAAATACAGTATTCCATCATAGTTTGCCATCTCGGTACTAATCTCTTTTTTGGTCTTTATTTCTACTGTTGGTTTCAATCTTCTCTTAGATGCTTCATCAACATAGCAGACAGAATATTCTTTCATTTTATCCTCTTTTTATCCTTCATGTCCAATAAGTGGAAAGTCTATTGGATGTATCCATATATTCTTTCTAACCTTCAACCTATTCTTTCCATTCTCAGTTCTACCTATAACTATTTATCAATTGCTCATTTGGTAAGCCCTGTTTTTAAATATCCTATGTTATTGTTAACAAAAACATGACAAAATAAAATTTAAACTTTATAACTATTTCTTAAGTAAAATTTTCAGAATCATAGATTTAAGGATTAGAGGAAAAATTGCTATCATCTGATCTAGCAAGCCCTTTGATGCTAAAATTATCTCTACATAATGATCGTTTAGCTCATGCTTGGGAACTGACAGACTCTCCTGAGATACAGTCAATTCTAAATATCACTGAGCAACACTGACTGCTTAGAATGATCTTAATAGACAAATTAGTTGTACTTCTCATTTGACTATACTTTGATTGGTTTGTCCCACTGAATTTCTTTAGAATAAGGGTGAGCTACTTATATACAACAAACTTTTAACTATTTCAGAATAAGGGTGAGCTACTTATATACAACAAACTTTTAACTATTTTAATATAGCAGTTGTTAGTATTAACTTTTAAAAAATCTGTATTTTGAGCTGACATTCTGCCATATTTGCCATGTGATGATTCGTTTTTGCTATGGGAAATAAAAAGCTGATGCATCTTACCAAGATATTAGGATCCTGAAAATGATACCTGTGTATGATATAATAAAGAGGAAAATACGTTATTTTTTTCAAAGTTTTTGTATCTCATTTTATGCCATACTTACTTGTTCGGCAATATACAAAGGCAAGCTATCAATATTCCAAATACAGAAGATAATCTACAATTGAAAGTCATTACTGTTAATCTGGATATAATAGGGGCAGATCAAATCAGTCTATAAATTATGACCAGAATCTAGACTCAAAGTTCAATTACCAAACAACAAACAAACAAGCAAAAACATTTTGCCTGCCCTTCCTAAGACATCTGAATATTGGAGTTCTGAATATTTTACTCATTGGTTTACAAAAGTTATTCAGTAATTAATTCAGGGAAGACATTGCAAGAGGGAAGTCTCCCCTGAATCTAGTAAAAAATTACCTTAAATATTAACTGAATCTTTTAAATTTAGTTCTCACTTCTTTAAGCCATTTTTATCTTTCCTCTTACATTATGGTTTCAATTTTTTTTCTTCATCACTTTCCTTCCCTCCACTGAATTTATTGTTTATCTAGTTTCCACAATACAATCTAGCCTAGAACTGAACATAATACTACAGCCATTATTAACAAGTAGATCCAAAGTAGATCTAACCTCTCCCTTATTTTAGACACTGTCAATACAGCTGAAGATCACATTAGCTTCTTTTTGGTAAGCATATACCACTGCTGACTTACAATGAAATCCATAAATAAACACCGAATACTTGCAGGTCTAAACCCTTGTTGCTCTCTTCTTTCTTCCAGATTTTTGCAGTAGTAACCTGCCTATTCACCCTGGTTACATTATTTCCCAAGCTCTAAAATCTATTTTACATAAAGAACCAAGCATGATATTTGGACATGTTATCAAGTTACATCTCTCCTCTGCTTAAAATGTGGTCTGATCATTGCCTATCTATTCTTATTCTTCTTCTTGTTATATGCTCTCTTCATTTATTTGGGTTTTCTCCCTTCTTCCATACTGGTTCTTCTTCAAACACAGTAAGTCTATTTCATTTTGATGGACTGACACTGCTGCTGAAACACTTTCGTTCAGATATTCACCTGGTTTCCTTTTCCATATTTGTTATTTTCAAGTGATAGGACAAATAAGAGGTTAATATAAAATAATATTTTATATTATTCATGAAAAGCCTGGCTAAACATTTATCAATTATGTTCATCTTTTCAAAAAAACTAGTACTTGGTTTCATTGATCTTTTCATTGTTTTTCAGTGTCTATTTTATTTATTCTTTGGTCTTTACTATTTCCTTCCTTCTGCTGACTTTGGGTTTTGTGCTTTTCTCTAATTCCTTTAGATGATATGTTTATCACAGACTTTTTTTTGTGTCTTGACTTAGGCCTGTACTACTATAAACTTCTGTATTAGACTTGTGTTTGCTGCATCCTGAAGGTTCTAGGAGGCTTCCCACGTGGTACAGTGGTAAAGAATCCCCCTGCCAATGCAGGGGATGCAAGAGATGGTGGTTGGATTGGGAGGATCCCCTGGAGGAGGAAATGGTAACCCACTCCAACATTTTAGCCTGGGAAATTCCATGCGTCCTGGTAGGCTACAGTCCATGGGGCTGCAACGAGTTGGACATGACTGAATACACAACACAACATAAAGATTTTAGAAAGTTGTGTTTCCATTTCCATTGTCTCCATGTATTTTCTTATTTCTTCTTTTATTTCTTCATTGACCCATTTTTTTTTAAGCAACATGTTGCTTAGTCTCCACATGTACTACAAAGCTAAAATAATCAAAACAACATGATACTGGCTCAAAAATAGACACGTAGATCAGTGGAATGATATACAGTCCCTGAAATAAATGCACACATTATGGTCAATTAACTGATGACAAGGGAGGGAAGAAGATGCAATGGAGAAACGATAGACTCTTAAATAAGTGATACTTGGAAAACTGGACATCTACATTTAAAAAAATGAGATTAAAACGTTTCTGCACATTATATATAAACATAGACTCAAAATGGATTAAAGACATAATTGTAATACCTGAAACCACAGAACTCCTAGAAGAGAAAATAGGCAGAAAATTCTCTGATATAAATTGTAGCAATATAGTTTGGATCTGTTTCCTAGGGAAAATTAATAAAAGCAAAAATAAAGAAATGGGACTTAATTAAACTGAAAAGATTTTGCACAGCAAAGGAAACCATCAACAAAACAAAGGACAAACTACTGAATGATAGAAACTATTTTCAAGTGATATGAAAAATATGGGGGTTAATATCCAAAATATATAAACAGCTCTTACAACTCAATATTGGAAAAAAATGGAAAAAAAAACTTGGTTCAAAATGAGCAGAGGATTTGAAATAATGTTTACCAAAGAATATATAGAGATGGCTAACAAGCCCTTGAAAAGATACTCAATGGCACTAAACATCAGGGAGATGCATTTCAAAACAAAAATGAGAAATCACTTCACACTTATCAAAGTAACAAATATAAATGGGAATGGCAAAGGCATGGAAAAAAGGACACTGCAGGTGGGGATATAAATTGGTATAGTCATTGTGGGAAATAGTATGGGGAATTCCTCAAAATACTAAAAGCAGAACTACCATATGATCCAGCAATTCCACTTCTGGGTATATATCTGAAGAAACAAAAACACTAAATTAAAAATATGTATGCACCTCAATGTTCACAGAAGCATCATTTCAGTAGTCAAGACATGGAAACAGCATGTCCATCAAAGAAGATGTGGTATGTGTATATACACACACAATGGAATATACACATACATACACACAATGGAATATCATTCAGCTTAAAAAAATAGCATTCTGCCATTTGCAGTAACTTAGATGGATCTAGAGAGAATTATGGGCTTCCCTTGTGCCTCAGCTGGTAAACAAGTCACCTGCAATGTGAGAGACCTGGGTTCAGTCCCTAGGTTGGGAAGATCCCCTGGAGAAGGGAAAGACTATCCACTCCAGCATTCTGGCCTGGAGAATTCCAAGGACTATAGAGTCTGTGGAGTTGCAAAGAGCTGGACATGACTGAGCAACTTTCAGAGATAATTATGCTAGTGGAATAAGTTAGACAGAGAAAGTCAAATACTGTATATTATCACTTATTTGTGGAATCAAAACAAATTGCAAATGAATATATATAGCAAATCAGAAATAGTTTTCACAGATATAGAGAACAAACTAACAGTTACTAGTAGGTAGATGAAAGGGAGGATGGACAAGATTGGGGCATGGAATTAAGAGACACAAACTACTATGTATAAAATAGATAAGCAACAAGGATATATTGTACCACACAGGGAAACATGGCCATTATGTTAAATGGAGTATACTCTATAAAAAATATGCATTCACTATATTATAAACCTAAACTATGGCCACCTGATGTGAAGAACTGACTCATTGGGAAAGACCCTGATGCTGGGAAAGATTGAAGGCAGGAGGAGAAGTGGACAACAGAGGATGAGATGGTTGGATGGCATCAGTGACTCAATGGACATGAGTTTGAGTAACTCTGGGAGTTGGCGATGGACAGGGAGGCCTGGCATGCTGTGGTCCATGGGGTCACAAAGAGTCGGACCTCACTGAGGAACTGAACTGAATTGATCTGAAACTGATATAATATTTTAAATCAATGATACTCAATAAAAACATATATCCACACATCAGAATGATCAGGTTAGAATCCAAATTCATTCATACCTTTTGTATGTTTCTTAACCAGAAATTAACCAAAAGCATAGCTTATACCTCTCTTAATAGAAGAAACAAATCAAACAATTAATTGTTTCCTTTAATTCACTTAAAAATAGGTACCCATACTTATAGAAAGTATTATGCTAGATATTATGTATGGAACATCAAATAAAATATACTGCCTCTGTTTTATAGAGAAGATGGCCTTATAATTTTTATTTAAACATGTAAAATCACAATCACAAAGTATGAAAGTACTAAAAAGGAAAAGATCATTACTTATAACCAAATTTACCTCAAATCATCACCATCTGGATGGTTCCACCATACTTTAAACCCACAGTCAGTTAAGGTCATGCTGCAACTGAGACACCATCATAAACAGATCATTAGGAATAGTTAAGTTCTCTGAAAAATTTCAGTGTTAAAACAACACTGAAAATTAGAATGGAAAGTATTTGTTTTTCAAATGGATAGAAAAAAATTATTGTTTTTGTCACTTCTACCAAATAAATATTTCTAAATATAGAAGCTGACCAAATTTCAATAAATCTGCAGTTAATTTGATTAGCTATTAAAAATAAGATATTCCCAAGAGCCAAAATGAACATAAGACTATATAGCACTATATAGCACTTAACCCTTTTTCATTCTCAACTAGTCATGTGTGTTATATTTTCAGAATTTATATCGTAATAAACCTAAACAATATATTTATAAGGAGAACAGAAATTTTTCCTTCCATTTCTTCTATATCTCAAGTGTGTCCAGCTTGCCTTGGTACTCAGTGAATTTAGCTCTTTCTCCATTTAACAGACATAATTTATCTGTATATGAAACAAAGAGATGCAAAAAAGTAGCTGCTTTCTTGTTAACTATTACTCAAATTACTGCACAGGTATAGCTCCCTTGAAGCCCATGCTAAAAGGTAAGACAAACTCCGTCAAAATTAAACATATTTCAGTGTTGTATTACCATGGTACAAATTTATCTCTGTGTAAAAAATGATATTGTGAACAACTGCATACATGTTCCTGTGGGTACTTGATACAATACACATTTTTTGATCATTGTACATGATTAATTTTCTATTAGCAAATATTTATCATTGTTGAAATAATAATGCCAGTCCAGTTTAAGAAGCATTAGGTAATTTTTATGGTACTGTCTAGATTAAAACATACTTTGATGTATATTGCTTTCTCCTTAACCAAAATCCAGTGGAAAAATATTTTTAATATAGTTTATGTAAGATGAATAACATTTAGATGACCTAATAAATTAGTTAATACTCTGTTTAATCTCAAAAATACTGAGAACATTTATTAATATTTATTCTAATTTCTCGAGGATGCTGAATCTGGCTTTCCTTAGTTGATGGTTTAATTTTATATCACTCCAGGAATTACTGACAATTTTAGATAACTTTTAACATTTCCTTTGTCTTTAAGATTAAAATAACAAATAAAATTCTCTAAATTAAGAGACAGTTACCCCTCACCTGCCGCCCACCACCTTGCTCACAAGGATAAATTAAATTGTATTCTGATTAATTACACATCTAATACCACCAGTGCACAGCTGATAAGTGTCAGCTTGGTTTCCTGCACTGAGGTAGGCTCTGTTATCATCATGACTTTCTGGGGGACCAATTCAATGTGCACATGCATAATTTCAAAATGATCACAGAGGAGCTATAATCCATTTCTCTTTCTCAACTGCCGTAGGCCAGTCAGACTTAACATTATCAGGCACCTGTTTTCAGTAACACTTTTGTTTTCATATTTCTTTTAAAGTTCTTAGGCAGCACTTGCTGGCAGTGACAAAGTTCTGTGCTATTTACCACACTGCCAGTAAGAAGAAGAGTGTTTGTATAACCTTATCAATGACAGACATTCTCTGTTCAATAGTGTATCATCCTTGTGGCAGAAAGAACAGACTGTCACCTTCCCAATAAAATGGATTTAACCCAATGGAGGAGAATGGGGTCAAAGTAGAGAAGCTTTATTTGAGAGGTCTGTTTTTTAATTAATTCATTTTTTATTGAGGGATAATTGCTTTATAGAATTTTGCTGTTTCCTGTAGAGAGTTCATTTTTTAAAGCAATACAGCTTATATCAAAAGCATCTGAAAGTAATCCAGGGAAAGTAACTAGATGTACTTATGTAGAAGGAGGTCAGTGCAGCTTTGAGCAACTGGATTTCCCCTTTTGCCTCACCTTCATGTTACCTATCATGGTATTATTCTCCCACTGGTTATCATCTATGTGCATATCCCTATGTTGAGCCTCATCCCTATTGAGAGTGAATGATATCTTACTTGCCCAAGTAAAAGGAATTGGACCTCATGATCTCCAAGTTATTTTTTAATTTAAAGATTTATAAATGCAGTAAGATGAATACAATTTTAAATTTAGAAGAGATATAGATATATTTAGCTTTGATAAATCAAATTATATATTAAGTCTATAACTTTCACAGAAATATATAAATAGACTTGTGATGTTAACAAACATATGCTAGTATTGGAGAGTACAAAAACACTTTTCAAAAATCTTCAAACAAAAGAATATGTGTTAATGAGTCTAAGAATAGCTGCTTTCAATAAGAATTATTCTAATAATACATATTAAAAATAAATATTTGTATATGACATGTTTTACATGTACAATCTCCCCTAATCTCAGGGTCCTATCAGACCATTCCATTACAATTCACAGAAAGAAATATATTTGCAATAAATATCATTATAATAGATTTCCCCAACTGTTAAACATTTAAAAAGAAATTAAAATAATTACTAGTCACATTTCAAAAGGAATGTATTGATCATGAAATCCATTGAAGAGACTATTCCACATAATAGAGCAGAAAAATTAAGCCCTTTAGCTTTTGTTGCTATTGTTTATTTCTTTCAACATGGAGATTTGAATGAAAAGCAATTTACAAAGAACTCTGGAATGTCAGTCATGTTGCTTGTAAATCCGGAACCTTACTGTCTCCTCCAATCACTATCTCTACACATATTTGGAAGATGGTATATCTTTGAAGAAGCACTTTTAGAGAATACAACAACATGGATTTTGGCACAGTGAGGTTGAAATGTTGATGTTTCTTGTCACATGTATATTCATAACTAGGATTTAGTAATTAGGATTCCTCCCTCGAATGATTTCACACACTCTATCCTGAAAAGCTTAAATTTTACTGTACTTAATTTATTTCATATTGATAAAAACAGTTTGATCTTTTAAGCTCAGCTAATGAGGTTATTAATCACAGTGCTTGCACTATGACTGTTTCAGAAATAAAGATAGAAAGAAATTCCTTTTTATTTACTGTTTTTTTTTAATTTACTGTTGACTAATACAAGATTATTATTATTAAACATTCACAGATTAAAACATTCACAGATTAAAACATTCACAGTATCAATAAATATGAGGTAGAAATGAAGACTAGGTATGGTTATTTTTACTGTCTTATGCACACTTAAAACCACTTTATTGAGGTATGACTGATATATCAGTTCAGTTCAGTTCAGTCACTCAGTCGTGTCCGACTCTTTGTGACCCCATGAATCGCAGCATGCCAAGCCTCCCTGTCCATCACCAACTCCGGAGTTCACCCAAACTCATGTCCGTCGAGTCGGTGATGTCATCCAACTATTTCATCCTCTGTCATCCCCTTCTCCTGCCCCCAATCCCTCCCAGCAACAGGGTCTTTTCCAATGAGTCGACTCCTCACATGAGGTGGCCAAAGTATTGGAGTTTCAGCCTCAGCCTCAGTCCTTCCAATGAACACCCAGGACTGGTCTCCTTTAGGATGGACTGGTTGGATCTCCTTGCAGTCCAAGGGACTCACAAGCGTCATCTCCAGTACAACAGTTCAAAAGGATCAATTCTTCGGCGCTCAGGTTTCTTCACAGTCAAACTCTCACATCCATACATTATCACTAGAAAAACAACAGCCTTGACTAGACGGACCTTCGTTGGCAAAATAATACACTTCCAAGGAGTAAGTGTCTTTTAATTTCATGGCTGCAATCACCATCTGCAGTGATTTTGGAGCCCCCCAAAAATAAAGTCTGACACTGTTTCCATTGTTTCCCCATCTATTTCCCATGAAGTGATGGGACCAGATGCCATGATCTTCATTTTCTGAATGTTGAGCTTTAAGCCAACTTTTTCACTCTCTTCTTTCACTTTCATCAAGAGGCTTTTTAGTTCCTCTTCACTTTCTGCCATAAGGGTGGTGTTATCTGCATATCTGAGGTTATTGATATTTCTCCCAGCAATCTTGATTCCAGTTTGTGCACTTCCAGCCCAGCATTTCTCATGATGTACTCTGCATATAAGTTAAATAAGCAGGGTGACAATATACAGCATTTTCCTATTTGGAACCAGTCTATTGTGCCATGTCCAGTTCTAACTGTTGCTTCCTGACCTGCATATGGGTTTCTCAAGAGGCAGTTCAGGTGGTCTGGTATTCCCATCTTGTTCAGAATTTTCCACAGGTTATTGTGATCCACACAGTGAAAGGCTTTGGCATATAAGCTGTAAATATTTAGTGCATACAAATTGATGAGTATGCAATAAGTAAATACCCATGAAATCACCACCATCTATGCCATAAACATATCTATCACCTCCAAAAGTTTTCTCCTGCCTTGTTTATATTGTATTATTATTGTTTTTAATGTTGGTGTTACTGTTATTGTCTTTTTGTGGTAAGAGTACTTAAGATCTATCCTCTTAGCAAATTTTCAAAGCATACCACTTATATGAGTAATCTAAAAGAGTCAAAGTTATACAATCAGAGTAGAATGGTAGTAAACAAGAGCTGGAGAGAGTGGGGGAAACAGGAAGTATTGGGCAAAGGGTACAAAGTTTCAATTATACAACATGCATATTTAGAGATCTAATATCCAGCATAGTGCCTATAGTTAGTGATACGGTATTGGATATTGTTCACAATATGCTTTTACAGCTACTGTCTTCAAGAGATCAAATCTACTTTTCTACCCCATGAATCTGGTCTTGGCCCACGTGATTTGATTCAGTCAATGAGGCATTAGTAAATGTGACACAGTGGTTTGAAATATGCTTGCAGATTAGATGGTGTCATATAGTCTACACCACTGAATGGTCAGATGCATGAGCAGGTCATTCACACTGCCTTTCTAGGAGCCAATCATCGGCAACATGGCTGAGACCACAAATGACACCATCCAATCTTATTCTTGTGACCCTCTTGCAGGCTACAGAAATCAGCTGAACCTGCCCAAACCAGAAGAAACATCAAGCCGACTTTCAGAACTGTGAAAAATAATATTTCTGAAGTTTTTGTGTTGTTGTCATTAAGTTCATAAATTTAAGGGTGGTTTGTTATGGAGTTAAACCTGGAGAAGGGCATGACAACCTATTCCAGTAATTCTTGTCTGGAGAATTCCATGGACAGAGGAGCATGGCAGGCTGCAGTCCATGGGGTTGAAAAGAGTCAGACATGACTGAGCGACTAACATTTTCACTTTCAAAGCTAATTAGTGCACTATACAATAAATGCATATTTAATATACTATGTGGATTGAATTTCTGTAACCAGCAGTTCTCTAGTCTTAAAACACACACCCACAAATGTACAGATGTAATTCACTCCTTCCTGAATTTCTCTTTTCCAAGTTATCTGTCATTTTTTCCTCTTTTTCTTTCTCAGTTCAGCCTCTCAGAAAACAAAATTAATAATAATTATCTAATTTTCCTCCTGTACAAATCATTTCATAGCTTGTTATTATGAGATTATCCCACTACTTTGTTAAAGATAACTTTCATTAGCATTAAAAGGAAATGGTTTTAATGCAATCTGATGTAACCTTCCTACAGCATTGCCACTGCTGACCACTCTGTCTCCGAATCTGGTCCATTATCACTTTCCTAGCATGCATATGTGTTCAGTTGCTTCAGTTGTGTCCGACTCTCTGCAGCCCTATGGACTATAGCCCGCCAGGCTCCTCTGTCCATGGGATTCTCCAGGCAGGACTATTGGAGTGGGTTGCCCTGACCTCCTCCAGCAGATTTTCTCCACCCAACGATGGAACCTGTGGTCTTCTGCATTGCAGCAGGATTCTTTACTGCTTAGCCACTGGGAAGCCATCACACTTGAGAGTTTCCTCCAACTCACCCTCTATCCATTTCAACCTACACCTTCTCTTGCCTCTTTAGTGCATGCTTCTCAGAATTTTTTCCTTGCCTTAGGACCCTCATCATTATCTTCATAACCCTTGGGTGATTATTTTCCTTCCCAGAGCTTCAGTTTCATCCACATTTAACTTTTAGCTCAGTTGTCTTTCTTAAAAATCTCCATCTGAGTGTGTCACAGATACTTGAAGCTCAACATGTGCATTACATAGTTCAGTATTTCCTCACTCTAAACTGCACTCCCTTTTTAATTAGTACCCAAGCAAATGGCAATATCATCTACTCCATAAGCAAACAAAGAACCTTAACTATTTCTTTTAATACAAAAAATCATTTACCAACTTCTATATATTTTATTGCCAAAAATTTTTGAATCTCTCATTTCCTGTTGATGCCCTTCACTACTGTCTTATTTTGGGTTCTAGTCATATCAATATTTTGTCTAGATCAAACATTTAGAATGCAATTCTTAGTCCATTTTTTTCTTAAATTCATAACCAGTTTTCCTGTTTATTAATATCTTATATTAATATTGTACATTTGTTACAAATAATAGACTGGTATTGATATTTTACTTTTAACTGAAGTACATCTTTATTCAGATTTCCTTGGTTTCTACATTTTTTTTTTTTCTTTTGCAGAATCCTATCCAGGCTCACTTATTTATTATGCTTCCTTAGCCTTCCTTTATGTGACAGTTTCTCCAATATTCCTAGTTTTTTATGATTTTGAAAATATTGAGGAGCATGGTCCAAGTGTTTCACAGAATGAAAAAATGGGATTTTTATGATATTTTTTTCATAGTCAGACTAGAGTTACATGCTTTAAGAAGGAAAACCACAGAAAGGAGGTGCCATCCTCATTACATTATATCCAGTGTAAATGCTATTGCTTCTGATACTGGCCTTACTCATCACTGGGTTGATGTAGTTCTTATCAGTTTCCTCCATTGTAAAGCTACTTTTTTAATTCCTCTTTTCCATTTTGTACATTTTGGAAACAACTCACTATGTGCAGTCCACAGTTAAAGAAGGGTGAGTTACATTCCAGCTCCTTGAGAACATAGAATCTACATAAATTATTGAAATTTACCTACATGGGAATCTTGTCTATTCTTTCAATTATTCAATCACTTATTTATATCAATATGACAGTTATTAGATATATATATATATATATGGCTATAAATACATAGTTATATATATACATGGTTATAAATACTTGTGATATGTAACCATTTGTATCTACATTAAGCTAAGCATGAGTTCATACTGAAGTCTCCCAACTCTAAACCATTATTGCTTGGATCATTCTAGCCTTCTTCTCTTGCTCATTGGTGACCTCTCACTTCAACAATGAGACAACTGGCTCCCACCATCCATCATCCATTGACTTAATTGTTCAACTCCATGCATGAGCTTTTAGAGTTGCTAACACAGAGAAATAGCATTCTTAACTAGAGTACAGTCTCAAAAACAGTTCATTTGGAAGTTATGTGGATCAGCCTCATTTCTCCCCTAGTCCCCTAAGTAGAGGTTGCTTCATACATTTGGAATGCATTTGTAATAGAATTTTTGTTATACTCTGCATTTCATCCTGAGATCCTCTAACCTCCTAAATTATTATTATTAAATTAATTTATTTTTTATTGAAAGATAGTTGATTTATAAAATTTTGTTATTTTCTATCAACCTCAACATGAATCAGCCATAGGTATACATATATCCCCTCCCTTTTGAACCTCCCTCCCATCTCTCTCCCCATGCCACCCTTCTAAGTTGATACAGAGCCCCTGTTTGAGTTTCCTGAGACATACAGCAAATTTCAGTTGGCTATCTATTTTACATGTGGTAATGAAAGTTTCCATGTTACTCTCTCCATGCATCTCACCCTCTCCTCCCCTCGCTCCATGTCCATTAGTCTATTATCTATGTCTGTTTCTCCACTGTTGCCCTATAAATAAAGTCTGCAGTACCATTTTTCTAGATTCCATATATATGTGTTAGAATACGATATTGTCTTTCTCTTTCTGACTCACTTCACTCTGTATAATAGGTTCTAGGTTCATCCACCTCATTGGAACTGACTCAAATGCATTCCTTTTTATGGCTAAGTAATATTCCAGTGTGTATAATATAAATCAAAGCAAGATCCTCTATGACCCACTTCCTAGAGTAATGGAAATAAAAACAAAAGTAAAGAAGTGGGACTTGATTAAACCTAAAAGCTTTTGCACAGCAAAGGAAACTATAAGCAAGGTGAAAAGACAACCCTCAGGATGGGAGAAAATAATAGCAAATGAAACAACCTACAAAGGTTTAGTTTCCAAAATAAAACAAGCAGCTCACACAACTCAATACCAGAACAATAAGCAACACAATCAAAAAGTGGGAAAAAGACCTAAACAGACATTTCTCTGAAAAAGACATACAGATGGCTAACAAACACGTGAAAAGATGCTCAACATTGCTCATTATTGGAGAAATGCAAATCAAAACTACAATGAGATATTTTTAAAATTATGCACATTAAGGTTTCCTTTGTGTTATAAGTACTATTGGTTTTGATAAATGTGTGTTACTTTCCCACCATTATGGTATCACAGAATAGTTTTCCCAAGCTGAAAATGCCTGTGCTTCCTCTACTTATTTAGTGATCCTCTGACCCCAAGCCCTGGAAATCACTGATCTATGCACTCTCTATAGTCTTTCCCTTTCAAAAGATCATATATAAAAAAGAAACATACAGTGTGTAACCTATTCAGACTGGTTTCTTTCACTTAGTAATATGCATATGGTATTCATTCATGTGTTTGCATGAGTTGACAATTCATTTATTTTTATCACTGAGTAAATAGCATTATATACAATTTCTACACTTCATTAACTTATTGAAGGGCATCTTGGTTATTTCCAGTTTTTGATGATAATTATTAAAGTTTCTGTAAACTTTTTGTGTGTGAGTATTTTGTGTGCCATCAATTTTAAAATCAGTTAGGTAAATCTCTGGTAGTTCAATTGCTTCATTAGAGGTAAAACTATTTAGGTTTGTAAACACTGCCGTACTGTCTCCCAAAGTGGCTGTCCCATTTTGCCTCCCTACCAGTAATTAACAAAGCTCATGTTTTCTTCATCCTCAAGAGCAACTGGCACTGTTTTCTTCTGGATCTTAGCCATTCTGATATGCTTAATGGTATCTTATTATTGTTTCAATTATGAATGTATTTTAATATAAAGTTGTATATCCCTATGAAAGCTGTCAAATTTTCATTGTCCCAATAGCCAGTTTTTAAACCTAAGGTTGTGTAAGAGTTTTATATTTCCTACTTAAACACAGAAAAGATACTCCATGCATTAAAAAATGAATAAATAGAACAAAGAGAAAATGCAACCTGGATCTTATTTTTTAAATCAGTTTTGTTGGTTCAATAACATCATCAACATAAAATATGCTTATGACCTTGATAACCTACATCATCTGTAATAATAACCAAGTTACCATGCAAAATAGGTCTTGTAATGTGATACTCAAACAGATAACCAGGGGAAAAAAAAAGTAAAGAATAATAATAAAAGAATAATAAATACTGAACATAAACATTGCCAAGTAACAAGAGCATTAATAAGGGCTGTACTTCTAGAATAATTTGTTTAAATAAGAAGGTGAAGGTGAAAGAAAGGTTTTGAAAATAATTATCTTTGATAAGGTATCCTTTCAAGTATCTAATCAGTTTTATTCAAACAGCAGATAAATTCATGTTTTAAAAATAACATATATATATGCTTCATATTAAATGCAGATGATTAAAGATCAAATCTTATGTAAAAATTAGAAATGGCCTTTGTTTTTGACATTTTTGTCTTCTCTATAGTATTTGAATAG
This sequence comes from Oryx dammah, assembly GCF_014754425.2. Lineage (NCBI taxonomy): Eukaryota > Metazoa > Chordata > Mammalia > Artiodactyla > Bovidae > Oryx > Oryx dammah. The sequence continues at coordinate 9,242,430 of NW_024070201.1, forward strand.
CAACTTACCTCCAAGCTCAGCCTCATTTCACTAGAAAGAACAGCACCTAGATTCCATTATGAGCTGCAAATCTAGCCATCAGGCCATCAGGGACACCACCTCAGGCTGACAGATTTTGTCTTTGCATGACTAAGATAAAATACCTCCTTTGAAGTGACAGTTTATTGCTGGGGGATAAGTTGGGTCAGTGCATGAAAATAAAACTTTGGAGTTATATACAATCTATCACTCTTCCTCCATCTGCCATTATCATTTTATTATTTATTAGTAAAAACATTGGATGCCAGTTAAAATTACAATTTTGGTAAAATAACATATTGCATGGACCATACTAGAACTAAAGTAATTATTTGCCGTTTATTCGAAATTCAATCATTAGCTGAGTATGTTTTATTTCATCTTCTAAATCCACCCCCATTTTTCTCAGTTACTTTATCAGTTCAAGAGGAGAATGGTATTGACAAGAGGAAAGGGAGACCAGATCATCAGAAAAGATGATACTACTACACAGAAAGAACCTGATAGGATATAGTATTTAAGGATTCCATATCTTTTGTAAATAACTATAATCATGATGGACCAGGGTGTTCGTTTAAACTTTTAATGTCTGAAACCATTCACTTATTTCTCGTGTTTTCACAATTGTCTCTACCCATGTTTTCTAATGATGGTTTAGATTGTAAATTAAAGTCAATAAGATGGGATGGATACTCATTTAACTATATGACATTTTTCTACGTACCTTATTATATGTGCAGTGCTAACAGAAGTTTAAGGGTTGCTTTATCTTCTTTTGTTGTAAGGGGTGAATCACGATATAAGTTTAAATGAACACCCGAGGCTGTATTTAATGAAGACCTTTATATTTTTATTTGATACGTAAGGCAGGCTTTTTTACCTGAAAGACACCCAGTGACTGACAGAAACAGAACAAGTTTCCAAGAGGAAGCCATCCTTGGTGACTAGGATTGCCTGTGTCCCAATGTATTTAGCAGCTCTGATGTTTCTTCCTTAAAAAATGCCCTGTTGAGACAGATAATACTTTTCAAAAATTGAGAAAAGAAAACAAACGTACAAAAAGACAAACAAACAGAAACCAAAAAAATTTGTAATAAAGTGATAAATAACTTTCAGTGCCAAGGTCAGATTAATATATACTTGTATATTGACAATAATAATAAAATTTACAATAAAATGAATGCACAACACAAAAACTTTGGAAAAGTGATAAACCTTCCCTATCACCTTTATTTATATTGAATACTCCCTCACAGATAATAAAAACATCAGGTTCTAATGGGGATGATTTTTTCTCACAGGGAATGTATAATAGCTATATTTATTATGTTAGACAAATTACTGGAGTAGAAAAATAGGGTAGAAGAACCAGTTACATTAATATATACTCCTCTCCTCTAGAACATAACTAATGATCAGTTAAGCAAGTGATTTTACATATTGTGTCTGTAGCTCATTAAAACCTCCACAGGAATTTTTTTTCATTTAATTATTAATGTCAACTGCCTTTGTTTATAACTCCTGTGATTATCTGTACTGTACTATAGTTCCCTCTTTTTGTGAGTTATTTTCTCAGCATCCTTTGCTAGCCAGAATCTAAGGGAAATAGGGATTTTCATGAATATTTAACACTTTCTGTCTAATGCCATTTTTATAACAATAACTAGTATAGCACATTAATATTTCCTTTATCTGTCCTGAAACACACAATAAATATGAAACTACAAAATTCCAGCATAAAACTTAATACTCAAAAACTTAAAAATGTGCACTGAAAACTTTTATAATAGACAAGCAATGTCTGAGTTTTCAGGTGTCAGTTATCAGTGTCCTTGGCCAAAAGCAACTAAATTGAGAAATAATTGTGCAGTGTGTTGATTTTAAATAACAACTGCTTCTTTGCAACAGGTTCTTCCCAATAGACTTAGAATTTCAGGTTATCTCTTTCATTCAGGAAACATCTTAAAAATATAGAAAAGCATGCATTTTTCCCCTAGTTAGGTCAATTCAATATAGACAGACCAAAAGAGGGAAATCTCATTAGTGAATCTTCTACTCAAATGTTAGTTTCATTTCATTTATATTTTAAAATATAAGCCTTCAAAATCTACTTTAATAACAAGGTGAAGGATCACTAATGGAGAAAAAAGCTAATGAGTTATAAGACTTGCTTCATAGACACCCTCTTCAAAAAGATACTTTTCATCATTTTCTTTCCAAGTAAACATCGGAAATAAATACAGTTTGAAGCAAAAAATGACCTTATCACTAATTTTTACAGTTTAAAATATTTCCATTATTTATACACTGCTTTTTACCAGAAAGGAAAGAAGAAAGTCAGGACTTCACACATAATAGAGATTTAAAGTTATTGGAATAACAATTATGGTTTATGAAAACTGCATATTTAAATTAGTGAATTATTAACCCATGACAAAATAGGTCTTTATCAAATTGTGAGAGTTCTGAGATACTAATACAGTTTTGCTTAACTTATTTTGATGAGCTCAGTCAACATCTTGAAAATGGGTACTTTCCTTCTCTATTTACAATCTCTTCTGATGTCTTAGGCCTTCCCTTGTGGCTGAGCTGGTAAAGAATTTGCCTGCAATTTAGAAGACCTGGCTTCGATCCCTGGGTTGGGAAGATCCTCTAGAGAAGGAAAAGGCTACCCACTCCTGTATTCTGGCCTGGAGAATTCCGTGGACTGTATAGTCCATGGAGTCGCAAAGAGTCAGATACGACTGAGCGACTTTCACGCTGATGTCTTATTCCTCATCAAAATGCAAATATTTTCAGAGCATTTATATGCTGTACACTGCAAATGTCAAAGAGAAAACACACATGCATACATACATGGCCACACACCACCCCTACACATACACAGAAGTTAACCACGGGCTATGAGGCAAATAAGGGCTTCCCTGGTGTCTCAGTGGTAAAGAACCTACTGGCTAATGCAGAAGATGCAGGTTTGACCCCTGGGTCAGGAAGATTCCCTGGAGAAGGAAATCACAACCCACTCCAGTATTCTAGCCTGGAGAATCCCATGGACAGAGAAGCCTGGTGGGCTACAGTCATTGGAGTTGCAAAGAATTGAACATGACTTAGCAACTGAACAACAACATGAAGCAAATAAGCAGGGCAATGCAAGTGTAGCATAGACGCAGAGCCATCAAAAGAGAAATACATTCATTGGTAAGGACAGCAGGAGCTTGGAATAGTGCAGAAGTGTACAACAAAAATTCAAGAAGATATTGAGCTTAGACACATGTCTTACTTTTGCACGGGACAGAAATAAGCACACAAATGAATAAATCAGTATCAGACAGTGATTCACACTGTGAGAAAATCAACAGTGTGAAGGGACAGTAAAAGGGCAGAGGATAGAGGTTATTGTTGTAAGGGTTCATGGAAGGCAGTTCTGATAGATGACATTTAGGTTCAGTTTTCATTTTCAACATGGCATTATAGAAAAATCCTTATATTCCAGGCACATTTTTAAGTTCTCAAATAAGAATAGTGAATTTTATAACTAAAATAATACATTTTATGTTAAAATTTCTTCAAAGAGAAAAATATCCTGTGGTTGTGTGTGTTTATTCATTTTCAAACCTCAGTGCTTGGTCTTTGGGGCTTAAACACAAAAAATAATAGTTCTTCAAAAGCTGTTCTTTTTTAAGATGCCTAACTGACAGTCACTTTTTGCTTGCTTGCTTTCTTCTCACAGTCTCTCAAGTAAAATAAAAAGTAAATGAAATAATCTGAAATAAGTTTGTATATGCTTCTCTGGAAAACACATTTATTCCATGTATTTAATAAAATGCTTGTATCAAGGTAATAAAATAATGCAAATAATCAGACATACATTAAGGGCCTACTACATGACAAGTTAAATTATAATCAGTTAATAAATGTTACTAAAGCATATGGAAAATAGATGCAGGAACAGTAGAAACAGTGTCAGACTTTATTTTGGGGGCTCCAAAATCACTGCAGATGGTGATTGCAGCCATGAAATTAAAAGATGCTTACTCCTTGGAAGGAAAGTTATGACCAACCTAGATAGCATATTGAAAAGTAGAGACTTTACTTTGCCAACAAAGGTCCATCTAGTCAAGGCTATGGTTTTTCCAGTGGTCATGTATGGATGTGAGAGTTGGACTGTGAAGAAGGCTGAGCGCTGAAGAATTGATGCTTTTGAACTGTGGTGTTGGAGAAGACTCTTGAGAGTCCCTTGGACTGCAAGGAGATCCAACCAGTCCATTCTGAAGGAGATCAGCCCTGGGATTTCTTTGGAAGGAATGATGCTAAAGCTGAAACTCCAGTACTTTGACCACCTCATGCGAAGAGTTGACTCACTGGAAAAGACTCTAATGCTGGGAGGGAATGGGGGTGGGAGGAGAAGGGGACGACAGAGGATGAGACGGCTGGATGGCATCACCAACTCGATGGATGTGAGTTTGAGTGAACTTCGGGAGTTGGTGATGGACAGGGAGGCCTGGCATGCTACGATTCATGGGGTTGCAAATAGTCGGACACAACTGAGCGACTGAACTGAACTGAACTGAAAGCATATTAGGATATATATTTTAGAAATACCTTAATGGAAACTGACAGTTGTACATTAAATTGTTTTTTATCGAGATTGAAGAGTCATAAATAATAAGTTACATATGACTCTTTGGATATTTTCTTTTAAACAAACTTTTTTAAATAGGTTATTTCAATGTTTATTATACATACTTATTTTCACTTGTGGTATTCAAATAAAATGTATGAAATGACATGTTCCTTTGCATTTTTTTCCTAATTTAATGCAAATATTTGCAGGTGAAGTAAAAATAAGTAGATCATTGTATTAGTATTAGGTCATCATATATGCATTGTGCAGTTGAATACATAGGCAAGTATTTAAAAACATCACAGTTTAATTGGAGTCTGAAATAGGATTGCTAAACATATGTTATATAAAAATAAATCAAGTGACAGTATGCTGCCACGTGAAGGCAAGCTAGCTTTTCTTCTTACAGACACATATAGGAAATTGCCTAGTTAACGGCCTGTGTATGTGAGTGTGCATAAAGAGAGGAAGATATTGAGAGAGAGATTTCTATCAATGTCTACCAATCTCTCTCCTTTATAGCAAAAGTTTCCTTCAGTTTGACCTCTGACTGGTTATTCACACAGCAGTCAGAATCATATTTTCAAAAATAAATCAAGCTACATAATTCCCCTGTTTCAGTGGTTTATTCTTAAAATAAAATCCAAATTCCTCATATAGCATTCAAGGTCAAATCCAATTTGGCCTCTGCCTAACTTTCTGATTTCACCTTTGGGCATCCTAGATTCCTACCAGGCTGACTTTCTTGCTGAAACTCATTTATGCCTTGTCCCCACATCTTCCTTTGCCTGGACACCTCCACCAACAGTTCTTTCCAGACTGTAGAGCTTTAAGTCAGTGAAGACTCTGGTTCTCAGGTCTTTCTTGAACCCTTTAAAATAGCCACCCCTTGCTTCCTGTCAGCTCTGTCACTGGCTTTCTTTACATTGCCCTTACTTTATTTTTCTTCTTACCAATCATTAATGCTTAAAATTATTATATTTATTTATTTACTTTTAAATTATCTTTTTCTCCTACTGGAATGTGATATCAATGAAAGCAAGACTTTTTTTTTTCTCATTCATCTTTGTAAACCCAGCATCTAGAAGAGAATCTGGTTGGTTTTAGTAGATACTCAGTTACTGTTTTGAATAATAATTATTAAATAAACTGGAACCTCTACTGAGTAATTTGGCACAAGCTTATACAAGTAGAAAAATTATTATACCCTAAATTTCCATAATACTGACAACAGCTACCATGTATGAAACCCTATGTATGAGGCATCGTATCATGGACTTTACTTACAGAGCCTCTATTAATTAACTTGACAATACTTACTGATCAAGAACTTGCCCAAGATCATACAAGTAGTAAAAGTCAGAAGTGTGGTTGACTTTCAAGCTACATCATCTTTTACAGAATTCCCCAGTTATTTCTACAAAAGTCTCAAGAAACCCTCTTATCTGACACAATTGGGATGGTATTTAGTAAAAATATCATTTAAAATATTACACACACACATTAAATTTTGTCATTTAACTAATACTATTTAGCCCTATATCCTTTGGCCTATCTTATTATATAGGAATGAGATTTTTTCTGTTTTTCAATATTCTGGTAAAAAAATTATTTATTTCATCTGAACATTATATAAGTCCTTTTCAACAGAAGTCTTCTCTGTAATGCATCATATATAATTTTTAAATTTCTTTAGAGTGGTATAGGATATGTGAAGCTGTCTTAATGACAGCATCCTTGAGGTTTCATTTTATACAGTTATCTCACACACACCTATTTTATAGTATGTCTTAAGTCACTCATTTTATTGTTTGTCCTAGACTATTAGCTTTTGTTTTGTTTTGTGTTTTATCCTTTTTTTTTGAATGCTCTCACTCTTGGTTCACTCATATGTCATTGATTTGCATAATGTTTCTTTGAATTATCTGATTAGATCAACATCTACAACCTCTACAAATAGATAACACAAAATGAACCTTTCTAAGTATACAACTTACATAGTGGCAGTGAGTAAACTAGAGGTGTGTTTACTTAACCATCAGCTTCTAAATAGCTACAAATTATTTTCATTTAAAGGGACAATAAAGGTTTTTAGTTACTTAGCAAGTTAGAACAACAGAAATTGAGTAAGGTTCTGTTCCAATTAGCATTTGACACGCTGAGTGTAAATTTTAGTGAAAAGAGAAAGATGATCAACTATCTTTTTTTTCTGTGTAACTTATTCTCCACCTCAACAATGATTGTTGCTAAGGCTGAAGCTAGTGGCACTTTTGCTGGAAGATAACCTTTAACAGTTGAGTAAGGCCAGGGACTCATAGAAAAGAATCATGAAAAAAAAAAAAAAAAAGAAAAGATCTTTATGGGAAGTTGTATTCTAGATGTCCTTGAATTTTTCTAGCCCAAGGCACCTGCACAAAACAATAGAAATAAAATGCAGCAGAAGACCTAGCAAGAAAAAATAAAAAGAATGTGTGTTGGTCTTGTTATGTTTGCTATCATGTGTCTCTTGAGGACCAAGCAGCAAAGTCAGGAGATGGATACACAGAATTCTCACTTCAAAAATAATCAGAGTGAATTATGACATTGTGAATCACAAGAATTATAAATTACATTTTGTATCCTGGACAAAGTGGTAGGGGTTGTAGATGGAAGACTGAGCTCATAGTGTTTACATATATTGGTGGTATTATATTTTAATGGTTTTCTTCAGTATTTATCCAATCACAATTTTGGTCTATTTTTCTCATCTAAGAATTTCTTTTGATCCCAACATATTCTAGAGATCTGTTGATCTGCCTGTGGAAAAGTGTACAGCAAAGTTTTAAGAATGGTCAGCACTAGTTTTCTGAGACTTCAAGCCAACTTTTAATTTTATTTTTATTTAAAACACAAGGGTAAAGAAAGATACGACTCAGCAGTAATTAATATAACATAGTATACTTAATGGAGACAGGGACCAGAAAAAAAATAAATGACAATCACACTAGGAATTTGGTGTCAGAAATACTTTGTAATTCCTGTTGCCTGGTGATTGGTATAAGGAAAGGATGGAGGTGGAACTGTGGCTAATTGATTCTGACACCAGCTTCCATGAAAATTCTGAAGTCTTAAGCTAGGATCAAAACAGAAGATTTCCCTTCAGTAATTTTGGAAGTAGAGAGGTGTTAGTTGCTTAGTTGTGTCTGACTCTGCATCCCCATGGACTGCAACCAGCCAGGCTCCTCTGTCCATGGAATTCTCCAGGCTAAACTACTGGAGTGGGTAGCCTTTCCCTTCTCCAAGGGAATCTCACTAACCCAGGGATCAAACCCACGTCTCCCACACTGCAGGCAAATTCTTTACCATCTGAGCCATAACCTTTTAAAAATAATATAAAATAGATTATAAAATATTTTAAGTGCTTCAATGAACTAGTTTAAAAGGAATAACTTATTAAAGATCAAACTAACTAAAAATAGCAAGTTGAAAAATGAAGCTAACTTTCACTGTGAGACTATTCATCAAATTTCACTGAACATTAGGTTGATGTTCACAACTTCTCTGAGAGAATGGGACCAAACTCAAAGCCTAGGGCCCACATAAGATGGGTCTTCAAACAGGAAACTCCTTGTATCTAGGATTTTGTCCATGGAATTCTCTAGGCAAAGAGTACTGTAGTGCATAGTCATTCCCTTCTCCAGGGGATCTTCCCAAGTCAGCAATCAAACCCAGGTCTTCTGCATTGCAGACAGATTATTTACCGTCTGAGCCACCAGGGAAGCCCTCAAGATTATAGTGAAGGTGAATGAGAAATATTGCTCCAGAGGGATACTCTATCTAGAGAATAATAAAGGAAAAAAATTCAGTCTTAAACCATGAGACTGAATGGGAAGGAAAAAAAATTCTTGGTGAAAAATTAATAATCAATATTCATAACATATACAGGCAAACAAATCACAATAAATGAGAATCAAATGAAGCAATAAAGGTCAGAATCTGACTTGCAAAGAAATAACATTTGCCTTTTCTGACACAAACCATCAATTAAATGTACTTGATCTGTTTTTAAATATACAGGCATTGTCATTATGAAAAAAAAAAAAAAGAAATAGAGATGAAAAAATTATTTAGAATGTAGCCAGGAAAGGCAAATCAATGGAAAAATAAGATAAGAAGGTAAAGAGAATGAAGTATATTGTAAGAATATTTTATATACCCAAATAAATTTCCAGAAAGAGAAAAATAATAGGATGAAGCAATATGGGAAGAAACAGATACTTGCTAAAAATTCCCAGAACTGATGAAATTTATCAATTTTAAAGTTTATAAGAGTAGGGGAAAAAAGCAAGAAGAATTAAGGCCTAGACAAATCGTAGTGAAAATGCTGAACACTCAACACAAAAAAAGATCCAGCGATTAAAAGAAGTCTTCATAATAAAAGTAGGAAAATCAGACTCACAGTTGAGTCAACTACAGCAGCAATGGAATCCAAAAAACATTAGAATAACGTGTCAGTAAGAAGGAGCTGTCAATCTGAATGTCTTCATTGGAAAAATGTATATTTGGGTCATCTGCCCATTTTTTAAAAATTGAGTTGTTTTGCTTGTTTGTTTTTATGGTGTTTAGTTGAATGAGTTATTTATATATTTTGGATGGTGGTGGTACTTTAGTTTCTCAATAGTGTCTGACTCTTGTGATCCCAAGACCTGTAACCTGTCAGGCTGCTCTGATCATAAGATTTCCCAGCCACCAATACTGGAGTGGGTTGTCATTTCCTTCTCCAGGGGATCTTCCCATACCAGGTGTGGAAACTGTGTATCCTGTACTGCAGGCAGATTCTTTATTGCTGAGCAACCAGGGAAGACCCATTCATTTTGGATATTAACACTTTTATAGATATGTTGTTTGCAAATATCTTATCTCATTCAGTAGGTAATTTTTTCATTTTGTTGAGTTTCCTTCACTATGCAAAAGCTTTTTAGTTTGATACAGTCCCATTTGTTTATTTTTGCATTGTTGTCCTTGCTTTAGAAGACAGGTCAAAAACCATTGCTGAATTCAGTGTCAAAGATCATATTGCTTATGTTTTCTTCTAGGAGTTTTATGATGTCAGGTTTTACCTTTGAGTCTTTAATCCATTTTGAGTTAGACATTTTTCTAAAGAACATATACAGGTGACCAACAGACATGTGAAAATATATCCAACATTGCTAATCATCAGGAAAATTTAAATCAAAACCACAATGATATATTATTTCACATCTGTCAGTGAGGCTATTATTAAAAAGATGACAAATAGCAAGTGATGATAAGGAAAAAAAGGAAATGCTTGTGCCCTGTTGGTGGGACTGCAAGCTGATATAATCACTGTGGAAAACATTATGGCAATTTCTCAAAAAACTAAAGGCAGAACTACTATAATATCCAGAAATTCCACTTCTGGATGTTTATCTGAAGAAAACAATTTGAAGAGACATATATGCCTCCTATGACTATTGAAGCATTGTTAACAACAGTAAAGATATGAAAACAATCTAAATACCTATAAATAGATGAATAGATAAACAAGATGTGATATATATGTACATGTGTGTGTGTGCAGGGCTTCCCAGGTGGCGCTTGTGGTAAAGAACCCACCTGCCAGTGCAGGAACATAAAAGACATGAGTTCCACCCTTGGTTTCGGAAGACCCCCTGGAAGAGGAAATGGCAGCCCATTTCAGTGTTCTTACCTGGAGAATCTTGTGAACAGACGAGCTTGGCGGGCTACAATCCTTAGGGTTTGCAAAGAACTGGATGTGACTTAAGCAACTTGGCATCATATATACGTGTACATATGTTTATACATATATGTATGTGTGTGTATATATATATATATATGTATATGTATGTGTACATATACAAATATATACAAGGTTTCCCAGGTGGCACTAGTGGTAAAAACCTGCCTGCCAATGCAGGAGATGTAAGAGACACAGGTTCAATCCCTGGGTTGGGAAGATCCCCCGGAGGAGGGCATGGCAATCCTCTCTAGTATTTTTGCCTGGAGAATCCCATGGAGAGGGGAGTTTGGCAGGCTACAGTCCACAGGGTCACAAAGAGTCAGACATGACTGAAGTAGCTTAACATACACACACACACACACACACACACACACACACACACACACACACTGGTAAATCTAGACAGTATGACTGAGAAGCTATCTGTCGTTCAAGAAGGTCTTTCTGAGGAGGTGACACCCAGGATGTGAACTGAATGGCATAGGATTTGGTTAAGAATGTTCTCAAAAAAAAAAAAATCCCAAACAAAACTATATATAGTTTTATATATAACTCTGATACATATATATATATATATAACTATGGTTAAAATGAAACCTTGTAATGTGTAGCAACACAGATGGATTTAGAGGGTATCATGCTAAGTGAAAGAAGTCAGAGAAAAAAGTGCCATATAACCCCACTTAAATATGGAATCTAAACAAGCAAAACAAAACAAAACAAAACAAAATGATACCGACTCATAGATACAGAAAACAGTTGCCAAAGGTGGGGTAGGTGAGTGAGATAGGTAGAGGGGATTGAGAGGTACACACTTCCAGTTGTACAATAAATAAACGATTGAGACATACAGCACAAGCAATACTGTTGATAACACTACTAACTCTGTATGGGAACAGATTGTTGAAAGACATTGAAGTATTCATTTTGTAATGCATGTAAATGTTAAATCACTATGTAGTTCACCTGAAACTAACATAAAATTGTATGTTGATTATATTTCAATAAAAAAGAAATAATGGTCAATTTGTAATTCTAAACAGTGAGACTGTATTGAAGGACATGAATTAAATAAAGTCTTTGCTACTCAACAAAAATCAAAGATGTCAATTATACCTTAATAAAGCTGAGGGAGAAACTGAATTTTTCAAAATAAATCTTTACCAAGAAAAATAAAAAGTGATATTCATCAGATAGAGGGAAAAATAATTGCAGAGGGAAGCTCCAAAATATATAAAAGGAACATAACAGAAGCGAACTCATTTAATATTTACTATATGCCAGGAATTATTCTAAGGGCTTTACTTTGGAAATTGATTCAATACATGTATACCCGTGGTGGATTCATGTCAATATATGGCAAAACCAATACAGAATTGTAAAGTAAAATAAAAAAATAAATAAATATTAAAAAAATACATAGAGCTCTATGAGATGAAGCTAATATTCTCATTTTAAGGACAACATAAGTGAGGTATAAAAAGGTTAAGTAAATTTTCTAATATTACACAGCTATAGCATAAACTTGAGATTTATATCTGGATAGTCTAGGTATAGAGTCCATAATTTTAAATAACACATTAGTATAGTGTGTGTGAAAAAATATTGAGCATAAAAATATGATATGAGAGAAAATTTAAGAAAAGATTGGCTTACATGTGTCTTGGAGATGATTTTTTGGATATGACACCTAAAACACGAGCAACAAAATGAAAAACAGACAAGTGGGACCACTTCAAACTCAAAAGCTCTGTACAGCAAAAGAAGCCTTCAAAAAAGTGAAAATATTTTCCTATTTTTCTTACAGAATGGGAAAATATTATATATATATGTTTGATGAGAGGTTATATTAATCTCTCACATATAGTTTGGATATACCAAAATAAAACAATTTGTTTGTAAAACAATTACAAAAAAAAGCAATTAAAAAATGAAATGAGCTCAGGGTCTGAGCAAGCATTTTTCCAGAGAAGATATATGAAAGGCTAACATCTACTCCTTATTGCCAAATTCAGACTTAAATTGAAGAAAATGAGGAAAAAAACTACACCATCCAGGTATGACCTAAATCAAATCCCTTATGATTATACAGTGGAAGTGAGAAATAGATTCAAGGAACTAGATCTGATAGATAGAGTGCCTGATGAACTATGGACAGAGGTTCTTGACATTGTACAGGAGACAGGAATCAAGACCATCCCTAAGAAAAAGAAATGCAATAAAGGAAAATGGCTGTCTGAGGAGATCTTACAAATAGCTGTGTAAGGAAGAGAAGTGAAAAGCAAAGGAGAAAAGGAAAGATATACCCATCTCAATGCAGAGTTCCAAAGAAGAGCAAGGAGAGATAAGAAAGCCTTCCTCAGCGATCAATGCAAAGAAATGGAGGAAAACAACGGAATGGGAAAGACTAGAGATCTCTTCAAGGAAATTAGAGATAACAAGGGAATATTTCATGAAAGATGGGCTCAATAAAAGACAAATATGGTATGGGCCTAACAGAAGCAGAATAAATTAAGAAGAGATAAAGAAATTAACAGAAGCAGAAGATTATGAAAAGGTGGCATGAATACATAACATAGAATAACTGCGCAAAAAAGATCTTCACAACCCAGATAATCACGATGGTGTGATGACTCACCTAGAGCCAGACATCCTGGAATGTGAAGTCAAGTGGGCCTTAGGAAGCATCACTAAGAACAAAGCTAGTGGAGGTGATGGAATTCTAGTTGAGCTATTTCATATTCTAAAAGGTGATGCTGTGAAAGGACTGCACACAATATCTCAGCAAATTTGGAAAATTCAGCAGTGGCCACAGGACTGGAAAAGGTCAGTTTTCATTCCAATCCCAAAAAAGGCAATGCCAAAGAATTTTCACACTACCGCACAACTGCACTCATCTCATACACTAGTAAAGTAATTATCAGAATTCTCCAAGCCAGACTTCAGCAATACGTAAACCATGAACCTCCAGGTATTCAAGCTTGTTTTAGAAAAGGCAGAGGAGCCAGAGATCAAATCGCCAAAATCCGCTGGATTATCGAAAAAGCAAGAGAGTTCCAGAAAAACATCTATTTCTGCTTTATTGACTGCCAAAGCCTTTGACTGTGTGGATCCCAATAAACTGGAAAATTCTGAAAGAGATGGGACTCCCAGACCACCTGACCTTCCTCTTAAGAAACCTGTATGCAGGTCAGGAAACAACCGTTAGAACTGGACATGGTATAACAGACTGGTTCCAAATAGGAAAAGGAGTACATCAAGGCTGTATATTGTCACTCTGCTTATTTAACTTATATTCAGAGTACATCATAAGAAACGCTGGGCCGGAAGCACAAGCTGGAATCAAGATTGCCAGGAGAAATATCAATAACCTCAGATATGCAGATGATACCACCGTTATGGCAGAAACTGAAGAAGAACTAAAGAACCTCTTGATGAAAGAGAAAGAGGACAGTGAAAAAGTTGGCTTAAAGCTCAACATTTAGAAAACTAAGATCACGGCATCTGGTCCCATCTCTTCATGGCAAATAGATGGGGAAACAGTGTAAACAGTGGGTGACTTTATTTTTTGGGGCTCCATAATCACTGCAGATGGTGACAGCAGCCATGAAATTAAAAGACACTTACTCCTTGGAAGGAAAGTTATGACCAACTTAGATAGCATATTAAAAAACAGAGACATTACTTTGCCAACAAAGGTCTGTCTAGCCAAGGCTACGCTTTTTCCAGTGGTCATGTATGGATGTGAGAGTTGGACTATAAAGAAAGCTGAATGCTGAATAATTGATGCTTTTGAACTGTGGTGTTGGAGAAGTCTCTTGAGAGTCCCTTGGACTGCAAGGAGATCCATCCAGTCCATCCTAAAGGAGATCAGTCCTCGGTGTTCATTGGAAGGACTGATTTTGAAGCTGAAACTCCAATACTTTGGCCACCTGATGTGAAGAGCATTTGATAAGACCCTGATGCTGGGAAAGATTGAGGGCAGGAGGAGAAGGGGACGACAGAGGATGAGATGGTTGGATGGCATCACCAACTCAATGGACATGAGTTTGGGTGAACCTCGGGAGTTGTTGATGGACAGGGAAGCCTGGCATACTGCGGTTCATGGGGTCACTAAGAGTTGGATACAACTGAGTGAATGAACTGAACTGAACATCTACACAAGAAGAAGGACAACATCACTAGTCATTAGGGAAATGCAAATTGAAACCACAGTAAAATATCACTCCATACCTATGAAAATGGCCATCATTAAAGACAAATAACAAATGCCGGCATGGGTGTGCACAAAAGGAAATCTTGTACAGTGCTGATAGGAAAGTAAGTTTGCATAGCCATTATGGAAAAGAGTAGAGGATCATAAAAACATTGAAACTAGAACTACTACATAATCCACTTCTGAGATATAGACAAAGGAAACAAAACTAATTTTAAAAGATACTGCACGCCCATGTTCACTGCAACATTATTTACAACAGGCAAAACACCGAAACAACTTAGATATCCAATGATAAATGAATGGATAAATAGTTTGTTTTATATATACATATATATATATAACAAATATATATATATATATATATATTGACTCATTGACTCATTGGTAAAGACTCTGATGCTGGGAGCGATTGGGGGCAGGAGGAGAAGGGGTCAACAGAGGATGAGATGGCTGGATGGCATCACCGACTCAACAGATGTGAGTTTGAGAGAACTCCGGGAGTTGGTGATGGACAGGGATGCCTGGCATGCTGCGATTCATGGGGTCACAAAGAGTTGGACATGACTGAGTGACTGAACTGAACTGATACACGTCTGACATATATATATATATATATGTATATACATTTATATATATATATATACATATATACATTTATATACATGATTTTATGTATGTTGCTCAGACATGACTGAGGAATTGAACTGAATTGAACTAATTGTTTAGTCTAACTTTTGAGATTTTTAACAGTTTCACTCAAAGTGCACATCTTGTCATATCATCTACTACTCTACCTCAAACATTTAGGAGCCCAGCTAATGGAAATACTTTTTCATTCGCAAGTCCTATTTGCACTGTGTATCTTCCAAAAAAAATTTGCTCACATGTTCCTTGGCATAAAATGCCTTATTTCAAATTATTAGGAAAGAATAAAAGACATTATTAAGTGGCTTAATTGAGGCCATGCATGTCTTAATTTAAAAATGTATTTGGAGTATTAGGCAACAGCAATATGGTCAGAATGGCTGTAGGGAGGGAGAGATAGGGAATCAAATCAATGAATTACATAGGGCAAGACCGCAAAGTACTCACAAGTTTGAGAAATTAATTTGAAATGTAATAAAAACATCATAATAAATATAAACTATTTCTAACACACACTCAGTTTCTGAAGTTCTCACTTTGCAATATCTAATTCTGCCATACAAAGTGCACAGGGACAAATGACACTCTGTACAAACTGAAAAACAAACATGAAAAAGTGATGGCACTTGCATATCGCTATAATTTAACATCAGCTTTGGGAATTAGCACTCCTGCCTTTTGATTCCTGGTACAGAGAGCTACATTTATTTGCAAATTTCATTTTCATTTTCTACTGACGAGCAAATTTATTTTAAATTCACAGTTGCTGGAGAGTTTAAGAGAACACGTTCACACATATTTTAGGAGAAGTTCTTGTAAAAATAAATGGAATGACTTGTGACTTAAAATCTGATTTCTTGGAATAACAGGACCTCAGTGAAGGGCTAAATGTGGAAGAGGAGACCTGAGTTACTGCAGCCCGTCCTGGAAAACAAACATTGAGAGCTCATGTTCAGGGTTCCACATGGGAAGGTAGGTGAACTAAATTCTGTGTAAAAGAGTTTTAACTGCATAATTTCAGGTGTATATATTCTTCCCACCAAATGGTGGGAGGTGGCAAATGTTTTAGAAGAGTTAATTTGATTTCTGACAAAATAAAGGAAACCTCTGAGAGAGAGTTGTGATGGCTTGATAGGTAGGACAGTGTAGATACTGTGGAAGCCCATAGGGTTTTGAGTCCTTAAGGTTTCCTTTATGTAACTATATAGTATGAATACAGTTTTAGAGTCATTGTCTCTAGCAAGACAGATGGAGCTATTATTTATCTTGGTATTTAATTTTCTTCTAATGTATTTAAATATGAAAACAAGAATCTTTTGAAGACATTTAAAATAAGCATCATTGTGCTCACTTAATCTTGGTTAAATTAAGTTTGTAATGATTTACTTAAAATTGAACCTGTATCTTCTCAGAAAATTGCACTTTGAATCATTATCGTCATCTGGCAGTTGATACCACAGGGCTAAACTGCATTTAAACAATGCCTTGTTATAGGCACATGGTTAAAATGGGAATTGTAGATAATTCCAAGGCAATGCTTGAAACAGCTAACAGCAGTCCCCTCAGGAATCATATACAACTTTGCTCTTCATTTCCATATTAAATTCTTTCCTTTGAAATATTTAAATTCTCAAAAGACAAGTAAAATAGGGCTGATAAAAGATCAAAAAAAAAAAAAGGAAACCAAAGAAAGAAACAAACAAAAACTTGGAAACATATCCCATGTAATGTGCACGCATGCTCAGTTGCTCAGTCGTATTAGACTCTTTGTGACCGAACCATGCTCCTCTGACCATGGAAGTCTCCAGGCAATAATGCTGGAGCGGGTTGCCATTTCCTACTCAAGGGGATCTCCTTGACTCCAGGATTAACCCTGCATGTCCTGTGTCTCCTGCATTGGCAGGAATAATCTTTACCACTGAGCCACCTGGGAAGTCCTCCATATAATGTACAATTTGTTATAAAATATTAGGTAGCTCTTAGGTGGAATTTTACTTGCCATACTTCAAAAGTTGTAAGTGTAGCTTTCTATGTTGTTGACCAAGAACTTATAAAGAAACAATAAGTTTAAAAACGAGAGACTACAGGGATGTACAGGAAGATCTTTTCAAGAAAAATTGGAGATACCAAGGAAATATCCCATGCAAAGATGGGCACAATAAATGACAGAAACAATATGGACATAACAGAAGCAGAAGATATTAAGAACAGGTGGCAAGAATATACAGAAGAACTGTACAAAAAGGTCTTAATGATACAGATAACCATGATGGTGTGCTCACTCACCTAGAGCCAGACATCCTGGTGTATGAATTCAAGTAGGACTTAGGAAGAATTACTATGAACACAGTTAGTTGAAGTGATGGAATTCCAGCCGAACTATTTCAAATCTTAAAAAATGATGCTGAGAAAGTGCTGCACTCAGATGCAAGCAATTTTGGAAGGGTCAGCAGTGGTTACATAACTGGAAGAGGTCAGTTTTCATTCCAATTCCAAAGAAGGCAATGGCAAATAATGTTCAAACTACTGCACAATTGCACACATTTCACATGCTAGCAAGTTAATGCTCAAAACTCTTCAAGTTAGGTGTCAACAGTATGTAAACAGAGAACTTCCAGATGTTCAAGCTGGATTTAGAAAAGGCAGAAGAACTGGAGATTAAATTGCCTACATTGGTTGGATCATAGAATTTCAGAAAAAAACATATGCTTCTGCTTTATTGACCATGCGAAAGCCTTCGACTGTATAAATCACAAAAATTGTGGAAAAATTTTAAAGAGATGTGAACATCAGACCACTTTACCTGCCTCCTGGTCTGGAAACTTATATGCAGATCAAGAAGCAATAGTTAGATCCAGACCTGGAACAACAGACTGATTCAAAATTGGGAAAGGAGAGCGTCAAGGCTGTATGTTGTCACCCTACTTATTTAACTTCTATGCAGAGTACATCATGCGAAATGCCAGGCTGGATGAATCCCAATCGGAATCAATATTGCCAGGAGAAATATCATCAACTTCAGATATGCAGATGGCACCACCCTAATGGCAGAAAGTGAAGAACTAAAGAACCTCTTGATGAAGGTGAAAGAGGAAAGTGAAAAAGCTACCTTAAAACTCAACATTCAAAAACCTAAGATCATTGCATCCAGTCCTAACACTTCATGGCAAATAGAGGAGGAAAAATTGGAAACAGTGTCAGATTTTGGGGTCCAAAATCACTGTGGATGGTGACTGCAGACACAAAATTAAAAGACACTTGCTCCTTGAAAGAAAAGCTATGACAAACCTAGATTGTGGATTAGAAATCTGGGACATCACTTTGCAAACAAAGGTCCATATAATCAAAGCTTTGGTTTTTCCAGTAGTCATGTATGGATGTAAGAGTTGGACTATAAAGAAGGCTAAGCACCCAAGAATTGACACTTTTGAACTGTGGTGTTGGAGAAGACTCTTGAGAGTCCCTTGGACAGCAAGGATATCAAACCAGTCCATCCTGAAGGAAATCAACTCTGAATGTCCATTGGAAGGACTGATACTGAAGCTGAAGCCCCAATGCATTGGCCACCTGCTGGGAAGAGCCAACTCACTGGAAAAAACCCTGATGCTGGGAAAGATTGAGCACAGGAAGAGAAGGGGACGACAGAGGATGAGATGGTTGGATGGCATCACTGACTCAATGGACGTGAGTTTGAGCAACCTCTCGGAGATGGTGAAGGACAGAGAAGCCTGGGGTGCTGCATTTCACTGGGTCGCAAAGAGTCAGACATGTCTTAGGGACTGCACAGCAATAGGGAAGTGCAGTGGACTTTTTATATCAAAAACTTTAATCAGATTGATTATTACTGATTTTTTTTCCCCTACATGGTAACTAGTGAAAAGGGACATGCTCAAGTCAGCAGGGACGAGAAAGGAAAGTGAAGAAACCTAAATTCTGGGCAAAGCCACGTCCCTGCCTCTCTCCGCCTCAGTGTACTCAGTCATGAGCACTTGCTTTTCTAGACTCTCAAGGCCTAGTTACCTGATTTCATTAAGGTGTTTGAAGTCTCACAGCAAAATATCTAAAACCTCGAAAGGAGCATTATAGCTTCCTCACATTTTTTCCCCTCAATCAAATGACTGAGAATTCTTAGTTTTCCATTTTCTCAACATTTACTTCAGAATCAAACATTTATTACAGTTCACAGAGCTGCAAATATAAGTAAGTTATCAAAGACAAAAATGTACTTCAATCAATCCTACTCCTCATTACCAGATAATTCAGGGGGCAGTTTATACAAGTGTCTAGAACTTGCCAGGACTATGATGTTCAGAGACCCTGTATTGCAGCCTTAGCAGACAGGGTTCCCAAGGGACTGCTTCAGTTTTCGGCAGGTGAGTAAAAACGGCTTATCATAGTCTGGTATCGGAGAGAATTGGAATGGTAACTTTTTTGTAAAGTTACATTGGAGGCTTAGTTTGTATTCAAAATATTTATAACTATTCTAGGATGGTCTGAATCCTTAAAAATTATTAAATTTATATATTTTCCAGACTCAAGTGTAGTAATAGTTTTCCATCTTTTTACATTTTAACAAGCCAACAAGATACTATTTTATTGTTTGGGGAAGATGTTCTTGAGTGTTCATATCAGTGAACTAAAAAACTTAGGGAAAAATAAGCAGATTGATTCATTTCATAATCTAAAGTAAGTAGCATATCACATATTGCAACAGATTTTTATACACTACATATTTTGAAATAATTATAGGTTCACAAGTAGTTGTAAAAAAAAAAATGTACAGGAAGGTCCTGAGTTCTGTGCAGCTTTTACCTCTCTTCCCCTGTTGTTAATCCTTAGCATCTTGCATAGCTATAGAACTCTAAAAACCATAAACGGTATTGGTACAGTCTAGAGAGTTTACTCAGATTTTAATACATTGCATTCTCTCATCTGTGAAGTGTGTGTGTACTTCTATACAACTTTATCGCATGTTAAGTATCATGTAGGGTTTCCCAGGTGGTTCAGTGGTAAAGAAGCTGCCTGCCAATGCAGGAGATACAGGTTTGATCCCTTATGGGGAAATTCCCCTGGAGAAGGCAATGGCAACCCATTCCAGTATTCTTGCCTGGGAAATCCCATGGACAGGGGAGCCTGGTGGGCTACAGCCCAAGGGGTCACAAAAGAGTCAGACATGACTTAGTGACGAGACAACAATGTCAGGTATCATGTAATTACCACCCCAATCAAGTGCAGAACTGTTCCATCATCAGAAGGCATCATCACACTACCCATTTTAGTCTCCTCTAATATTTTATAATATTTTAAGTCTAATCTACAGAAGCCACTAATCTGTTTTCCATCTCAATAATTACATTATTTCAAGAGTGTTATATAAATAGAATCTTGGGCAGGAAACTATTTGAGATTGGCTTTTCACCAAGCATACTTCCCTCTAGAGGTTTGTCTAAGTTGTTGCATGCATTCCTCTGCAATGCTGAGCTGCAATTTATGGTGTGGATTTATCATAATTGGTTTACCTGTTCATCCACTGAAGAATATTTGGATTGTTTCCAGTTTGGGATATTGTAAATGAAACCAATATTGACATATTTGTAAAGGATTTTTTTTAATTAATTTATTTATTTTACTTTACAACACTGTATTGGTTTTGCCATACATTGACTTGAATCTGCCACGGGTGTACATGTGTACCCCATCCTGAATCCCCCCTCTTACCTCCCTCCCCACCCCATCCCTCTGGGTCATCACAGTGCACCAGCCCCCAGCACCCTGTATCATGCATCGAACCTGGACTTGCGATTCATTTCACATGTGATAATTTACATGTTTCAATGTAAAGGTTTTTAAGTATGCCTGTCTTTTTAATTTCTTTGGGATAAGTGAGCAAGACTGCAACTGCTGGGTCATCTGTTAAATCACTTTCAATTAAAAAAAAATACCAAAATATTTTTTCAGAATGGCCATACATTTTAAATTCTCATCAGAAATGCTAAGTGATCTCTGTATTCTAACCAAGGTTTGGTTTTAATTATTATTATCTTTAATTTTAGCTATTCCAATTGGTATATGAAAGTGAAAGTGTTTGTCACTCAGCCATGTCTGACTCTTTGCATCCCCATGGACTGCAGCACCCTAGGCTCCTCTGTCCATGACATTCTCCAGGTAAGAATACTAGGGTGGGGATCCATTCCCTTCTCTAGGGTATCTTCCCAACCCAGGCATCGAACCTGGGTCTTCTGCATTGCAGGCATTTTCTTTACCATCTGAGTCACCAGGGAAGCCCCAGTTGATGTATAGTATTAATAATAACTCATACTGGCTTTATTTTCCACTTCATTAATGGTCAGTGATTTTGAAAAACTTTTTTATATCCTTAATTTCCATTTATATATGTTCTTCATTGTAATGTCTATGGGTATTTCTTACTCATTTTCTATCTAGGGTGTTTATATTTTCACTATTGAACTTTAAAAGTTCTTTATAAATGCTACATACAGGCCTTTTATCAGATATGTGGTTTACTTTACAAATATTTCTCCCAGTCTGTAGCTTGTCTTTTCATCCTTTTAACATGGTCTTTTATAGACCAAAGCCATGATGAGATCTGATTTGTCTATGGTTCCTTTTATGAATTGTACTTTTGGAGTCAAGTCTAAAGACTGTTCACCTAGTCCTAAGTCCCAAAAGATATAAAATTGTTCTAGCACCATTTGTCAAAATAAAGTTACTCTTCTCTAATAAGTTCTTTTGCACTGTTTATAAAAATAAGCCTGGCATATTTTTGTGAGTGTATTTCTATATTCTGTTTCTTTTCCACTGACCTATGCGTCTGTCCTTTGTCCCACTGCCTTGGTTGGTGTATCTTCATATTAAGCCTAAAATAAGGAAAGGTGATTATTTTCACCTTATTCTTTTTCAAAGTTGTTTTAGCTATTCTGCTTCTGTGACTTTCCATATAAACCTTGAAGCAAATTTTCTATATCTACAAGAAACTTGTGCACAGCTTGTGATAGGAATTATGTTACACTCATAGATTTGCAGATATTTGGCATTTGTACTATGTTGATTCTTCTTGCCAATGAACAAGCTATATATCTCCAGTTATTATATCCCCTTTGATGTTCTTCATCACCTTTGATAATTTTCAGCATATGAATCATGACATGTTTTACTGGATTTATGACTATTTAAATTTTTTATTAATACCTACTGATTACTTTTATAATCAGGAGAGCCAATTCCTTATAATCTCTCTCTTCTTCTTTCTGTTGTATGTATATATATCTTCTGTTTCTCTGAAGACCACAATTAATACAACAATCTACAAATAGTGTGTGCACACTAAGTTGCTTCAGTCACGTCTGACTCTTTGTGACTCTGTGGACTATGGCCTGGCAGGCTCCTCCATCCATGAGATGCTCCAGGCAAGAATACTGGAGTGGGTTGCCACTCCTCCAGCCCTCCTCCAGCCACAAACAGTATATTGTCTTATATTTATTATAGTATGACATTCACTATAAATATATTGTGAGGAGTAAGTGTATATTCATTGGTAAGCTAATTGATCTGTGCCCTTTTCCTTTTCTCTGCTCACACAAACTCTGGTTCTTAAAAAGAAATATCTAAAATGCATTATCCCTCAAACTTAGATGAGATATGTGTTTAATGAGTCCAAGTTTCTTGATATTATCCATGTATTTGCAACTCATTCTGATACTTAAAAAATTAAGCTATTGACATTTCCCATCTCCACAAGCAGATCACAATTTTATTTCCTTAGCACAGCACCAATATAATCTGCTGCAATGATTCTATATTGTATAAATAGCATATTTAATTAATGTTTAAATATATACCTTTTAATAGCTGATGATCTCAAAACATGCTGATTCAGGATATTTTGGAAATGTTAAAAACTCATAATTATACTCATTTATTTTGTATGGTATCTACTAGAGCAACTCTGAATAAATAAATATTCCTTTTATATGTTCATTGTACACTGATATTTTTAGGCTGTTATGACTGGCTCATATATTTTTTAAATGCTCCTAGACTCTAAGAAATATTTACATTTCCACATGAAGAATGTAAAGCTAGCAAATTTAAAGTACAATTGAATTTGATATTAGAAGTGCAGTTCAGTTCAGTTCAGTCGCTCAGTCGTGTCCAACTCTTTGTGACCCCATGAACTGCAGGACGCCAGGCCTCCTTGTCCATCACCAACTCCCAGAGTTCACTCAGACTCGCGTCCATCGAATCAGTGATGCCATCCAGCCATCTCATCCTCGGTTGTCCCCTTCTTCTCCTGCCCCCAATCCCTCCCAGCATCAGAGTCTTTTCCAATGAGTCAACTCTTCACATGAGGTGGCCAAAGTACTGGAGTTTCAGCTTTAGCATCATTCCTTCCAAAGAAATCCCAGGGTTGATCTCCTTCAGAATGGACTGGTTGGATCTCCTTGCAGTCCAAGGGACTCTCAAAAGTCTTCTCCAACACCACAGTTCAAAAGCATCAATTCTTCGGCACTCAGCCTTCTTCACAGTCCAACTCTCACATCCATACATGACTACTGGAAAAACCATAGCCTTGACTAGACAGACCTTAGTCAGCAAAGTAATGTCTCTGCTTTTGAATATGCTATCTAGGTTGGTCATAACTTTTCTTCCAAGGAGTAAGCGTCTTTTAATTTCATGGCTGCAGTCACCATCTGCAGTGATTTTGGAGCCCCAAAAATAAAGTCTGACACTGTTTCCACTGTTTCCCCATCTATTTCCCATGAAGTGATGGGACCGGATGCCATGATCTTCGTTTTTTGAATGTTCAGCTTTAAGCCAACTTTTTCACTCTCCTCTTTCACTTTCATCAAGAGGCTTTTTAGTTCCTCTTCACTTGCTGCCATAAGGGTAGTGTCATCTGCATATCTGAGGTTATTGATATTTCTCCCGGCAATCTTGATTCCAGTTATGTTTCTTCCAGTCCAGCGTTTCTCATGATGTACTCTGCATAGAAGTTAAATAAGCAGGGTGACAATATACAGCCTTGATGTACTCCTTTTCCTATTTGCAACCAGCCTGTTGTTCCATGTCCAGTTCTAACTGTTGCTTCCTGACCTGCATATAGGTTTCTCAAGAGGCAGGTCAGGTGGTCTGGTATTCCCATCTCTCTCAGAATTTTCTACAATTTATTGTGATCCATACAGTCAATGGCTTTGGCATAGTCAATAAAGCAGAAATAGATGTTTTTCTGGAACTCTGTTGCTTTTTCCATGATCCAGCAGATGTTGGCAATTTGATCTCTGGTTCCTCTGCCTTTTCTAAAACCAGCTTGAACATCAGGGAGTTCACAGTTCATATATTGTTGAAGCCTGGCTTGGAGAATTTTGAGCATTACTTTACTAGCATGTGAGATGAATGCAATTGTGTGGTAGTTTGAGCATTCTTTGGCATTGCCTTTCTTTGGGATTGGAATGAAAACTGACCTTTTCCAGTCCTGTGGCCACTGCTGAATTTTCCAAATTTGTTGGCATATTGTGTGCAGCACTTTCACAGTATTGTCTTTCAGGATTTGAAATAGCTCCACTGGAATTCCATCACCTCCACTAGCTTTGTTCGTAGTGATGCTTTCTAAGGCCCACTTGACTTCACATTCCAGGATGTCTGGTTCTAGATGAGTGATCACACCATCATGATTATCCGCTTCATGAAGATCTTTTTTGTACAATTCTGTGTATTCTTGCCACCTCTTTTTAATATCTTCTGCTTCTGTTATGTCCATACCATTTCTGTCCTTTTTCGAGCCCGTCTTTGCATGAAATGTTCCCTTTGTATCTCTAGTTTTCTTGAAGAGATCTCTAGTCTTTCCTATTCTGTTCTTTTCCTCTATTTCTTTGCATTCATCACTGAAGAAGGCTTTCTTATCTCTTCTTGCCATTCGTTGGAACTCTGCATTCAGATGCTTATATCTTTCCTTTTCTCCTTGGTTTTTCACCTCTCTTGTTTTCACAGCTGTTTGTAAGCCTTCCCCAGACAGCCATTTTGCTTTTTTCCATTTCTTTTTCATGGGGATGGTCTTGATCCCTGTGTCCTGTACAATGTCACGAACCTCATTCCATAGTTCATCAGGCACCCTATCTATCAGATTTAGGCCCTTAAATCTGTTTCTCACTTCCACTGTATAATTATAAGGGATTTGATTTAGGTCCTACCTGAATGGTCTAGCAGTTTTCCCTGCTTTCTTCAATTTCAGTCTGAATTTGGTAATAAGGACTTCATGATCTGAGCCACAGTCAGCTCCTGGTCTTGTTTTTGTTGACTGTATAGAGCTTCTCCATCTTTGGCTGCAGAGAATATAATCTCTCTGATTTCGGTGTTGACCATCTGGTGATGTCCATGTGTAGAGTCTTCTGTTGTGTCATTGGAAGAGGGTGTTTTTGCTATGACCAGTGCATTTTCTTGGCAAAACTCTATTAGTCTTTGCCCTGCTACATTCCGCGTTCCAAGGCCAAATTTGCCTGTTACTCCAGGTGCAAACAGATGTAATGATCACCATAACCATTCACCAGGAAGACCTCCTTGACAGATATCTTAAGTATTTTGCAGAAGTATATCATCAAAATATAAGGTACAATAAATATGTGACCACACAAAGTAATTAGTCTCAATTAAATAAATTTAAATTAAAAAAAATACATGACCACTGTAAATGGTCCACTGTAAATCAGGCAGTGAACTATATACCAAACACACTGTATAAAAGTAATGGGGGAGAATATATTTTTACTGTTCTTTTGGTATGGCTCAATTGCAGGATTTACTTTATTTCCAAGGTCTAAGAACTATCTATTTCAACTTTTGAATGCTGAGAAATAAAGTTTTGTTGAGTCAGGCTGAGGTTGTAATCACACAGGAAAGCAAACCAGTTAAAGTCTACAACCAGTTAAAATTTAGTGTTAGGCAAATTTCAGATTGAAATAATTCTGTTCCTGGAATTTAGAACATAGATTTCAAGTCCTGGAAAAGTTTAAACAGAAGTGACCAAATAAAGCATGTAAGGCATGTCACACATGAGGCCACCAACTGCGAAGGGAGATATAGTGGCCTTTATGTGGCAATCCCGGATATGCTGCTCTGAACTCCATTCATGGAAGAATTTTCTGTTCAACTTCAGAGCAGTTAACTGACAGCATATAGGAGTCAGTACTTTCAAAATCTTCCTCAATGTTTGAGTTTCTTGTCATGATTAAAATTCCTTTAGATCTCCTTAGTCTGATGACTTTTTCTTTGTCCTTCAAGTCTTGCATCTTTCAAAAGTTATTCTTTGACTTGCACATTAATTTAGGACTTCTGCTCTGTTTTTGTTGCCCTTTGTTTGTATCCCAGTTTCCACATGTAAGAAGCTGACAACTGTGAGTTTGTATCCTAACCTAAACTTGTGGTATAACCTAACCTTGAAGGTATAAGACATATCTTGTCAGGCACCCAGAAAAAGGCTTGCCATAGTTAAACATTCATACACATGATCATATTTACTTATCATCAAGTTGTCCACAAAGCAAACGATAACAGAAATCCTAGTGTAAAATCCGTACTATATAAACTCTTTCCTCTCTTTAGTTGTCATTATTTAGTCACCAAGTAGTGTCCAAATCTTTTGCAACCCCATGGACTGGTGCCTGCCAGGCTCCTCTGTCCATAGAATTTCCCAGGTAAGAATACTGGGGCAGGTTGTCATTTCCTTCTCAAGGGAAATCTTCCTGACCCAAGTATTGAACCTGTGTCTCCTGCATTGGCAGGCAGATTCTTTACTGCTCAGCCACCTTGGCAATCAACATAGCATTATTAGGACACTTCTCTGTACTATTCTTATTCCTTTATTCACCAAATACAGAAGTTTCTTACTCCACAGATGTCCATGTAACTTGTTTCTCCTAATATCCAACAAAGCAGGCTACCATAGTCAAGGACAAAGCATGCTGAGAAGAGTACTTGTGGCACACACAGGTGTACTTTTTTCCAGATAAACTGTGAAAATGAAGAACCAAGGCAGTTCTCCAGCTTTGAATACACTCTGTGTTATCACTTCAACACTTTCACAAAAGAAAGAGCATCTAAGATTTAAGATATATTACAAAAATGGGAACCCTGGAGTCTAACTAGAGCCGTCCTTCAGTACCCAGAACATGCATAGATATCAAAATCTGTGAATACTCAAGTCCCACAGTCTACTATCTATATCTGTGGTTCTGTGTCTGCAGATTCAACCAGTTCTAGATTATGTAGTACTGTAGCTTTTATTGATAATAATAAAATAATCCACATATAAGTGAACTCACACAGCTCAAACTCGTGTGGGTCACACATCAACAGTACTAAATCTATAAGCCTATTTAGTGATTAGAGGCGGAGAAGGCAATGGCACCCCACTCCAGTACTCTTGCCTGGAAAATCCCATGGAGGGAGGCGCCTGGAAGGCTTTAGTCCATGGGGTCGCTGAGGGTCGGACACGACTGAGCGCCTTCACTTTCACTTTTCACTTTCATGCATTGGAGAGGGACATGGCAACCCACTCCCTTGTTCTTGCCAGGAGAATCCCAGGGACTGGGGAGCCTGATGGGCAGCCTACTATGGGTTCGCACAGAGTCGGACACAACTGAAGTGACTTAGCAGCTGCAGCAGCAGCAGTGATTAGAGGGGCTTCCCAGGTGGCGCTAGAGGTAAAGAACCTGCCTGCCAGTATAGGAGAAACAGTGGACACGGTTTCAATCCCTGGGTCAGGAAGATTCCCTAAAGTAGGAAATCCCAACTCAAGCCAGTATTTTTGCCTGGAAAATGCCATGGACAGAGGAGTCTGGCAGGCTCAGTCCGTGGGGCCGCGAAGAGCCAGACACGACTAAGGAACTGAACACACACAATGATTTGAATGCTGAGGCTATGTGCGACAAAATGATAGAAATATATGGTGGGAAAATACCTCTTTTATGTTGAACACATTTCCTATAAACTTTTAGCAACTTTTAATACTTTCTCTTAAGTGGCTATAGCATGAGAGATATTTGTAATATTATGGGGAAAAAATGAAAATTTGAGACAACATTCATGAGTTTAAATCTCAGCTAGATATCTAGTTAGTTGTGTGACATTGTTCAAAACTTTAATCACTCTAGAATTTAACTTCTGTAAATGAATGTTAGTAACTGGTAAAGATATTGCATACATATTTAAAATATACAGATGAAATAAATGAAAGAAGATAGCAATATAATAAGCATTTAATAAGTATTAATTGATCCTAATCTAGTTTTTTCAACTTAAGTTTAAGGTGTAAACAATAATATTTAGAGAATATTTAGACTAACAGCTAAAAAAAAAATTTGGATATAACCATCATTTGAGCCACAAGGGAGAAAATAAGACATTTGGTCTAGATTTCAAATGCAATGTTTCCATTTAATATAAATTTAAAATCTTAGAATATTGTCCTTTTAATTTTACCAAATAATGTTTAACAGAAAATTATATCATAAACAGTCTCATAGTAACATTTACATTTTAACTGGCAACATAAGATTGTTTCACTTTGCAATGAACTATAACACTGTGATAAAATTTAATTTCAAACTTACCAATTTAAAATTCATGATCATTGAGACCAGAAGTTCGAGTCATCTATGAATAAATCTAGCATGTATCCTAATCTTCTTTTGTTGTTGGTATTGTGATATGGAACAGTCATGAGACTTTGTCATCTCTAAAATGGAATTATAATATCTGAACATAAGGTTGTTAACATGATTCAATAAAAGTATGTATGTGACAATGCTTTGGAAGTAAAGCATATTTGAGAGTTTGTCTTTATTATATTCAGAATGTCGGGATTAAAGGGAAGAGAGGAGAATGAATCTTGGTCGAGGTTCAAGGGAAAGAGGAGAGTGATGTCAGGCTACACATCTCATTCTTATATATTGTCAGTGAAGCCTGCTGCCTGGTCCCTGTGCCATAGTATATGTGCCCTTTCCCATGGCCCACGAGACATCCCAAAAGGAGTCGTTGGGATTAACCTGAGTTTACCTCCTCCAGGAGGAGACTTGTCAAAGAGTACATTTCTGAAAGTAAAACAAGTCACTCGGCATAAGGAAAATTTAGACACATTAGTACTTCCCTTATGAATTACTTTTGCAACTACAACTTTCTGAATTTTATTCTGAAGCTGTATACTTCTAGAACAAGATAAATTGTTCTTAGGGGAAAGGGATACAAATGAGACAGGCAAACAGTTAACTTTACAACATGACTGCAAGGCAAAATAGCTATTGGCGCAGACTTGAGAGTGGCACTCACTGTTCTAAAACAGTTATGGTGGTTTAAATGGTGATGATTTTGTTCATAGCCACTTTCCCCTTGAATTACTCCAATGCATTTTTAAAACTGCCACACTGAAAGATATTAATGGTGCAACAAATTGACTAGCATTATGGGAATGTATTTATTATTTTTATGGGCATATTTAATTGTACGTGTTTCTTTAGGTTTCTGATTAAAACCAGCAGTAAAAATTATGTCTTCGTGTTTAAGCCTACATTTTTAGAGTTAAACATACCTCATAATTAGCACTAATATACAGATAGTTCAGAAAGAAATAATGCTAATACATTAAAGTGGATTGGAAGTCCTATTATTAGTCGTCTTATTAACATAGACCCTTGTCAGCAGGAAAAATGAAACCTACTACATGTGGAATGTGCTGCTTCAGTTTCTTTCACACATTTTCTGATGTTATAGGCTAAACATGAGATCAGGACATAAATGGTGGCATGATCCCAGAGGGGAGAGTTTACCAGTTCCACTGTATTTAATACTACACTGAACGCTACATGTTTTAAATGTAGCGTTTAATTTTTTTTTTTTAACCACTCTACTAGGAATAAATATATATTCTCTGCTATGGTGGGAGAAAACACCTTCCATGTGAGAATCCTTTACCTGCTAATTAAGAATAAAGTCATCCCTTGAATGTTTCCACCAAGTATAAAAATATGCAGCTTTACCTGACCGTAGATTGATAAAGCAGAATCCTCTGCTACAAAGTAACAGATTCACCTGATTTGTGCTAAAGGAGTAAGCTGAATTTCACTAGTATATGAAAAACTGGTTATACCCCTACTCTGCCAGTGAAGTGCAGAAACAATTTGAGCAAGCCTTGATGTCTAACTGAATCAAATTTAACCTTAGCCAATTTTATTTGAGGGACTTGAGGTCTAATTATGTAGATGCTTGATCTATATGTAAAATATGAATAATAATACCTATCTACAATGGATACTGAGTGCACAGTTCATGGCACATAGGCACTGAATAAATAAATTTGCTATCCATTTTATCAAGGTGGGCAAAAAATTTTATGACAAACTTTTTTTGTGTGTAAAAATGCAAGAATTTACTAAGATTCAAACTAAAAATCCACACATTTCTGCAGTCTGGTATGATAATTAATCAAATAATGATTTCTAATTATTCTTACTTAGTGTTAGGCAGTCACCAATTACAACAGAGTTCTCAGAGTCTCTTAAGGACAGTTCCACACTTCACATTTCCAGTAGCAAATTGTATTTGACATTTAATTTAAAACCCAAGACACCATAACATGAAATCTTCTAGGTCATTAACGACATAGCATGAAGGTATTCTCCCACCTCCTTGTTGCCTGAGGCTACCTGTTATTTCCCAGAAGTCTCATTACTGCAACATCGTGCGCGTGGGGTAGTGTATTCCTAACACACGTGTATAGCCTGATCACTCGGCATGCTTGGTTATACACCTCTTATAAACCTGCTTGTCAGCAAAAAACCTAGGACAACATGAACTCTTCAGGCAGTAAGTTATTAATTGAATTTTTCATTGTGCTGGTAGTAGTGATGTCAATGATTATGTTTTATGTTTAAAGAGAATGAAAAGGCACAGACAATTATATTAAAAAAAAAGAGTGGAGTGATTGATCATAGAAATATCCTGCTTTGTTTGTGACTATTTTCTATTATATCATTAGGAGCCAGATTTTTCTTTGAATTCCTTCTCAGAGAATCTAGTTCTTTATGGTTGTGATCTGGTTGAAATATGACACTTGAACCAGAGAGATGTAAGTTCAATACCTGAAGTATTACTAACTGTAAATCCTTCAGGATTTTACTGCACCCCTTTAAGACTATTTCTTTTCTTATGTAAGTATACATATAATTCTGTGAATGCTTTTGAAAATCCTGTACTAATAAGAACATCTCAAGTTAAATTTGTGAATCGAGGATCATACTTTCCTAAGTAGCACAAGGTGGTAGTTTAGAGTTCATGCTGTGGGGTGAGAATGCCCAGATTTGAATTTCACCTCTATTCTTTTCTAGTAACTAAACCAACTTATTTAAAATCTCTGAGCAAGGCTAGCACTAGCCAGTGTGGCTACTGAGCAGTTGAAATGTGGTTAGAACATATTGAGATATTCTATAAGTGTAAATAAACACTGGATTTCAATGACTGTATGAAAAAAGAAATGTAAAACATTGCAGCACATTTATTATATGTTGAAATAATTATATTTTAAACTTTAAATATTGGATGCCACTGTATTTTTTGGTATGTTTTATTTAAATAATTTCATTTGTTTTTTACTTTAAAATTGTGACTACTAGAAAAATTAAAATTACATATATGTCTTGCTTTTGTGGCATTTTATATTTCTACTGGGCAGTGCTTCTTTAAGCCTTTTCTTTCCCCATCTGTAAAACTTAATTTATAACAATATTTTTTCTAAAGAGTTTCAATCAGTATTAACAATATCATGCATGAAAAAAAAAATCACAATGCTTACAACACAGTAGCTATTAGAACACATCTTATAGTTCATCATTTCCTCCTCTATGTGGGAGGGAGAGCAATTCCCCTAAATTATGAGGGAAATTGTGTTTACTGCATTCTTTTAGTTCATATCCTCAGAATAGAAAGCACAAGGCAGTATTGTTTATCTGCAAAGTTTTTCATCCTACATGCTGTATCTATAAATTTAATATCTTATTGAGTTTGCTTATTTACTAGTCTGTCCTTTTA
This sequence comes from Oryx dammah, assembly GCF_014754425.2. NCBI lineage: Eukaryota > Metazoa > Chordata > Mammalia > Artiodactyla > Bovidae > Oryx > Oryx dammah. Next base: position 9,274,791 of record NW_024070201.1, read on the forward strand.
AATTGAAGAATAGTTGATTTACAACACTATATTAGTTTCAGGTGAACAGCACAGTATTTGATGTGTTTACAGATTATTCTCTATTAAATGTTATTATAAGATACTGGCTATAATTCCCTGTACTATACAATATATCTTGCTGTTTATCTCTTTAGTACATAGTAGTTTGCATCTCTTAATTCCATACCCCTAACCTGCCCCTTCCCTTTCTACCTTCCTCTGATAACCACTACTCTTTTTATTTTTCTATATTTGTAACTCTGTTTCTGTTTTGTTATATACATGTGTTTGTATTATTATTATTGATTTAGACCATTTAAAAAATAATATTGCTTCTATTTTCTTTTAATAGTTTTGTTTTTTGGCCACCAGTTCAGTTCAGTTCAGTTCAGTCACTCAGTCCTGTCCGATTCTTTGCGACCCCATGAATCGCAGCACGCCAGGCCTCCCTGTCCATCACCAACTCCCGGAGTTCAGCCAAACTCATGTGCATCGAGTCGGTGATGCCATCCAGCCATCTCATCTCTGTCATCCCCTTCTCCTCCTGCCCCCAATCCCTCCCAGCATCAGGGTCTTTTCCAATGAGTCAACTCTTCGCATGAGGTGGCCAAAGTATTGGAGCTTCAGCCTCAGCATCAGTCCTTCCATTGTACACCCAGGACTGGTCTCCTTTAGGATGGACTGGTTCAATCTCCTTGCAATCCAAGGGACTTGCAAGTCTTCTCCAGCGCCACATTTCAAAAGCATCAGTTCTTCAGTGCTCAGCTTTCTTCACAGTTCGCCAACTAGGGATCAAACCCACACTCCCTGCACTGGAGGTGAAGTCTTAACAACTGGACTGCCAGGGAAGCCCCTGTATTATATTTTAGAGTTCACATATAAATGATATATATGTCTTTACTTGTATAACGTATCTTACTAAGCCTGATATTCTCTAAATCCATCCATGATGCTGTAAATGACAGAATTTCATTTTTTTATGGCTTATAGTCCATTATATACATATCATGTCTTCTGTATTCATTTGTCTGTTGATGGATACTTTGGTTGCTTTCATATCTTGGCCACCATAAATAGTGATTCTACTAAACTATTCCAAAAAATTGAAGAGTATGGAACTCTCCAAAATTTATTCTATAAGGCTGTCATCACCCTAATACCAAAATCAGAGAAAGACACTCCAAAGGAAAAAAAAAAAAATAGGCCCATATCTTTGATGAATATACATGCAAAAATTCTCAACAAAATGTTGGCAAACTGAATCTAACAATGTATAAAAACGATTATACATCATCATCAACTTGGATTTATTCCAGGGACACAGGATGGTTCAGCATATGTGAATCAATCAATGTGATGCAACACATTAACAGAAGGAAGGAATAAAAATCACATGATCATCTCATATACAGGAATAGCATTTGACAAAATTCAATATCACTCACGAAGAAAACTATCATCAAATGGGGATAGAGGGAAAATGCTGCTGTTGCTTAGTCATTAATTTGTGTTCAGCTCTTTTGCAGTCCATTGGACTGTAGCCAGCCAAGCTCCTCTGTCCATGGGATTTTCCAGGCAAGGATACTGGAGTGGGTTGGCATTTCCTCTTCCAGGAGCTCTTCCCAACCCAGGGATTGATTGCCACTCTAACTGTTTCTATTTAACATGGTATTGAAAGTCCTAGCTACAGCATCATATAAGAAAAAGCCAAAACCAATACAGAATTGTAAAGTAAAAATTAAAAATAAATAAATAAATTAAAAAAAAAAAAAAAAAAGAAATAAAAGGCATCCAAATTGGAACAGATGAGATAAAACTGTCACTACTTTCAAATGATGTGATACGCATACAATCTGTTTTTATTTTTAAGATTCATAGGAGGTGAAAATATGACATGAATTTTAACATCTTCAGTATAAGGCTTTGTCTTTTTGGTTGTTCTGAAATAACTAATATTTGCATATTTGTTGTTACAGATTTTAGAATTCCTATATATCTGCTGAAAGAAACACTGGTATTTAAAACTAAACATACTGGTTACCAATTACAGTATAAAGAGTTGATTTAAAGACTGATAGTCTACTTTATATATTCAAATAATGCCCCCCAAATATAAATAATTTGATAAATGAGTTAAATAGTGAGTTAAAAACAATCCTAATGCTTGCTATTCTCAGTGTGTTTGGGCCTGTCATATCTGGAAGGATTTATGTTCTAAAGAAAAACGAATATAATCTAGAGAGATTAAGTCTAATCTAGGGGACAGAGAAAGAAAGAGAAATAATACATTTTTACAAAGATGGTATAATATTTCTGGCCACCTGAAAAATATATAATTTGCTGACTATTCAACTTCTATTACGACTGCCTAGTTCAGTTCACGATGAAGGCAATGGCACCCCACTCCAGTACTCTTGCCTGGAAAATCCCATGGACAGAGAAGCCTGGTGGGCTGCAGTCCATGGTGTCGCACAGAGTCTGACACGACTGAAGTGACTTAGCAGCAGCAGCAGCAGTTCAGTTCAACCTAACTTCTCTCTAGATCAGTTGTTCTTAATCTAGCTATAAATTTGAATCCTCTGGGAAACTTCCAAAACATTCTCATCAAGAGACCAATTTATTCAAATATCTGAAAAAGGAGGTTTCCAGGTTGTTCTAACAGGATTTGCAGTGGTTTCTGACAACAATGTTTTGAGTGTCTGTTTTTTCTTCTGTAACACCTACATTACCTTGCCAACAAAGGTCCGTCTAGTCAAGGCTATGGTTTTTCCAGTGGTCATGTGTGGATGTGAGAGTTCAACTATAAAGAAAGCTGAGCACTGAAGAATTGATGCTTTTGAACTGTGATGTTGGAGAAGACTCTTGAGAGTTCCTTGGACTGCAAGGAGATCCAATCAGTCCATCCTAAAGGAAGTCAGTCCTGAATATTCATTGGAAGGGCTGATGTTGAAACTGAAACTCCAGTACTTTGGCCACCTGATGCAAAGAGCTGACTCATTGGAAAAGACCCTTATGCTGGGAAAGACTGAAGGCAGGAGAAGGGGATGACAGAGGATGAGATGGTTGGATGGCATCACTGACTCAATGGACATGAGTTGAGTAAACTCTGGGAGTTTGTGATGGACAGGGAAGCCTGGCGTGCAGTAGTCCATAGGGTCGCAAAGAGTTGGACACGACTGAGCAACTGAACTGAACTGAACTGTTAGCACCCCCAGAGGAAGGAAGCTCACATCAAAAAAACTAAGGCTGAACTTGCGTTTTCCTACCCCATCCTCTTTTCTCTCACCCTCCACATCCAACATATTCACCAATTCTACAAAGTTTCCCTTCGCTTAGTCCCTTTAATCCCATTAGTTCCATTGCTACCTGATGGCTTATTCTATCCAAAAGAGGCTATTGTCCTCTTTTGCCTGGACTGCCACAAGTTCCTACAATCTAGTCTTCCAACATCGCCACTTGTCTTCCTCCAGTTTGTTGTTCACAACATCGAGGAATATCTTCAAATATATTCCCATCACAAAATTCATAAAATCCCTTTATAGGTTTTGGTAGACCATGCTCTACAATGTAGGTACCAATGTAGACCACATTCACCATCGTGGCCCATGACATTCTACACGGTATGGCATCTCACTACTTCCCAAACCTCAACACACTTCCTTTTATTCACTCCACTTTGGTGATCTAGACTTTTTTTCAGTTTTCTTTAACACAACTTGTTTCCTTTCAGTATACTACCTTTTGCATGTGTTGTTTAAATCTGAAATGCTTATATTTCTACTTTTCCATATCTTGTAGTCGACTATCACTATTCAGGAAAGCCCTAAGAGACAACTCCAATATGGGGAAGATTACTTTTCATATGCCTATAGAACGTTAATCTTTGCCTGTAGAATGGTAACCCCAAACTAGCCCTATATATTTATTACTGTTATATTCCAATTATGTAACAACTTGGACAGTAATATAAAATAATATGTGATTAACTTATAAATAAAACATCAAATACATTCATTCTCTAAGAATACTCATATACATATATGTGCATATGTGTGATTTTATTGGTAAACTGCCATTTACAAAGTATCATGCATAGTACAAATCGTTCATAAAATTATTCTAATAATGTCCATATTATTTGCTGATTTTTAGAAAACATGTCTTGTGATCTTTTGTTTAAACTAGCTATTATGAGCTAAATTAAATTCCTTTCTAAGCCATGACTTGAACATAGGGAATCATATAAAGTTTTTTGAATAACAATTCCATTAAAATGATAGTCATTAGTGGTAATATCAATAACCAGAAAGTTTATTTCTCTTTATATCAATAATACTTTGCATGACACTAAATCCTTTCAATTCCTGCTGAATTAGCAGCAATTACATTTAATTTGTTTTTAGCCCTTATAGTACCATATGACATATATTTAAAAATATATCCAATATCATTATCACTGACTAGGTTATAAAATCTATTTATTGGAACATCTTATTTACTTAAGTTCAACTTAATCCTTAAGGTTAAATATGTAAGGTAGAACAGTGTAGCAGTAAGCTCCAAGTTTTATTTACAAATTTATTTTGTTGTTGGCCAAGAGGGCAAGCACTTGACGGGTTTTAATAAACCCACTGCACTAAAAGGTAGAAATTAACAGAGATGGTGTAAAGAGGGACTTCTTATCAACCCGTTTTAATCTCCTCTCAGTCAAACCCTAGGGAACCCTCTCAGTGTCCACAGGGCTGGAAGTGCCTCCTTCCTCAGCTGCTCCCATGAATCTAGACGGCCTGCTCTCAGTCTCTCTGGAGTCCTCAAAACCTAATATTCTAAGGAAGCTATAGCTTCCCTGCAGTGAAGGGAGTGGTGAGCTTGCTGGCTAGCAATGGCTGCCTGCACACGTTGGGGCTATATGAACTCTGTCTTTTGGCTACTGGTGTTCTAGCACCCTCACCACAAAAGCTTCTTAACCAAACTAGGGGTGCAGAGATAAAATTTGAGCCAGCAATACTTTGATGCACAGTAATACTTTAGCTTCTATTTTTATAAAGTTTTCATTGAGGGGGGACAATGTTAAAACCACAAAGAAACAAAAGAATTCCTTCAGTCCAGTGGTTGTCTATGCTGACTACCATGAACATCCAGCAAAATACCAATTCCTGGTCCCACACTTGGGCAATTACCCCAATAACCCATGCATTGGCGTTGGTGTAAGTATATGAGTGGAGCAGTGCTGGCTTTAGGTTGACAGGCACCATCCTGCTTTTGTGGTGACCCACTGCCTCTCCTTGGAACACATCAGGAGACCGGGTAGTGGGATGTCTGTTTTCCTTTGCCTTCCTTGAATCTAAAACCAGCCAAGAAAGTAGCGTTGGTGGGGGAGGGGGGACAGCTGTGTGGCATTTGCATTGACCAATCTAAACAGATGTGGAAGCTGGGTGCTGGAGACCTGATTCTGTGCCTGGTGTTAATGCTGTATCTGCTGGGTGGTGAAGGGGGAAAGAAGAGGTAGTACCCCTGGGACAGCAGCTAGTTACCCACTTTACCAACAGGTGTGTAATAATCAACTAGTTTATAGGGATTGCTGTGTAACATAGTGAACTATCAGACCTGTACAATTAACTATTCCTTTTATTCTATCCTCCTACTAGGGTGTGCATTCTATGAGGTTCAGAGCCATAGTAGTCTGGTTCCTTTCTTATTTTGTAACTTTTATCTTGCCTAGTTTAAAGCTGTACCATGCAGCAGGTCTTCAATAAATATTTGTTATTACATGAATCAACGAGAGAAAAGCATGATTATTCCTGTAAAATGTGACCTTTTCTTCATGGTTTCAAGGCAATGTGACAAAATCATTTTACCCTGGAAAATTAGACTCTCCATAGTCTACAGTTTTCATTACAGACTGATTTCAAAAGGATGATTAGAAGTGATGAAAAATGTCTCTAGTATTTATGTTCTTTAAAGAGAGGGGAGTAAAACTACAAAAGGGCAGGTCAAGGAGTTGGTGGACCTGAAGCTTCTGTAATTGCATGATCTTCTTTAGAAAAAGAATATACAATTATGACTACATAATTAGGTATAAAGTAAATGTTTATATGGTCAGATAAAAATACCACAATGCATTTCATTGCAAACTATAAAGACTGACAAATATCAAATATACAAAATCCAGAAAAATAACATAATGACTTTATTAAATGTCTATACTCCCCTAATAATTTTACAATTTAAATATTTTATTTTTGTTTTTATGGAAAACTGAAATTATATAATTTTGGATTTTTTGCTTACTGTTTCTATGTATATCATTTTGTAATACTATTTTACTTTTTTTCTTTTCATTTTCCTTTCTATTTCTATACACCATGGTAATTACATTTTCCACATTGTCCATTCTACTGTGTCTTTTTTTTTTTTTTTTCTGTTTTGACTTTTTCTTCTATACTAACTGCTGAAACTCCAATACTTTGTCCACCTTATGCGAAGAGTTGACTCATTGGAAAAGATCCTGATACTGGGAGGGATTGGGGGCAGGAGGAGAAGGGGGCAACAAAGGATGAGATGGTTGGATGGCATCACTGACTTGATGCACATGAGTTTGGGTAAGCTCTGGGAGTTGGTGATGGACAGGGAAGCCTGGCGTGCTGCAATTCATGGGGTTGCAAAGAGTCGGACACGACTGAGCGACTGAACTGAACTGAACTGCTACAAATTCATTTTAATAAAACTGACTATCTTTTCCGTGAGTTCCTTAACTCCAATCTTTTTGGTATGCCTTCAATGAAACAATTATTTAGCTACATTTTCTGTAGTGGTTTAGTCGCTAACTAGTATGTGACTCTTTGTGACCCCATGGACTGTAGCCCACCAGGCTTTTTTTGTCAGTGGGATTCTCCAGGGAAGAATAATGGAGTGAGTTGTCATTTCCTTCTCCAGGGGATATTTCTGACCCAGAGATTGCACCTGGGTCTCCTGCATTACAGGCAGACTCTTTACCGACTGAGCTAGGAGGGGAGCCGTTACCTTTTCTAGGCCAAGATAAAATGTTTTGAATTTTCTGTTTCATGCATTTATTCTAACAAAGGTTTCTTCTACTATTTTTATATTGATTCTTTTTCAGCTTTTATAGTGATGCCTTTGTAATTTCTCCTATACTGCTCATCAAAGAATGAGTTGGATTCTTGACTGGTTATTTGTTGGCATTTCCTCTGAGGAGTGAATATTTTGTTGCCTTTTCTTCAATCTGTTCCTCTGAATCGTGTGGCCACTTTCTGGGGGTCTTTCTTGCACTTTCTTCCTATGCAGGTTCTGCTTGATCCCTGCCTACTTCCATTAGATCCTGCAGATCTTGTTTGATGCAAATTACAGGATATTCCAATTCTGGCTGTGCATAATGCCTTCATGAAAGTTTATTTTTACTAGCGTTTCCTGGACAGTTTTATTGTCACTGTGTTCACTTCCCCTTGATGGGCTTCTGTTGCATTACATTTCACATAGAATTTGTGAGAGTCATAGCTTCTAGGCTAGTCTGTAAATGATATATTCCTTTGGATTTCAATGAATATGTTTTTTTTTTCTTTTCCTATTTTCCATGATGCTTTTGTATGCATGATATGTAGAAAAAGAGGGAAATTATTATGTCTCTCCTGCCATGTTCAGACTGGAAGTCTTGAAATTAAGTTTTACTCTACATTTTTTTGTATGGCTAAATTTGTTGCATCTTATAAAAATTCACTTTTATAATTTTAAAGAAACTATTTTAACATATGATGCCATTTATTTTAAGACAGCACATGGATAAAGGAATTGACAGGCTGTTTAACTAGGGTTAACCTTCATATCCCTTGTGCACATATTCTGGTAATTTTTTAAAATGAACACAATGTCAAAAGCCACTCAGGAAACCCAAAGGGTTAGAGGAATCAGGTATGCTGAATAAATGCTCAATAGATTATAATCCTTGGGGGAAATCTCAGGGAAAAGCAGTCATAAACTAAAGCACAATCAATAGATAAACCAACAAGCATAGAGGCATTTAGCCCAAAAGCAAACAATCAGTTATTTCAGACATACTAGCCTTCTCATGGGAAACAGGTGGCTTTACTCTTAGTTAAAAGGGCAATGGATCTCAGGAGACATTTGGGATGTTAAGAGGCTTACAATGAGCACACAAGTAATTGGGTACTTTGTGTTCTCAGTGTGCATGCTTAATTACAAATGCACAACCTGTTTGTTTAATCATACCCAATTATGGAAATGGTGTAAGTGTTTCTGTGACCAAAACATCAGAACAGTTTTGTGATCTTAGCAATTGCAGCAGCAGTTTCTTTCTCTGCGTATTGGTCTTAACTTCACAACTGCGGATTCATATGACATCAAGTTCACTTGGATCAGGAATAATGCACGCATCCAAGCTGAATATGCTGGTATCCATTGTGAAGAAACAGTAAACACAGATTTACACATAAAATGGCATGCCTTGTATATAGTTAGGTGCTAAATAAGCATTCATTGATTTGCCTTAACAAAGTATTATTATATCTCAGAGAATCAATCACTGTGACTTGAGATAATTTGCTGAAGTTTCTCACTTGTTTATAAGCTTTAATCTAGGTAGATATAAACACAAACTATTCATGCACTGCCATCTCTGAAGCCTCTAGGGATCCAAAACCTTTTGCATTCCTTTGAGCTATTCTTGCATAAACCATTTCATCTCTTTGTAAAGTCAGTTCCGGGCTTCTTTGCTTTCAAACGTCAGTAAAAACCATGATTTCTGAAATGAAGTCATCTAATGAATTGAATAAGGTATTTTGGGCAGTTCTAAGTATCAAAGGAGACCACACGGTGGCTGGCAGGGTTTGGTCCCCAAGGTCTGATATATATCAGTGGGAAGAGCTCTGTTTTGAAGCATTTGAAGACAGCCACATTATCTATTTCTTTTCTTCTTTTTCCACATTTCTTTTTTTCTATCTATTTTTGTTTCTTATTATTAAATCAAGTTATTATCACAGCACAATCAGAAACCCTACTGAATATTAACAGACCAACAAACTCTAATATAGCCTTATAGTTAAAGGCTTAAAGATAATCTAAAAAAAGTAACTTTTTTTTTTCACTTTCAAAGCCAATGAGATGAATTGTCTTCACCTCAAAGGATAAATGTTACTTATACAAAAATTAAAAATAAAAGGCTTTTAACAGTAGTCTTGCTTTACCATAATTAAAGAAGTTTCATTTCTTTTTCTTATTCCAATGATTTATGTGTATGTGTGTGCCCTTTAGAGCAATCAGATTAGTAATCACCCTTTTTCTATTCTACTTAAAGGATATATATTTTTTTGGGGAAAAAAAAAACACAGGAGTATCATTCTTTCTCTTCATTATTCAATTTCAAACTCCTCATATGCTAAGTATCATGAGACTATGAACAGCAGAAACATATTACAAAGGTGAAGACATAGCAAATGTTTCTACATGTGGAACACATGGCTTATTCTTCTTCCTAGTGACAGAAACTCTTTCCAAGCTAATTAATAGGGAAATATACTTGAACAAATTTTCTTCTAAAGTAACTGTTGCTGCTGCTGCTGCTACTAAGTCACTTCAGTTGTTTCAGACTTTGTGCGACCCCATAGACGGCAGCCCACCAGGCTCCGCCATACCTGGGATTCTCCAAGCAAGAACACTGGAGAGGGTTGCCTTTCCTTCTCCAATGCATGAAAGTGAAAAGTGATAGTGAAAGTGAAGTTGCTCAGTTGTGTCCGACTCTTCACAACCCCATGGACTGCAGCCTATCAGGCTCCTCTGTCCATGGGATTTTCCAGGCAAGAGTATTGGAGTGGGGTGACATCGCCTTCTCCGAAAGTAACTGTTAGGTCCCAGGAAAGAAAAGGAAAATGCAAGAAGAAAACTGATTACTGTCTATTGGTGGAGCTCTTCCTGCATGATGCAGAGAAGACCATTACCACTCATAACCATATTCAGCAATGATATCAAGAGCAAAAAGAATACTATAGTGATGGTGTGAGATATTAAGCCAAGTTAAAGCAAACTTTATCTGTGAAAGGTAATCTTTTTTGTTGCTGTTAGCTTGAACATCTCTTCTCTAAAGAAAAGAGTGACTCACTTTTCTTTCATCATTTGAAATGTTTACATATTACATGGAATTAGTATTACATTCATTTTCTTTGAAAAAATAAATAACGTTTAAATAAAATAACTTGAAATTTGTGTACATCAGGGGGTTTATAAAGTATGTTCACATAAAGTATTCTGTATCAAACTTTAAAAGAATTTTGTGAGCATGTGTGAGATTATTCTCATAAAAGTTAGAGTTACACGTTACCAGGTTAAGTGGAAGCTGAGTGGGTAGTGAAGAAATGAAGTAATCCACCCTTAACCACATGTTTTCCATGACTTCATTCATACTATCATATCTAATATAAATATTGTGGTTGTCAGCAGGAGGAGGAGGAGAGGGGGAAGGGGAGAGAAGGGGTGGGGAGAAGGATTCAGCATTCCACAGTGGGACGCCTACTGAACTTAGATTTGAAAACTCAAGTTCTATTTCTGGATCTTTTGAATTTTAATAATATAATCTTGAGTTGTGATGAGACTTAAAATATATAATGAACTTGAAAGAGCTACATAAACTATATGCAACTATGCAATTGAAAGTTACTATTCTGATCATGTCATCAGTCATTTACCTCCTTAACACATCCTGCCTTAATTGATAATTATTTGATGATGATTTCAAGGAGTACAAGCAAGGTGTACAAGCAAGGTCCCCAGCTGGCAGTTTTGAACTACTCAAGCTTATCTCCACATCTCTGTGTCATTGTTCATACACTATTTTGGCCAAGGTGAATATTTTTGTTCTCTCTTTGGATTTCAAAATATGTGCTGAAGAAGAGAGAAGAGGCAGAAGGGTGTATGTATCCATGCCTCTGCCTTCTGCCATATCCTATTCCCAATATCATATTTTTATCAGTGATATTTCTCACTTTTTTTTTTAATGAATTGATAGGAATTGCTGCTGCAAAACTATTGGTTCCTCAGCATCAGATACTTTGAATGACTCAGAAGGAGCTGAGAAACTTTAAATCCTGCTTTAATATTCCTCTGATGCTTGGGGGAAAGCAAGAGATAGACTCAAAGCTTTTAGTTGGCTATAAATATAAACAGTTTAACCAATATTTTCTCCCACATAATTTTCCTCAATCATTCTAGCAAGGAGTACCCTATCTCTTTTGTGAAGACATTTCAGTTACACAAAGAGCATATGAGTTCAACTTAAGCATCATTGACAGAGGTTGAAGGGCAAAAAAGAGAATGAAGATGATACTTAGCAGTTTATTAGAATCCGCTTCATAGACGAGATCAAATACATTTAGTTTTACTAGTTTATTCTGCTGTATTGATATATTCTAAGTTACTGGAAAGATTACAGTTCTCACTTCACATTTACATTATTTTAATACCTGTATATAAATCCAAATGTAAATATTCTGCAAGAGAATCTAACATAAATGTTTTAATTTTCAATTCACCAAATATTTCTTTGGTTGTGTTGAATTCTCATACACTGTAAAAGCCAGGGCAAGCATAAAATAAACACTATATGGACACATTTAAATATTCTGGATCAGTGAACTAGCATAAAAGGTTGCTGCAGAAATGGCAGATAAGTAATCTAAAACAGCCAAGGAAGCATGAATGTGGAAAGAAAAAAAAGTAAATTATTTATTGACTACCTACTTAGAGTCTAGAATTCTTCTGGGTCTTTGAGGGTAAAATATGTTAAATGCATGGTCTCTGACAGAGAAACTTACAGTCTGGTTAGGGTTAGAACTAGGGCACATCAACTCTATTGACAGGAGAAAGTTCCCTTTTTTTTTTTCATGTAAATCATAGGACTGTGTTCCTAGACTAGTTTGAATAACCACTGAATGGGACATCTTTATTTTTATTTGGTTAAATAAGCAGAAGTCTATCTATTTATAAGTGAAGTTAAAATTAAACCTTAGCATTATCAATCAATAACTGTCTTTAATAGACATAAAAAGTAGAAGCATTATTGTGCACATATATTATAAAACAAAAACATAATAAAAAAGGAAAATAATGCATTCAAATCATCTTTGAAAAAGTTTTTGTTTTTATTTAAAAAATTCAATAATAAATTATAAAAATACACCAGATCATAAAAAATAATGTAAAACCCTGCTATTCAGAGATCTGTAGCATTTTAGTGAGCTATCATTTATACATTCATTCAACAAACACCTACTGTTGCCATGTGGCAGATACCTTATAAACAAAAACACACATATACATCCCTACTTTCATAGACCTTAAAGTAGTGTAGTAAATAGATACTAACTCAATCATGAAATTAAGAAAAGTAAAACTAGTTCTGTGACAAATTCTTGGGAAAGTAGCATAATACCAAGAATGAGAGTAGTTAGTAAGTAAAGTATCAGGATATGACCTAGCAGAGTGATCAAGGAAGCATTCTCTAAGGAAATTAGCCTGAGCTAAGAACATAAGGATAAGTAGAAGCTCATTAAGTCAAACAGTAATGAAAAAGAATTCCAGATATAGAGAACAACCCCAACAATAAGGAGAGAGGCCAAGCACAAAGAAAAGCTGCAAGAGGAGTTTGACTTGGCTAAGCCAGGCGTCAGATGACGCTGGAGATAGGGTACAGTTATGGGATCCTACCGAAAGATATCAGATGGGATAGGGGCATTTTTAGATTTGCATTTTCAAAAGTTCCCTCTAGATGAAGTATGAAGAATAAATCGAAAAGAAGAATGGTAGCATGGATGATTTAAACTAGTTAGTGATAAGTTAGGGGGCTAGTTCAAACTAGTTGAAAAGTGATGGTAACTTGAAGTAAAGTATTGCAGTGGACATGGGCAAAACGAAAATGTTTAGAGATCTTACTTAGCCATAATTATTAGAATTGAGTGAGAAACTAAATGTACAATGGAGAAAAAGAGAAGGTATTAAGAATGGCTTAATATTTTCTTAATTATAAACAAAATGGAAGGCAGTATCATTGACTTTAATTAAAAAAAAGGAAAAAGATGATAAGCCTATGATATTTTTGGTCAGTACTTAATATATCCATTATTGCCATATTGGCCTGGCAAAAGATTGTAATTGCAATACAAAAAAGTTACCTTATCATTACTACTTTCTTTTGGAATGAAACACTTTTCACAATTGTAGTCATTGTAGTTACACACATAATTTAAGGTCAAGGAGTTTTGAAGATAGTGTTGATGATTTTTTTCCTGTCGTTTTGGCTCCTAAAGTCTCAGACACTTTAGTGCTTTTATGCTTCTAGATTTACCATTTTTCTGCTGGTAAACATTTTCTATGTTGTTTGTTCTTCTTGTGTGTGTGTGCTCAGTCATATCCGACTCTTTGTGGCCTTCTTTGTGGGCTTCCCTGATGGCTCAGATGGGAAAGAATCTTCTGGAAATGCAGGAGACCTGAGTTTGATCCCTGGGTTGGGAAGATCCCCTGGAGAAAGGAATGGCTACCCACTCCAGTATTCTTGCTAGAGAATTCCATGAATAGAGGAGACTGGTAGGCTAAAGTCCATGGGGTCACAAAGAGTTGGACACAACTGAGCGGCTTTCACTTCACACTTCACTTGTGGTCCAGTGGACTGTAGCCCACCAAGTTCCTCTGTCCATGAAATTTTCCAGGCAAGATATACTGGAGTAGGTTGCCATTTCCTACTCCAAGGGAATCTTTCCAACCCAGGGATCAAATCTGAGTCTCTTGCATTTCCTGCCTTGCCAGGCAGGTTCTTTACCACTAGCACCAGACAACTATCTAGTTGGGCTAAAATGCACTGGATTTGCTAGTAGACAATGTGTAAGGTGATGGCCTGGCTCTCAATAACCTTCCTTCACTATGAATGGGAACTTTTGGTCATGTCAATTTCATGAACCTGTTATTGTCATTAATTCAGTTGTACAAGCCTTACTAAGTGTAACCAAACCAGACTTAGTCTACTGGAAATTTGAAACCTATAAAATACACACATATGCACACATGTGCACACACACAGATATAGAACAATTGAAGGTGAGTCACATTAATTACAAAACTCTAAAAGAAGTTTCATAAATGATAACTGTCAAGATACCCTGAATTGACTCCAAATTAGTTCCCTTCTAGGCCATTGTTGACCATGGCCATTCAAACGTTCTTTTGATCTAACTCTTCCTTTCCTCCAACAATATTTTACAACAAAAATAGAATTGTCTGCTATGTCACAATAACTGTACTGTTTATCATAGTTGCACATAAAATATAACATGCCCTCAAAAGCCTCTTGATGAAAGTGAAAGAGGAGAGTGAAAAAGTTGGCTTAAAGCACAACATTCAGAAAATGAAGATCATGGTATCTGGTCCCATCACTTCATGGGAATTAGATGGAGAAACAGTGGAAACAGTGTCAGACTTTATTTTGGGGGGCTCCAAAATCACTGCAGATGGTGATTGCAGCCATGAAATTAAAAGACGCTTACTCCTTGGAAGGAAAGTTATGACCAACCTAGATAGCATATTTAAAAACAAAGACATTACTTTGCCAACAAAGGTCCATCTAGTCAAGGCTATGGTTTTTCCAGTGGTCATGTATGGATGTGAGAGTCAGACTGTGAAGAAAGATGAGCACCAAACAATTGATGCTTTTGAACTGTGGTGTTGGAGAAGACTCTTGCGAATCCCTTGAACTACAAGGAGATCCAACCAGTCCATTCTAAAGGAGACCAGTCCTGGGTGTTCTTTGGAAGGACTGATGCTAAAGCTGAAACTCTAGTACTTTGGCCACCTCATGCGAAGAGTTGACTCATTGGAAAAGACTGTGATGCTGGGAGGGATTGGGGGCAGGAGGAGAAGGGGATGACAGAGGATGAGATGGCTGGATGGCATCACCGACTTGATGGACATGAGTTTGGGTGAACTCCAGGAGGTGGTGATGGACAGGAGCGCCTGGCTGCTGCAATTCATGGGGTCGCAAAGAGTCGGACACGACAGAGTGATTGAGCTGAACTGAATCCATGGAAACCATGTAAGCTGAAACTTATACAAAAGTTAGGTGGCCTCAACAGAAATATGTGTGTGGAATTGTCAGTTGACATGTAAGAGCTATTGGAGATCAGGGATAACAAGTTAGAAAATGCTTCATGAAGAAAGTGATGTTATCACTAGCTTACAGAAGACAATTAGGGTAAAGATTGGGACTCAGTGGTTGGAGAGCTTAAGTCAGAGGGAGACAGGTGAGAAAATATTTAAATGTAAAGCAGCAGAAAATAGACTGGAAACAACAATTATCTTGGGATGGCTGAGAAATCTGAAGTCTGGGAGAGGAATAAAATGAGAGTGCTGTGAAAATAAACTATGAGTGATGGGCAGGTACCAGATTGCAGAAAATCTTGTAGAGCCTGCCAAGAGTTTCAGACTACATCTTATGAAAAAGGGAGACACACTGAAGGGTATTAAGCAAAGGATTCATGTGATTTGTTTTACACTGCAGGAAAAGAGAGGCAGTAGACAAAGATCTGTGGCAATTTCCGGGGACTACTACAGTGATGCAGACAGAGGTGATGAAGGTCAAAGGTCATAGGGGAGATACAGGAAAAGGAAAAATGCTAAGAAAAATTTGATAGAGCTTGGTAATTGATTATATTTGCAGTAAAGAGTGTGGGATACCTCTCATATTTCTGACTTCATACTTAATTTCCCTGCATTTGATTACTTTATCTTTAAAATGATTATCTTTAAAAACTGCCTATAAGATGTTATAAGGAATAAATTTAGATAGTATTTGCAGAGAATCTATCACCATATACAGCATATAGAAAAAATTTCAAACAGATTTAGTTTCCTTCTCTCTTTTCTTCTCCTTTTCAGATAATTTTAAATAGTCACAGAAGTACTCAATGCTGATTACAATTAGTAACAATTTATTTTTCATTATATAAATGGTTAATTATTTCACATGCTAGGATTAAAACAAATCCCTTAAAAATGTCATCTGACATAAGTATCTCATACTAATATTTTGTGCATTCCAAATGAAATGGAAAAAAGATTCTTTTAATGTCAAAATTTTTGAACATGGAATTAAATTTTATTAAAATATAAAATCACCTGCTGGAAATTTATTTAAAATAGAAGATTGAGTTAAAGCTGGAATGGTTTAAAGTAATTCTATTTTAAAACCAATAATAATAATAAAAAAACTGCTATCAACTACATCAATAGCAGTTAAAGAAACTCACATTTTCAAGTCATTCTCATTGGTGTCATTAACCTAATGTTAACAATTTAGATGAAGGTGTGTGTGTGTGTGTGTCATTCTTATTGCTTCATTGACCATCCCACTTTTCAAAAAGAGACAAAATTGAAAAGACTAGAATGTATTATTTACCTCAGAGACTAGAATATCTGTAAGGAGTTGGCCTTCTCTTACCATAAAAATGGAGTCAAATATTGATTTTAATTATCCAAAGTTAAAAGGAAAATTCTCCCTGATACAAAATAGGTTCTGCTAATCTGAAAAAAATTCAGTAGCTTGGAACATCAATAAGATATAGACCATTAGAATGGTAAAAATAAGTTTTCATTATCATGTCTTACTGTTTATAATATCTCACTTTAACTTAAGAATACAAGTTGGACTTAGAATTTACACCTTGCTAAATCAACCATTTTCTTAACAATACTTTCTTTTTATTCTGTCACTTATACGTAATACTGCATATTACATAGCAACTGCTAAGTTCATACCACAATCGATAAAATGTGAGCCACTTTCTACTGTAGAGAAAATTTCCAGAAAAACCTAGCTGACCAGAAAATGTTCAGTTTGTCAAGGAATATAGATATACTCTTGTTTCTCTGTTTTACAATATATACACACATACAACTCTGGTGGCCTTAAGTGTATGACTCTCCACAATATATTTTAAAAAATATACTTTTTAAAGTAGCTAGCAATTATCCATCATAAATAAGGGTAATGACAATTGATGTAAAAAATTGTTTACTATATAAGCAGCTTTTAGGATTCAATATTTTGTATAGATCTTTTAATAAAACATCATCAGATTTAGAAAATTCATGCACCTATGGCTAAATAGAAATCCTCAATATGCAATCAAAATTCTAATAGAGTGACTACAAGAGGGAAGGGTGAAGGGTAAGCTTTCATATTTTTCAAAATGTCCACAACTAGAATTTTATAAATTGCATCAGTTTTCTCTAAGTAAATCTTATGACCTCTTAATGATTTCCTGTTATAAATAGGTATAACATAGGTATATATAATACTGAAAAACACAGACAACATCGTGGTCAGCTGAGTGAGCTTTTACCTAATACTACAAAGTGAATTTGTTCTCTGAATCTCAGAGTTCAAATAGTTTCAAGAAAACAAGTGTTTTTCCTCTAGGAATGCAGCTAAATCTATTCAGGCTGTGAATATCAATTGTAATTTTGCATCTATTTCATCAAACATTATCATAAACCACAAAATCTTTACTGCTTTTTATTTTTTACTTCAGTTGGGCTCATATTTAGAATGTTATATACTCACTGCTTCTTTTGTGAAAAATATATAAAATAATTTGCTCCACAAATATGTTTAAACATAAGAGTTGAAAGAAAAACGCTTTTAAGAAAAGTAGAGCTTTTAGATGACATTTTTTATCAGGTGCTTGGCTTAAGTATTTTAAAGATAAAGTAATCAAATGCAGGGAAATTAAGTATGAAGTTAGAAATATGAGAGGTATCCCACACTCTTCTCTTTACTGCAAATATAATCAATTACCAAGCTCTATCAAATTTTTCTTCTTAGTATTTTTCCTTTTCCTGTATCTCCCTTATTATTGCCTTTGACCTTTATCACCTCTGTCAGCATCACTGCAGTAGTCCCCGGAAATTGCCACAGATCTTTGTCTTACTGCCTCTCTTTTCCTGCAGTGTAAAACGAATCACGTGAATCCTTTGCTTAAATACCCTTCAGTGTGTCTCCATTTTTCATAAGAGGTAGAAATTTTTTGTACAGTTCTTCTGTGTATTCCTGCCACCTTTTTATATCTTCTGCTTCTAGGTCCATACCATTTCTGTCCTTTATGGAGCTCATCATTGCATGAAATATTCCCTTGATATCTCTATTTTTCTTGAAGAGATCTCTAAGTCTTTCCCATTCTATTGTTTTCCTCTATTTCTTTGCACTGATCACTGAGGAAGGCTTCTTATCTCTCCTTGCTATTCTTTCGAACTCTGCATTCAAATGCATATATCTTTCCTTTTCTCTTTTGCTTTTTGCTTCTCTTCTTTTCACAGCTATTTGTAAGGCCTCCTCAGACAGCCATTTTTGCTGTTTTGCATTTTGTGGGTTTTTTTTTTTTTTGCATGTTTTGTGTTGGAGTTTCACAATTATTTTGACCAGTTCTGATTTAAAGTGAATTCAGTACCACTTTTTTATTTCCTTTTCTGGTTTGCTAATTATCCAGTATCTTTAACTATTCTCAGTTAACACAAGGCACACTTTGTCATTCCTGTTTTGGATATGCATAGAGATCAGTATTAAATAAATATTATATTATTATTTTATTAAATTATCTCTTCAACATTTATTTTCAATGCTTATTTTGCACATTTATCATGTGCTCTGGTGAAATGACTTCAGTTTCTTTCTTCCTTTTTAAAGTTGAGAGTTATTTTGGTGGGAATTTTTAGGACTTCAAGCCTGGGAGACAGCATCTCAAGTGACCCTGATACAACTTTTCTGATGAGGTAGGGGCAAGAGTCTGGCTATACAGAATTTTTCAACAAGGGATGGGTAGTTGAAACATCAAAAGATTATTGTTAATTCAGGAAAACCAGATAGCTTTAGTTAAGGAACTCAGCACTTTTCTATTTATATGCTCAGTTGTGCCCAACTCTTTCCCCTCTATAGACTGTAGCCTGCCAGGCTCCTCTTGTTTGTCGGATTTTCCCAGCTAGAATACTGGAGTAAAT
The DNA here is from genome assembly GCF_014754425.2 of Oryx dammah. Lineage (NCBI taxonomy): Eukaryota > Metazoa > Chordata > Mammalia > Artiodactyla > Bovidae > Oryx > Oryx dammah. The sequence goes on from NW_024070201.1 coordinate 9,293,853, forward strand.
TTCCATTTTGTTCTCCAAGGGATCTTTCCAACTGAGGGATCAAACCCAAGTCTCTCGCATTTCCTGCATTGCAGGTAGATTCTTTACTTCTGAGCCACCAGGGAAACCCCATTTTCTATGTGTGGGAACAGGCAAGAGTCTGGGCATACTGTAATCATTCTTTCATATGCATCTCAGCTATCTGGGGCCAACATCTCACAATTTGATTTTTCACATCCTTAGTTCCTTGCTCACCATAAGGAGTGGCAGCATCCTGAGAGCCACTGGGTCAAAAGCATTGTTCTTCACAGGCACCCTCCTGGCTCAGAAATTCACATTTGGAGGGTCAGAACTGCTGATGACTGTGACATTCTTTGTTTCAAAAATTGTTTATAGTTGTGTCTCTGCTACACTATGACTATCAATTTTACTAGCTACATTACTTATATTATAAGATTGTTATCTCTTACAGTATGTGACCAACCCTTCAACAAATGTAATAATGACTACTGCTGCTGCTGCTAAGTCACTTCAGTCATGTCCAACTCTGTGCAACCCCATAGATGAGAGCTCACAAGGCTCCCCCGTCCCTGGGATTCTCCAGGCAAGAACACTGGAGTGGGTTGTCATTTCTTTCTCCAATGCATGAAAGTGAAAAGTGAAAGTGAAGTTGCTCAGTCGTGTCTGACTCTTAGCAACCTCATGGACTGCAGCCTACCAGGCTCCTCCATCCATGGGATTTTCCAGGCAAGAGTATTGGAGTGGGGTGCCATTAATAATGACTAGGTGACCTGAAATAATTGATCAAAAATATAGTTCTGTATACCATCAATAATTTTAATAGTGTGATATAGGTATGAGAAGAAGCAATGAGGGAAATATCTCCTGGATACTAACAGGTTAGAAGACAGAGGATCCAGAGAGTCTTTAATCTATCAATGGGCCAAGTCCAGAAATTAACACCTGGGATGACCTACCAACAAGTACACAAAATGACTTCACTTTCTTAGTAAACTCTGAAAAAGAACAAAGGAACAAACAACAAAACACTATAATGGTAACAATCCTACTTCTTCAGTGAGAATCATAGTGAATGTAGGGTTGAGCTCACAGAACATTCTTATTCTTGTGACCTCAAATTTCAGAAATATACATGAATATTCACTTTTCATAAGGATAATTCTATCTGATGATTTACATTCAACCTACTGCTTTTGGTTCTGAAATACTTTGTACCCCACAGACATATAACTGTACACATTTTCCTAATTATGTTTCTGCGGGGTCACGGCCATTTTTATTTTTATACTTCATGTATTTATATTTAAAACTCCACTCTATGTGTTGTTGAACCTAACATATGGGTTGATATAAAAATCTACATTTAAACAATTTTGTTTTTATATTTTAATTAAATACCAGTTATTATATTTAAAAATACTATTCAAGTAGCTGGGCAAGAGGAAAAGATAGAACTTAATTTATATGGTAGGAATGAACCTGGGTATTTTGTATGTATTAGTTACATTAATTATTCAAAAAGGTTATGAGACAAATATTATTTTCATTTTACAACAAAGGAAACAGAAGCTCAATAAGATCAATAAATTCTCCAGTGACACATGGAGGCAGTCACATAGCCAGGACTCGTACTATCCTGCTTTGGATTCAACATTTACACTTTTTCTGAAAGATGGCATTTTCCATATTAGCTCTAAAACATAACTCTGTCCTAACACTGAACACATATTTTGGGCAGGAATTTGTATAGAATACAAAAAAGTCATTATATTTGACTACATTAACTCCCATTTCTGTACACTGCTCTGCAGTAAAATGAATAAAAGAAGAAAATCTCAAATTTACCTTATAAAAGTAAATGTGGGTTAAGTGCTATAAGCCATTAATAACTTATGTACTCATTCATTTATGTAGTAGTTACTTACCTTTACTTTACTATGCCCAAGAAAACACTATGGTATTTAATGTCTAGCCTCTACCCTACTGAAAACTAGAAGGAAATTGGAATTAAAATTTTAAATACAAAACACATTTACAATTGATGAAAACTATGGCAAGTGAAAAATGAGTCATTGTTGTAGTATCAAAATATTTTACTGCCAATATTTTTTTAAAAAAATTCAGAACAGAATAAGGGGGAAAAAAAGAAACCCCAAATCCAAGTGGCTCAGATATAAAAATATTAATATTGTATTGCATTTCCTTCTAGAATAGTCTTAAATATATTATTTACACAGTTTATACCAGTGTTTGGTTAACTACATGTCACAACTTACTTGTTGGCAAAGAAATCACTTTAATGAGTCACAACTTAAAATTTTTAAAACACTAAACTAGAGGAAAAAAGGAAAATCCCAATATGCATTGTATGTAGTAGGATGACATTGCTTCAAAATATTTTTAATATGCTATTTATTTATGTGCATATGAGGGTCATGTATACAATATATTGGTTAAGGAAGAGATAAAACATATGAATAACATTGATTTAGATTGTATCCTAAGTTGAATGTTATATTCTGTTTTTTTCCATATAAATAATGTTTTTTACTTCCTCAGATATTTTTAAATCACACAGTTTCCTATGGCCATTGAATATTTCTTTAGATTGCTCCAACATGGTGTTAATTATTCTATGCTTGGGCATTTTGTTCTTGTCACTTTTACTATAATGGATTTTGCTAGATTTTTTAATATATTTTTTCAAATAGATCCCTTGAATTACTATTATGAAGTGAATAGCAGCTTTAAAAGCATAAATATTATTATTTAAATATACTTATGTTTATCTTTGCTACATTAAAATTCATATTTTTACAAATTGAATACATTACAAAAATTTAGATGAGAAAATACTTTTAATCTCCCTACACAAACCCTATTACTGGTTTCATCACTTATGTATCTATTTAACTTTTCACTGACTATTATAAAACACAAATTATCTAAAACAAATAGCAACACAGAATGCTAAGAATAAATTGAACGTAGTGGTACAGAGAAAACCAGTCACAAGAGTAGATGCACAGAACAGCCTTCATTCCAAAGAGAAAGGTTTTTATGTATAAAAATCTGCATAATATACATATTTTAAAGGGAGACTGTGTAATTACCCTCATATAATGACAGTTATAATTGTATTAACATCTGAGAATAACTGTCTTTTGCCACTACATCTAAAGAAGTATTTTTCTTTTTTAAACATAATCATAAACAAATTTATTTTTTGGAAAATAAATTTATTTTTATTTATTTTTGTGGAAACTTTGATTTTTGGCTCAGATCCTGACAGACTCCTAGACTGCTTTGTTGGTCAAGGAAAAATGAGCATGAGGACAAGCCAGGCCATTCAGATTCATGGATCAAAAAAGTCCAAGATCAACCACCAGTAACAAATGTTAAAACTGTCAAAAATACTCAGAGCAACAAGCTGGGATGCATAATGCAGTAGCCTAAGGTGAAGGATTACCTCTTGTTTAGTCAAGCATCTGAAACACGGAAGCAGAAGCCACTGTACCTGATCCATTGTTACTTGGAAAATTTAAAAGAATACACACACAAAAAAAAAATAATAAAAAAAATAAAAGAATACACAGTATGAGCACACATAGAATTTCAACTTGGCAATTAGCTTGCCCTTAGCCTGGAGTGTGTCATTCATTTATGGGCCAATAACCAGGCTCCTTGCTGATTAGGTTCAGAAAATTCTAAGCGGGTAAAAGAGGATGATTCTTCTACAACACACTGAGGCCTGTGCTCTCCCTGACTTGGAGAAATACCTTATTTTTTTAAAAAAAGCAAAACTGGAAAGTGTATATAATTTAAGGAGGAAGGAAAATAATTGTGTTATCTTCCAGGCTCCAAGCCTTGCCTTTATAAAGAAAAAAATAGGCAGCTATGAGGACCACACAATTTTCCAACGGCTGGATTTATCCCGTATAGCAAACTCTCTGCCAGTTTTATAACATCAATGTTTGGGCCTACTGCCTATATGACCAGAGTGAATTACTCAAAAGTCATATTGAAAAAAACCCTTAAGCCAAAAACTCTAACAGCTCTCCATATTATACTAGCTTCTAAAATTAGTGAGCATGTTCTTTATCCCTTCTGAAAATAGTAATCAGAGTAGGATTGTGAGAGGTACTGACAAGAAATGCCTTTATTTTTCCAAACTGAACAGTTAATTTCTATAATTAGAGATTAGTATGCCTTGAACATTAGTGTCCTCTTGCTCACAATTCATGCATTGAAATGCTAACCCCTGAAATGACAGTGTGAGGGACTGGGGCCTTTGGGAGATGATTAGGTCATAAGGGCCGAGTCTTCATATTGGAATTGATGTCTTTATAAAAGAGATTCACAGAACTCCCTAGGCCCCTGTACATCATGTGAGGATAAAAGGGAAGTTGGCACTGTGCAGCTCAGAAAAGGATTCTCACCAGATGGGATTATGCTGGCACTCTGATTTTGGACTTCCAGCCTCCAGAACAGTGAGTAATGAATTTGTCATTTATAAGCCACCCAGTCTATGGTACTGTGTTGTTCAGCTGCCTGGTTGTGTCTGACTCTGTGACCCTACAAACTGCAGCACGCCAGTCCTCTCTGTCCCTCACCATCTCCCAGAGTTTGCCCAAGTTCACATTCATTGAGTTAGTGATGGCATCCAGCCATCTCATCCTCTGACACCCTCTTCAGATGACCAAAATACTGGAGTTTCAGTTTCAGCATCAGTTCTTCCAGTGAATAATCAGGGTTGATCTTCCTTAAGATTGACTAGTTTGATCTCCTTGCTGTCCAAGGGACTTTCAGGAGTCTTCTCCAACACCACAGTTTGAAGGCTTCAATTCTTTGGCATTCTGCCTTCTCTACAGTCCAGCCCTCACAACCTTACATGACCACTGGGAAGACCATCACCTTGACTATATGGACCTTTGTCGGCAAAGTAATGTCTTTGCTTTTCAACACACTGTGTAGGTTTGTCACTGCTTTCCTACCAAGAAGCAGTTTTCTTCTGATTTCATGGCTGCAGACACTGTCTGAAGTGATTTTGGAGCCCAAGAAGAGGAAATCTGTCACTACTTCCACATTCTCCCCTTCTATTTGCCATGCAGTAATGGGGCTGGATATCATGATCTTAGTTTTTTTAACATTTAGTCTTAAGCTGGCTCTTTTACTCTCCTCCCCAACCCTCATCAAGAGGCTCTTTAGTTCCTCTTTGCTTTCTGACATTAGAGTGATATCATCCACATGCCTGAAGTTGTTGATGTTTCTCTCACCTATCTTGATTCCGGCTTGTCGCTCATCCAGCCCAACATTTCTCATGATTAAAACATTTTTGGCAGGTGACACCATGTTGGCTACTCATACAGTAAAGAATCTGATTACAATGCAGGAAACCTGGGTTCAATTCCTGGGTCGGGAAGATACCCTAGAGAAAGGAATGGCAACCCACTCCAGTATTCTTGCCTTGAGAATCCCATGGACAGAGGAGCCTGGTGGGCTACCGTCCATTGGTTTGCACAGAGTTGGATAGGACTGAGTGACTAACACTTTTCCCTTCATGGATCACTGCCTTGTTGTGGAGAAAGGACTTGTATAACTCAATGAAGCTATGAGCCATGCTGCACAGGGCCACCCAAGACAGGTCACAGCAGAGAAAGTTCTGACAAAACATGATCCATTGGAGGAGGGAATGGCAAACCACCCCAGTATACTTGCCATGAGAGCCTCATAAAAGGCCAAAAAGATATGATACCAAAAGATGAGTGTCCAATACACTACTAGAGAAGAGCTGAGGAGAATTACCAATATCCCCAAAATGAAGTGGCTGGGCCAAAGTGGATAGAATGCTCATTTGCTGATGTGACTGGTGACAAAAGTAAAATCCGATATTGCAAAGAACAGTATTGCATGGTACCTTTTTACAGGAGTCTGAATGAGTTAAGGCAGAGATCCATACTTAGTATTATCATATTTTTTAAAGACTAAGATCTCAATAGATACCATATAAAATTATCCGTTAGTTGAGATAAATGGTAGATACAATGCAAGAAAAGGAAGAATACTAGGAAACAAATTAGTCCGGATAGGGTCCTGGTAGACACAGAGATTATCATAAGTCAGTAAAGGGAGAAATGAGATCTGAGATAATGTATTATATGGTTACAAAATATTCAGAGACTATTTTATTCAAACCATTCCCTTGCTTCCTACATTTTCTCCCTTTTTACTTATTTTGAGAGCAATAAAATATGCTTCCTGCACTCAAGGAGCTCGTGGCTGATTAAGGAAAAGCACATCAAAGGCAAATAACCCTAATCCAATCTCAATGTCAAGGGAGCCCTTAGCAACAAGTGTTTAAGTTTATGTAGTTAGCAAAGAAAGGCATTACCAAACAGAGCTTATTCCATTGGGAGCTTGAAGAATGCCTTCCTATTTGTTGCACTCACAGTAAGTTCCTGCTTAAAATTCAAAAATTAATTTAAAGTATAGACTTCCATAAAAAACAGAGTAGAAATAGTAGAAATATTAAAGCAAGCTACTGAATTGTTGCGCTTCCTAGGTGGAACAGTGGTAAAGGCTCCTCCTGCCAATGCAAGAGACACAGAGAGGAGGGTTTGATCCCTGGGTCGGGAAGATCCCCCGGAAGAGGAAATGGCAATCAACTCCAGTATTCTTGCCTGGAAAATTCCAAGGTAAGAGAAGCCTGGCGGGCTACAGTTCATGGGACTGCAAAGAGCTGGATATGACTGAACATATACACACAACACAACACACTGAGTTGTACAGGTCCAACACTACATAACCATTTCAACCTCTTTTGGATGACATGAGATAAAAAGCACACGTCTAAACTCAGGAGTAGTAGGATTGCTATTAAAATATTGAACTATGGTGCTACTCTACTTTTTCAATAAAAAATATTACTTTAAACCTTTTCAGCCCCTGTTCACTACAGATTTATCATTCAAACTTATTGACCTGAACGTGGCTGAAGAAAAACTTATAAGTCAAACAGCTGGGGTAGAGCAATTAACACATAAAGAATGAATACAGAAAATAAAGATTTTAAATCACTCTATTAACTTTTTTTGGCTACACTCCATGGGGTTGCAAAACAGCTGTGCATGGCTTAGCAACTAAACAACACAACACACTGTTCTCCATAGTGGCTGTACCAATTTACATTCCCACCAACGGTGTAGGAGGGTTCTCATTTCTCAACAGCCACTCTAGCATTTATTGTTTGTAGATATTTTGATGATATCCATTCTGACTGGTGTGAAGTGATACCACATTGGAGTCTTAATTTGTATTTCTCTAATAATCAGTGATGTTGAGCATCTTTTCATTGCTTTATGGTCATCTGCATGAATTCTTTGGAAAAAGGGATGATAGGATTCAAGATGTCCTCACTTTCTAGTACTTACTGTGTGCAAACATTGTAGGGTTGGAATAACAAAATACATTGAGGAAGTAAAGAAGATAAGATGGATAAAGAGTAACACAGAGAAAAGATTATGAAGGAATATGTACAACATAGTTCAATATCCCTGTATGTTAAGAACCATATCTGTTGAATTTCAGGTAAAATTTAAATATGACTTGAATAAAAGTGCTAAGAGTAAATATAGAGAGGATAATTTTGATAACAGATATTTAGGATGTGAAACAGACAGTGTTAAGTAACTTTTCAATATAAATAGACAGGGAAAGGCCACCAAAAGATGACTCCCAATTTCCCATGTGTGCTGTCAGAATTACTCCAGTGTTGTTCACTGAAATTTAGATTGAAGGTCAAGGAAACAATTTTGGGAAGGAAATAATATGTTAAAGGACAGATGAGTGTGAAGTGCCTTTAGGTGGAAATGCAAACTAGGAAATAACAAGGTTTTTTTTTTTTTTTTTCACCTTTAGGAGGGTACATGAATTGAGAAAGTCAGGGATCTAGAACAGAACTGCATTTTGTTTAAAATAAATAACTGATAGGACAAAAAAAGGGCAATATTTGGAAAAGCAAAATTCTTAAAAATTTAGGTAAAACTAAGAATAAGACAGCATGTACTTTAAACATTTTTTTTACAACATAGAATGCTTATGGGAACCATCAAGTTTGGTTATTAGCAATACACAACAAAATATAATTCAATCACCTATTACATATATAGAAAATATAGAGGCAAGATTAAAGTGTTAAGGAAGTATAGTGTATAAAATGAGAAGAATATCTATATATGCAGTATTAAATGATCCATGAGCAATTTAAAAATAGACATCACTGTTATAGTTATGGATCCTGGTAAATCAGGAATCTACCACTGATGACCAGGTTATTGGGATAATCATGAACACTGATGAATGATGGAGAGCAGGAGAATAGAGTAACTACTAAGCACCCACTCATCAGGTCTTATACACAAGTTCTTGTTAAATACTGAAGGTGCTTTAGGGGAAGGATTATTTGTCTCCATTTATAGGTGAGAATGTTATCTCTGAGAATTTGAATAACTTAGCCAAAGTCAAAGAGCCAGAGATAAAATTAGCTTTTAAAGCAGGCATGCTTTTTTTCTAAGGAAGGATGATAGCATTCTCTTAGAAATAACATACTAAAAGTGTTTGCTGAGTGGATGGTTGAATGAATGATTGAATCACTGATCCCCTTAGGAATTAGCATATATTTTACCTGCTTATAAAATACAGAACTTTTTCTGCCTAGAAATAGGCCCCCTTGCTGTTGAAGATGGAAATCAGTAATTTTGCACTTGCAGCATTTTGCTGGATGCTAGGAAAGTGTACTGCAGTGTCAGTGATTTCTTGAAGGCTGCATCTACATTTCAGGTTTACTTAGTTGGAAAAAGGACTCATTGACAAATTAAGATTTCAAGCATTCTTTAAATTAAGTGTTACTTAAACAAATCTAGGGTTATTTAAACCTATTTCAAGTGATTTGCATTAATTTCAGTGTTTTCTTCCTTCATAATTGACTTGACCTGGACTTCATTCATTTCACAAAGGAGCAGGAGAAAAATCATTACTGGAAAAGCAAATTGCTGAAAAGAAGCTTGTCACTGAATGCACCAGTTACAATTCAGCTGAACAGGTTCAAGAGAGAACTTCTACTTTCAATTACATGAACATCCCAGGAAAACAGTGAGTGTGTGTGTATATATATATTTGTGTATGCACACACAAATGAATAATATATGTATTATATATATAATTTAATATGCATGCACCTTCACACACACACACACGTATATATAAAGCATTTTAATAGTGAACAAAAATCTGAGGACATTTTATTCCAAAGGCACACAGATTAACATGTAGAGAAAAGGCACTATTATATGGCTCTGTTAGAATAAAAAAAAAATATGCAACATTTTGGTAGGAATGTTCTAGTATTTAGAACATTTAAATGAACATAATTTTAACAATTAATTTTAGTTCAGCGATATACAGAAAAATAGAATACCATGTATAAAAGACACTTGAAGAAAAGAGCACTGATACCCTGGAGGGAACTTGGCTGAGCATTTTCATCATTAACTTTTGGCCTCAGACTAGTCTTCCCCAGGAACAGTCTCAGATGCTCTCTAGCAACTTCATCCTCTGATAATAACATGCATTGCAAGAGAATGGGACCTAAGGGCAGTTTATTTTTCCTCTTTTTCTTTCTTCCTTTCTCTCTATCCTTCCTTTCTTCCTTTCCATTTGTCTTTCTCCTTCTGTCTCCATCTTGTTCTTTCTTCCATTTTTCCTTTTCTTTTTTCAAAATCATTTGTTAATTGAGTGACTACTTTGTGATAGCACTGCTACCTGCTGAGTTTTAAGCTGTTAGTGATATAAGGAAATCCTGAGTGGCAAGTGATAAAGCTCTACAGAGAGGCAGAGAGATTATAGGAGCACTTGAGAGGAATTAAATATAGGGTGTTCTGAGTCTTGAAGGACAGAATGAGCTATGGACTTTGGGGGATAAGGAGGAGGGAGAAAAGGGGAAGAAAATAACTTCAAGTAGAAAGGTAAATGTCATGCATTTCCAGTATGGCTAGAGAATATTATTTATTAGGCAGGGAATATTAGGCAGAATATTTATTAGGCAGGGAAAGTCAGAGAAACAGGTCAAAATTAAACAACAAAGTGTCCTGTAACAAGACAAAGAAGGTTGTCAAATCCAATTATAGTTTTCACAGCAGAATTGTAGGAGAACCAAAGTCCTGTGGGGTTCAGAAGGGATGATAATAAGGGTGACAAGTCAGTTCAGGACTTAACTCTGTGTAAAACACTATACCTAAAATAAAATCTATAATATCTTATTTAATCCATTCAATAACACTATAAACAATTGCGACCCCATGGACTGTAGCCAACCAGGCTCCTCCACACATGGGATTCTCCAGGCAATAATACTGGAGTGGGTTGCCATTTCCTTCTCCAGGGGATCTTCCTGACCCAGGGATCGAACCCAGGTCTCCTGCATTGCAGGCAGATGCTTTAACCTCTGAGTCACCAGGGAAGCCCCTTTTAAAGAACTAAAGAAATTTAAAGAACAGATTTCTTAATTTTCCCACAGTTACAATGTTAGAGGATTCAAACTCAGGCCTTGCTAACTTCTGAGACACAGTCACCAATCACTTAACACAAGCTTGGAAAATTTATAGCTGTATTCATTTTCATTTGATGACAGATAAACATATTTATATTTGCATTTCTAAATGATTAATACATATATAAATATTCAACAGTTGAAGATTTAAGAAAAGGTTGAAGACTAAAATATTAATAAAGCTTAGGTATATTGGAATTATAAATCAGAAAACTGATGTAAAAATTATTTAAACATAGATGCATGCTCAGTCACTCAGTCTTGTCTGACTTTTGGGACCCTGTGGACTGTAGCTCACCAGGCTCCTTTGCCACGGAGTTCACCTTATCTATCATTTCTGACCATCTTCCTACTTTGTTCTTCAAAGACACTCAAGATCAACACTGTGTACTTGGCTCTGATTAGGGTAGCTATCCCTCATGCCCTGCCCTCTGCTCCATTTTGATGGCTTAAGTATTAATACAAATTCCTGTTAACAATCCTACCTGCTTTGGCAGAAGACTATGTAACACAAAGTTCATCAAGTGTAGTGAAGACATTCAGAACATTTAGTCTGATAGTGATATCTGCTCAAAAGCTACATGGTCCATATGTCATGTGATGAAAAAGCAAAAGGTTTTTATTTTATATTTTTTATTTTTGGTCTTTGAATTTTTAGTGCAAATGCTTATTTTTACCTGAAAAATGTGCAGTTTTTGAACTGCTTTTTCTGGACAAGCTTTTAAACTAAGGAATGTCACTAAATTGCTTTTTTATTGTGCAAGAGTTTATTCAGCCTTTTTATCTTCTTTTTCATTTATTACTTTATTTTTAATTGGAGGGAAATTGCTTTACAATGTTGTGTTGGTTCCTGCTGTACAACAACATGTATCAGTCATAAATGTATATATATATATATCTTCTCCTTGAGTTACTAAATTTCTAACAAATTCCACTTCTCAACTCCTACCATATAATTAAGATTGAATTTAAAGCCAAAGATTTTGTAGTTTTAACAGTAGGTACATTATGTAAATAATAAAAAATATGTGAGCATAAATAATATATAAATATTTATACTTTAATGATATACATTTATTACAGCTTAGTTTTCCAAGTTGATTCTCATAGATGTATATTTGATTCTCACATAAAACCATTGAATTAGGTGTGAGAATTACTGTTATTTTCATTTCACAAATATAAGCTTGAGAATCAAGCTTACCTATTGTAAAATTATGGACTTCTCTTTAGAATTTAGTTCCTCTATACAATGCTCTATTTATTTCTAAGCTCACAGGAAAAAAAAAAAAAGACACTTGAAATGGAAATATATCCATTGCTATTATATTTGTATGAACACAATTTTGAAAATAACAAAAATATGCCTACATATATAAATAATAATTAGTGGTATTTACATACTATGGAATATTATGTTGCCATTAAAATCAATGATTTGTACTCATATAACAGCCCCAATATGTTTTATGCAAAACACAAGCATCACACAAAATGCATGTGAAAAAAGGAAAGAAAAAAAAATAAAGAAAAGGAATAAAAAGAAGGAAAGAAAGAAAGAGGAAGGTGAAGGTGTAGAAGGAAAGAAGAAAGGAAGAAAGGAAACAAAGAAGGAAGAGAGGGAAAGAGGAAGAAAGAAATAATGATTAAATGAGAGAAAAATTATATGTCTTTTTGTGTATGTATAAACAATTCCTGAAAAAAATTTGAAGAACATGGAAAGTTAAAATGAGTTGTGGAAAGAGAGGTTTTCATTTATCATTTAAAAGTCCTCAAGTCTCTTCATTTATTTATGTATATTTAATTACAATGAACTGTTAGTTTTATTATATATTTTTAAAAGCAACCACCAGTATTAATAGAATGATTTAAAAGGGAGGTTAATGCATATGTGTAATATGCTTGAGGTTACTATCACTAAATATGAACAATCTTATTACTTTGATTTTCAAATAAGATCAAAGAATCTTCTTGACTTTTGTGACAGTTTGGCCTGAATAATTATTAATAAACTTAACCATGAATGCCATTTTCACCTGTGTGAATTTGTCATATAATGGATTACATACTAAAATAGTGTTCTTCAACTCACTGAGGGTTTGTTTGTTTTATTATCATAAGAAATTTTGGTTTTACTGGCCTTCTGAGTAAAACAAATAAAACCCGTGGCTTTATGCAATAGCTCTTTCTCCCTTGTTAAGAGAGACATATTAGTTGACCACATATGAGTTTATTTCTGAGCTCTCAATTCTATTTCATTATTGGTATATGTATTTTATGCCAGTACCATACTGTTTTGATTACTATTCATTTCTAATAAAGCTTGAAATCAAGAAGTGAGATGTCTCTAGGTTTCTTTCTCAAGATCATCGTGGCTATTTGGGATATTTGATAATTCCATGTAAACTATAAGATTCTTCTGTTTCTCTAAAAGTTGATATTGGAATCTTGAAAGGAATTGCATTGAGTCTGTAGATAATTTTTGGTGGTATGATATTTTAAAAACATTAATTTGTCCAGTCCATAATTACAAAATAGTCTTCCATTTATTTGTGTTTTCTTCAATATCCTTCATCAGTGTTTTATAATTTTCAATGTACAGATCTTTCACCCCCTTGGTTAACTTTATTACTGAGAGGAGTTGAAGATGGCAGAATAGAAGGATGTGTGTCTCACTTCATCCCACAAACATATAAATATAAATATATATATATCTTCAAATGGAACAGTTCTCCCAGAATACCAACTGAAAGCTGACAAGAGATATTTTATACAATCAAAGTTATAAAAATGATCCTTATATATCTAGAAAGGGCCTGAACTCCTGGGAGGGAATTGTGGAATAAAGAAGGTTCTCTCACCCTGGGAACCTCCTTCAACTGCTGGGAGATTTACTGGGTCATATAGGGAGCTGCAGTTGTCTAGAATTTGCTTGAAAGCAGGCTGCAAGAACTGGCTTCCTTCCCAGCAGGGTAGGGAGGGGCAGCACAGGTATTCCTTGCCACATCATCACACTCTCCCGCATAAGACTTGCACCTTCTAGTGTGTGCTGCAACTGGGTGCTGAAACTCCAGCTTCAGCAGGTAGACTTGGTGAGGGGAATCTGATTGGTAGTGCAGAGACCGCCCACAGGGCCTGGTTTGTGATAGAGGCTGCTCTGGAGGTATGTGCAGAATGGAATGTGGACTTACCATTGTTGTTGTTTATTGTTTAGTCACTAAGTCATATCCGACTCTTGTGACCCCATGGACTATAGCCTGCCAGGCTCCTCTGTCCATGGGATTTCCCAGGCAAGAATACCGGAGTAGGTTACCATTTTCTTCTCTAGGGGATCTTCTCTGGCCCAGGGATTGAACTTGTGTCTCCTGCATTGGCAGGCAGATTCTTTGCCACTGAGCCACAAGGGAAGATTGGAAGCTTACCATAGGAAACCCATTATTATGGTATAAAAGGCATGGCATGGTTCTGCCATCAGAGCCTCATTGTCAGCATGTTCATGGCTAGGTGAAATGCTGGCAGCCATGGGTTTTGGGAATACACACAAGCCAAAAGGTGGGGCTGGCATCTATACTGAATGTCTGCACTGCCACAGTGGGGGTGGCTTCAGCTGACTTTGGGAGCTCACATGTACTGGAAGTGGGTCCAAACCAATTATCATTCTTCCCACAGAGGAGGTGGTTCTAGGGGAGGTGTCAGAAACAACATCAGTCTTTGTGGGCGCACACACACTAAAGTGTCAGGAGAAGTCCGGGGTCCCAAGTCCTTGCTAATAGCTATGGAGGGAGAATATGAAGCCTCTTTTTCACAATGGGAGATATTTGGTCCCACTTACTTCATATCACAGCTCAGAACCTGATCTATGGACCTTTGCTCCAACAACTGGGGCACATTCACTACCCCCACAGGGCTATTCTAACCACAGACCAAAGAGGAAGCCCCACCTGATAGTCAGTGCAGGCTCTGGTTACCAAAATACCAGACATACCTCCTATCAAGAGAACAATGACGATCGTACTCTGAGGAAAGACAATGCTGGTATCCATACCAAAGCCAATCTTCACACCAAAAATATTAGACTCACACAGGCTGCACAGACAGCAACACATAAATTTTATAGCAGGGCAGAAGGGAGTGGCAAGAGACATTCAAAATCCTAAAAGGGGGAGAAAAAAAAAAAAAAAAACAACTACAACCTAGGATACTCTACTCAGCAAATTATCAGGTAGAATAAAAAAGAGATAAATTACATAAAAATAGCCCTTCAAGACCACAGTGGATCATTGTTTTTCCTAAATTCAGAGGGTCAGAGAAATGTATGTAAAAGAATAAGCAGAGGAACTATAATGAATGGAAGGAACGAGATAAACTCCCTGAATAATGAAACATACCTTTCCAGTCTACCAGAACCCTGAGTTCAAAAAGAGATAAAAATTGTCAAAGAAATTAAGAAGGACTATAGATAGAAATGCAGATCACTGTAACAAGGTACTAAAAATTATAAAGAGAAGTCAATCAAAATTAGATAACAGCTGAAATAAAAAACTGAGCTAAAGGCAATGAATAACAGACTAAATTATACAAAAGGGTGAATAAATGATCTGGAAAATAAAGTAATAGTAATCACCCAGTCAGAACAGCAGACAGAAAGGAATAAATTAAATAAAAGCAATATATGAGCAATACCTATGGGATCATATATAAAGTGTATATATATATATATACAGTCGATGTAACCTATAGGATTCCAGAAGGAGAAGGAAGAGGGATCAAAAATTTATTTGATGAAGTTATTGGTGAAAACTTACCAAACTTAAATAAGGAAACAGATATTGAAGAAGCATTGAGTAGCTTAAACAAGATGAAGGCAAGCAGATCCACACCAAAACATATCATAAATAAAATGGCAAAAGTTAAAAACATAGGATTCTAAAGGCAGCAAGGGAAAAAAACAAAGACTTTGTTCCAAGAGAATCTCCATCAGGCTATTAGCTGATTTCTCTACAGAATCTTGACAGGTCAGAATGGAGTGGTGAGATACATTCAAAATCCTAAAAAGGGGCTGGGGGGAGCAGAGAACTACAACCGCAGATACTCTACCCAGCAAATTATCAGGTAAAATAAAAAAGAGATAAATTACTCAGTCAAGCAAATGTAAAAGAATACAGCAATACTAAACGTATCATAAAATAAATACTGAAATGTCTTCTCTATATGGAAAAGAAGTAAGAACCTATAGGAAAGGAGAAGATCATAATAGGAAATGAAATTATATAAAAAGATAGAATATTACTTAAATAAGCCAGTGCATAGGTTGTTTTATTAAAAAATAAGGAAAGAAGAAAATCTAAATCTTCTGGAATATGTTTGAGTTTATATAACTATCAGTCTGAATTAAGTAGATAAAGTTTATGGGTTAACATGCTTGAAAACTAGAGTGAAAAAAAAAATATACAGTATATTTGCAAAAAATTAAAAATAAATAAATTCAAGCATAATACAAAATAAAACTATCACACCACACACAAAAAAAAAGAAAAAAGAAGAAATATAAAGTCAACTGGAAAACATGGTTTATTAAATAAAATGGCAATAAATACACACCAATCAATAATTACACTATTTTCAATGGACTAAATGCTCCAAACAAAAGGCAGAGTGGAAGTTATAATAAAATAAGAATCTAAAATATGTTGCCTACAAGAGACCCACTGCAGGGTAAAAGTAAAAAATAGATTAAAAGTGAGGGGAAGTTAAAAGGTATATCATGCAAAAGAAAATGATAAGAAAGCCAGCAAGCAATAACTATATCAAATAAAATAGACTTTAAATCAAAGGTCATAAAGAAGGGTAAAGGAGAACACTATATTATGATAAAAGGATCATTATAGAAGCTGATATTACAGTTGTTAACATATATACACCCAATATAAGAGCATCTAAATATATAAAACAAATCTAATATACATACAGTGAGAAATTAACCAGAATTTAAACACTGCACTGATATCAATGTTTCTGACAGAAAATCAGTAAGACAACAGAGATCCTAAATTATACAATAGAAGAATTAGACTTAATTGCTATCTATAGGACTATATATATAAAATATCTATATCTATATATATATAATGCAATTCTTGTTGAGTATGCAAAGAAAATAATTTAGGATAGATCACACATTAGGACACAAAACAAGTCTCAATAACTTTAAGAAGATAGCAGTTGTTTCAAGCATCTTTTCTGTCCACAATGGCATGAACTAGAAATGAAACTCAGAAAGAAAAATGAAAAAAAAAAAAAATTCATGGAAACTAAGTAACATTCTACTAAAAACAAACAATTGATCAATGATGAAATGACAAATAGTACCTCAAGAAAAATGACAATGAAAACACAATAGAAATTCTATGGCATGCAGCAGAAGCAGTCTTAAATTCAAAGCAATAATTGCCTTCCTCAGAAATAAGAAAAGTCTAAAATGAACAATTTAGCTTGCATGCTCAGTTGTTCAGTTATTCCTGACTCTTTGTGACCCCATGGACTGTTGCCCACCAGGCTCCCTTATCCCTAGGGTTCTCCAGGCAAGAAGATTGAAGTGGGTTGTCATTTCCTTCTTCAAAGGATCTTCCCAAGTCAGGGATCAAACCCACATCTCTTGTGTCTCCTGCACTGGCAGGTGG
Organism: Oryx dammah; assembly: GCF_014754425.2. NCBI lineage: Eukaryota > Metazoa > Chordata > Mammalia > Artiodactyla > Bovidae > Oryx > Oryx dammah. Next base: position 9,311,139 of record NW_024070201.1, read on the forward strand.
GTTCCTTACCACTGTGCCACCTGAGAAGTCCAAAAAACTTAGCCTACCACCTAAAGTAATTTAAAAGAACAACAAACAAAACCTGAAGCCAACAGAGGAAGAAGATAATAAAGATCAGAGAAGAAATAATTATAATAGAGATAAAAATTAGAAAAAAAAGGTCAATTAACCAAGACCTGCTTTTTCAGAAGAATAACAAACCTCTAACAAGTTTCACCAAGAAGAGAGAGAGTACACAAATAAACTAAATAAAAATTAAAGATGAGAAATAGCTCTTAACACAGAAATACAAAAAAAAAAAATCATAAGAAAAAATATTATAGTTTTGCACCTAGAGGATATAAACAATTTTCTAGAAACATACAGGCTGTCAAAACTGAATCAGAAGGAACAGATGACATGAACAGACCAATCAATAAAAGTGAAATAAAATCAAACAAAATACAAAACAAAAAATCTCCCTACAAACAAAAGTCCAGGAGTAGATGGCTTCACTAGGGAACACACAAAGAATAACTTTCAACCATCCTTCTCTAACTCTTCAAAATGGCTGAAGCAGTGGGAACACTACCAAAGTTATTCTATGAAACCACCTTATTCCTGATACCAAAACTAGACTGAGGTACTGCAAAATAAAAAAAGTAAAACTACAGGCCAATACCTTTGATGAATGTAGGTGGAGAAATCCTCAGCAAAATATTAGTAATCTTATAACACATAAAAAGGATCATACACCATTATCAAGTTGGATTCACTCCATGGTCAAAAGGATGGTTCAGCATATACAAATAATCCAATGTGATACACCACAACAACAAAAGGAAAGAATAAAAAATTAAAAAAAAAAACACGATTATCTCAACAGATGTAAAAAAAAAAATCCTTTGATAAAATTCAACATCCATTCATAATAAAAACTCTCACTAAAGTTGGTATAGAGGGAACATATCTCAACATAATAAATGCTGTTTATGACAAAACCAGCAGCCAAAGTAATACTCAGTGGTGAAAAGTTGAAAATCTTCCCAGTAAATGCTGTAACAAAATTAGGATGCCTACGCTCATGACTTCTATTTCACATAGGATTGGAAGTCTTACTCACAGCAATAGGACAAGAAAAAGAAATAAAATGTATACAAATTAGAAAGGAGGAGGTAAAAGTGCCATTATATGCAGATGACATAATACTGTATAGAGAAAACCCCAAAGATACCACACAAAGATTATTAGAACTAGCAAATGAATTCACTAAGGTAGCAGCATAAAGATTAGCAGAGAAATTGTTGCATTTCATTACACCAACAAAAAAATGTGAGAAAGTTTATATATATACAGTTAAAAAAATGTATCAGAATATAAAATATCCAGGAATAAACCTAACCAAGGAGATAAAAGACCCAAAAACCTGAGAACTAGAACACACTGATAAAAAAAATAGATGATAGATGAAAGAAATTAAAATATATTACATGCTCTTCAACTGAAAGAATTAATATTGTTAAAATGACATATTACATGAGAAACCTACAGATTTAATGTGATCCCAATTAAATTACCTATGGAATTTTTCATGGAACTAAAACAAACAATTCTAAAATTTATATGGAACCACAAAAGACCTAGAACTGTCAAAACAATACTGAGGAAGAAGACAAAGCTGGAGGCATAACCCAGAATTCAGACATACTACAAGGTTACAGTAGTCAAAACAACACAGTATTGACACAAAAACAGATGTAAAGGGCAACAGAATAAAATAGAAACTCCAGAAATAAGCCCACAAATCTACACTTAATCTTCAACAAAGGAGGTAATAACATACAATGAAAAAAATACAGTCTCTTTAGTAAGTGGTATTGAGAAAGCTGGACAGTGGCAAGTAAATCAATGAAGTTAGAACACTCCCTCCTACCATACACAGAAATAAACTCAAAATGGCTTCAGGACTTAAACATAAGACACATATCAAAAAATACTAGAAAAGAACAAAGGCAAAACTTTTTCTGATATAAATGGTAATGATGTCTTCTTAGATAGGCTCACATTGCAATGGAAATAAAGCAAAAATGAACAAATGGAACCTAATCAAATTTGTGAGACTTTGCACAGCAAAGGAAAACATAAACAACAACAACAAAACAACCTCTAGAATGGGAGAGAATAATTATAAATGATGTGACTGAAAAGTGCTTATTTTTCAAAATGCACAAACAGGTCATACCACTCAATATCAATGTATGGGGAAAACTACCACAATATTGTAAAGTAATTAGCCTCCAATTATAATAAATAATTAATAAAAAATACAACACATTTTCTCTGTACATCTGAGTTTTAGTGGAATTAAATTTTTTCACTCTGCTAAAAATAAATAAATAAAACAAGCAACCCAATCAAAAAATGGGAGGAAACCCAGACATTTCTCCAAAGAAAACATATTGATGGTCAACAAGCACATGATAAGATTTTAAACACTGTTAATTATTAGAGAAGTGCAAATCAAATCCACAATGAGGTATTGCCTCAAATTGGTAAGAATGCTGCTGTTGCTGCTGTTAAGTCACTTCAGTCGTGTCCAACTCTGGGCGACCCCATAGACGGAAGCCCACCACGCTCCCCTGTCCCTGGGATTCTCTAGGCAAGAACACTGGAGTGGGTTACCATTTCCTGCTCCAATGTATGAAAGTGAAGTTGCTCAGTCATGTCCGACTCTTAGAGACCCCATGGACTGCAGCCTACCAGGCTCCTCTGTCCATGGGATTTTTCCAGGCAAGAGTACTGGAGTGGGTTGCCATTGCCTTCTCTGATATATATATATAAGTTCAGTTCAGTTCAGTCACTCAGTCGTGTCCGACTCTTTGCGACCTCAGGGACCACAGCATGCCAGGCCTGCCTGTCCATTACCAACTCCTGGAGTTTACTCAAACTCATCTCCATTGAGTCAGTGATGCCATCCAACCATCTCATCCTCTGTAATCCCCTTCTCTTCCTGCCCCAAATCCCTCCCAGAATCAGGGCTTTTACAATGAGTCAACTCTTTGCATGAGGTGGCCAAAGTATTGGAGTTTCAACTTCAGCTTCAGTCCTTCCAATGAACACCCAGGACTGATCCTTTTGTATGGACTGGCTGGATCTCCTTGCAGTCCAAGGGACTCTCAAGAGTCCAACACCACAGTTCAAAAGCATCAATTCTTCGGCACTCAGCTTTTTTTGTTTTTAAATTTTTAATTGAACTGTACTTTACAATATTGTGGTGGTTTCAGGTGTACAGCAAAATTATATATATATATATATATATATATGTCTTTATATACACTTATATGTGTTATTTCCATTATAGATTTTTATAAGGTATTGAATGTATTTCCCTGATATCAGTGATATACTTTTGAGGATACATCTGAAGGAAATAAAGTTATCATCTTGAAGATATATCTCCCCCTCCATTTTCATTGCATTATTTACAACAGCCAAGACATAAAAACAATCCAAGTGTTTTTAGATAAATGGAGCAAAAAATATGACAAACTTATTAATAAAACCATGTTGCCATTTGTAACAGGGTTTCCCTGGTAGTTCAGTGGTAAATAATACACCTGCATAAGACTCAGGTTCAATCCATGGGTCTCCAGTAATGCTGCCTGGGAAATTCAATTGACAGAGAAGCCTGATGGGCTATGGTCTATGATGTTGCAAAAAAGTAGGACACAACTTAGGACTAAACAACAATAACATTTGAGACAACATAGCTGAAGCTTGAGTTCATTATGTTGATTAAAATAAGCAGGAAAAAGAAAGACAGATACCATATGAATTCAGCTTTAGTTGAATCTAAAACAAAACCAACTTTATAAAAATAGGGAAAAAATTTGTGTTTGCTGGAGGACATGGTGGGTGGTGGGGGACATGGGTGAAGGCAGGAAAATGGTATAAACTTCCCATTTTAAGATAAATTCTGGACATGTGATTACAACATGGTAACTATAGGTCAGTCAGTCATTCAGAACTCAGTCGTGCCACATTCTTTGCAATCTCATGGACTGCAGCACCCAAGGCATCCTTTCTAACACCAAATCTGAGACTTGCTCAAACTTATGTGCATGGAATTCTCCAGACTAGAATAATGGAGTGGGTAGCCTATTCCTTCTCCAGCAGATCTTCCCATCCCAGGAATCAAACCGGGGTCTCCTGCATTGCAGATGGGTTCTTTACCAACTGAGCTGCCTCGCTTGGAGAATTCTGAGCATTACTTTACTAGTGTGTGAGATGAATATACTTATGTGGTGGTTTCAACATTCTTTGGCATTGCCTTTCTTTGGGATTGGAGTGAAAACTGACCTTTTCTAGCCCTGTGGCCACTGCTGAGTTTTCCAAATTTGCTGGCATTTTGTGTGCAGCACTTAAACAGCATTATCTTTTAGGATCAGAAATAGCTCAGTTGGAATTCCATCACCTCTTCTAGTTTTGCTCATAGTGATGCTTCTTAAGGCCCATTGAATTCACACTCCAGGATGCCTGACTCTAGTCCAGTGATCATACCATCATGGTTATCTGGGTTATGAAGATGTTCCCTGTATATTTCTTCTGTGTATTTTTGCCACCTCTTCTTAATATCTTCTGCTTCTGTTATGTCTGTACAGTTTCTGTCCTTATTGTGTACAACTTTACATGAAATGTTCCCTTGGTATCTCTAATTTTCTTGAAGAGATCTCTAGTCTTTTCCATTCTATTGTGTCCTCTATTTCTTTGTCTTGATCACTTAGGAAGGCTTTCTTATCTCTCCTAGCTATTCTTTTTAACTACACATAACAATACTATATTAAATATTTGAGATTGTCTAAGAGAACAAATCTTAAAAGTTTTCATATGAAAAATATAGCAACCAGTTGAGATTATGTGTTAACTAAACTTAGTGCAGTAATGATTTCACAATATACACATATATTGAATCATTGTGCTGCACAATCTAAACTTATACTTCCCTGGTGACTCAGTGGCAAAGAATCCGTCAGCCAATGGAAGAGATACGGCTTTGATCCCTGAGATAGAAAGATCTCCTGGAGAAGGAAATGGCAATCCACTCCAGTATTCTTGCCTTAGAAATCCTATGGACAAATGAGTCTGGTGGGCTACAGTCCATTGGGTCACAAATGAATCGGGGACAAATCAATGACTAAACAACAAACATACAATGGTGTGTGTCAATTATATCTCAAAAAAACTGTAAGAAAAATCTTTCAACTAAAGGAAGTATGACCAGTGTGACAAATATCAAAATTGAATAGCTTTAAATAAAGGATTAATTCACTGATAGAATTAAATTTTTTTTTCCAATGACTCATGTAAGAATTTGATCTGACACAACATATATACTAACTAGTTTTAATATATTTTGTTAAAAATTCAGGAGAAACATTGTTCAAGTTCAAATTTTGGAAATTGGATGTTAACTATCCTAGTAGTTGTAAAATTCAAAGCAGCATTGAAATATTTTAGATTTGATAATATTAGCAGAAAATTCTTTTGATACATTATTTTAACAGGGAAGGAAGGCAGAAAGTCAATACTGATTTAGGCCAACAAGGGCACTTACTGACTTGTATGACTGCAAATATTAGAAGTAGGAATGGCTTTAATCAAAGCTCCCTCTCTTCACTCTACTCACTCTTAACATATCAATTGTATCCTAAAGTTAGTTCCCTTGATAACAAAAATGGCTGCAGTGGTTCCAGACCTCATGCATTCTCAGGATATGTTAACATGAAAGGAAATCATTTCTTTTGGCTCAGTGGTACTGAATCCACCTTCCAATGCAGGAGGCACAAGAGACATGGGTCCAATCCCTATGTTGGAAAGATCCCCTGGAGAAGAAAATGGCAACAGACTCCAGTATTCTTTCTTAGGAAATTCCTAAGAGGCAGAGGAGCCTAGCAGGTACAGTCCATCAGCCCATGGGGTGGCAAAGACTTGGACACAATTGAATCACTGAGCATGCATGTACACAAGCAAAGGGAGAAAAAATTTTTCCTCCAAAAGTCCTAAAAACTCCTGATACCTCACCCTTCCTATTGTGTTATGCTTTCTGGAGACAGAAGTCTAAAGTAGCCAGGAAGTCCAACTTATTCAGATCCCATGTCTGAATACTATGGAGAGGTTTTCCAAAAGAAAATCTGTGAAAAGTAGAGACTAGTGCTACTTAGAAGGAGGATGGTAGAAGAAATTAACATGACACTTGCTTAAGAAAGATTACTTGTGAGAAAAATGAATAAGAATGAAGAATATTATGGAAGAAATAATTGTGATAATTTCAGACTCTAGATTAAAACAAAACAAAACAAAACAAAAAACAACTTCTGACTGAGCAGTTAGCTGTGGTAATAAAGAGATACACAGATATAGGAAACCTAAAACTATAACAACAATAGATGGCACACTGAATCTGCCCAGAACTGTAACAATGCTACTAAGCTACAAAAAGGAAATACAGTGAAAATTTCATGTCTGCACGTGCTAAGTTGCTTCAGTCACGTCTGACTCTTGGATGCTATGGACTGTAGCCCACCAGGGTCCTTTGTCCACGGGATTCTCCAGGCAAGAATACTGAAGTGGGTTGCCATGCCCTCTTCCAGGGGATCTTCCCAAGCCCGAGATTGAACCCACGTCTCTTGAGTCTTCTGCATTGGCAGGTGGGTTCTTTAACATTGATGCCACCTGGAAGGTCAGTGTAATTTTATAGACTATACTTATTTTAAAATTTGATCCTTAGACGAGAGTACAGTTTTAAGATGAACTACAAAAAGCAGTTCAAATCCTAAAAGATGATGCTGTGAAAGTGCTGCACTCAGTATGCAGCGAACCTGGAAAACTCAGCAGTGGCCAAAGGACTGGACAAGGTCAGTTTTCATTCTAATCCCAAAGAAAGGCAATGCCAAAGAATGCTCAAAATACTGCACAATTGCACTCATCTCACATGCTTAAAATTCTCCAATTGAGGCTTCAACAATACACGAACCAAGAACTCCCATATGTTCAAGCTGGATTTAGAAAAGGCAGAGGAACCAGAGATGAAATTGCCAACATCCCTTGGATTGTCAAAAAAGCAAGAGAGTTCCAGAAAAACATCTATTTCTGCTTTATTGACTACACTAAAGCCTTTGACTGTGTGGATCACACAAACTGTGGCAAATTCTGAAAGAGATGGGAATACCAGACCACTTTACCTGTCTCTTGAGAAGCCTGTATGCAGGTCAAGAAACAATAGTTAGAACCTGATATGGAACAACATACTGGTTCCACACTGGGAAAGGAGTACGTCAAGGCTGTATGTTGTCACCTGCTTATTTAACTTCAATGCAGATTACATCATGCAAAATGCTGGGCTGGATAAAGCACAAGTTGGAGGCAAGATTGCTGGGAGAAATATCCATAACCTCAGATATGCACATGACTCCACCCATATGGCAGAAAGCAAAGAGGAACTAAAGAACTTCTTGATGAGGAGAAAAAGGAGAGTGAAAAAGCTGGCTTAAATTTCAACATTCAAAAAACATAGATTTTAACATCTGGTTCCATCACTTCATGGCAAATGGGAAACAATGGAAACAGTGACAGACTATTTTTTGGGGCTCAAAATCACTGCAAATGGTGACTACAGCCATGAAATTAAGACACTTGTTCCTTGGAGGAAAAGCTATGATCAACCTAGATAGCATATTAAAAAGTAGAGACATTACTTGGTAGACAAAAGCCTGTATAGATAGTCAAAGCTATAGTTTTTCCTGTAGTCATGTATTGATGTGAGAGTTGGGCTATAAAGAAGGCTGAGAGCCAAAGAATTGATGATTTCAAATGGTAATGTTGGAGTAAACTCTTGAGAATCCCTTGGACTGCAAGGAGATCAAACCAGTTAATCCTAAAGGAAATCAATACTGAATATTCATTGGAAGAACTGATGCTGATGCTGAAGCTCTGTTATTTTGGAGACCTGATGGGAAGAGCTGAGTGATTGAAAGAGACCCTGATGCTGGGAATGACTGAAGGCAGGAGGAGAAGGGGACGACAGAGGATGAGATGGTTGGCATCACCGACAAAATGAAAATGAGTTTGAGCAAGCCCTGGGAGATGACAGACAGCAAAGCCTGGTGTGTTGAAGTCCATGGGCTTCCAAAAGAATCAGAAATGACTGACTAAACAGCAACAACAGCAGGAAAGCAACAAAATTGGTAAAAAGACATGGAAAATGTGACCTGTGTTTCAACTCTAAACCCACTGTGGCTCCTCAGGGACCTGTTAGGTAACCAAAAATATATTACAAGGACATCAATCATAAAATGGTGAAGAGCATGAACTTGAATGCCCAGTAAGCTAGTGATGTATAGAATAAAATCACTGGTCAAAATCAACTCTAGGAAAATTTGGGATCATTTGGAATATAACCCAAATAGTAATATAGCCAGGAGATTTTTATTTTCTTTTGCCAACTGTCCTAGCTAAGTTTCTGAAAGCATCATTACAGAATTTAAAATGGAGTTTTTGTATTTGCTGCAAAGCTTGACTGTTCCTAATACATTTACACTTTCACTTAATAAGATATTTTCCTCATATTTTCACTACAGCTGTAACTTGTCAAATGCATCCTACTTTTTGTAGCTGTGTAAAATGTCTCTGATTACAAACAATGAACATTTAGTCATTTGTTGGAGCTGAGCTATATGCCTGTCATTCCAGCTCTTCTAGGATATTCTGCAGCTTTGCTTGTTTGCCCCCTCCCTCTTCATTAGCTAGTTTTGTTTTCTCTCCTTGGTTCATGCCATTGTTACTTTTTCTTGGTGAACTGGGATCAACCTCTTTCTATGTCTTACTACTAGTAAGTCCAAGGAGAAAAAAGGTAACTTTCTATTTGTGTTCACTAACTCTTTCCTTGGCTTCAACTAAAATCGTGTTTCTAATAGTCAAGGCTGTATATGTCATCCTGCTTATTTAACTTCTATGCAGAATACATCATGAGAGATGCTGAACTGGAAGAAACAAAAGCTGGAATCAAGATTGCCGGGAGAAATATCAATAACCTCTGATATGCAGAAGACATCATCCTTATGGCAGAAAGTGAAGAGGAGATAAAAAGTCTCTTGATGAAAGTGAAAGAAGAGAGCAAAAAAGTTGGCTTAAAGCTCAACATTCAGAAAACGAAGATTGTGGCATCCGGTCCCATCACTTCATGGGAAATAGATGGGAAAACAGTAGAAACAGTGGCAGACTTTATTTTTGGAGGCTCCAAAATCACTGCAGATGGTGACTGCAGCCATGAAATTAAAAGACGCTTACTCCTTGGAAGAAAAGTTATGACCAACCTAGATAGCATATTCAAAAGCAGAGAAATTACGTTGCCGACTAAGGTCCGTCTAGTCAAGGCTATGGTTTTCCCTGTGGTCATGTATGGATGTGAGAGTTGGACTGTGAAGAAGGCTGAGCACCAAAGAACTGATGCTTTTGAACTGTGGTGTTGGAGAAGACTTTTGAGAATCCCTTGGACTGCAAGGAGATCCAACCAGTCCATTCTGAAGGAGATCAATCCTGGGATTTCTTTGGAAGGAATGATGCTAAAGCTGAAGCTCCAGTACTTTGGCCACCTCATGGGAAGAGTCGACTCATTGGAAAAGACTCTGATGCTGGGAGGGATTGGGGGCAGGAGGAGAAGGGGATGACTAAGGATGAGATGGCTGGATGGCATCACTGACTTGATGGATGTGAGTCTGAGTGAACTCTGGGAGATGGTGATGGACAGGGAGGCCTGGCGTGCTGCGATTCATGAGGTCGCAGAGTTGGACATGACTGAGCGACTGAACTGAACTGAATAGTCAGAATTTCCATCAAAGATAATTTATCTCTGTATTTTTTCAAAAATGACTTCTGACCAATCTTTCCTGGATTTCCAACTTGGTTTTTCTAACTTCCTTTTTATAAATATTTTAATTTATCCTTAATTTTCTCTACTCTATTTTTAGAAAATGTATATATTTATAATACTATGAGACAACCTGCTTCCATAGAAATTATTTGAGCAACATTAAGTTAATTTTTTTCTATCTGGAATTGCTATATACTTGTCTAGGGAGTCACTAATTATTGGTATATTTTGGGCTTCCCAGGTGGGCTCAGTGGTAAAGAATCAACCTGCCAATGTAGGAGGCAAAGAAGACTCGGATTTGACTTCTGGGTTGAGAAGGCCCCCTGGAACAGGAAATGACAACCCACTCCAGTATTTTGGCCTGGAAAATCCCTGGCAAAGAGGAGCCTTGTGGGCTACAATATAGGGGTTGCAAAGAATCAGACACAACTGAGGAACTGAGCACAGCACAGGCCTTTTTTTTCTTTTAATTGGAGGCTAATTAAATGATTAATGTGCCACGCTCTGGGTAAGGCAATTTACAATATTTTATTTTTCTCTCTTTAAGTCTGTGATGTAAATAGCACAAACATTCATATTTTATATATGGGCAAATGGAGCCCCTGAGTGAATGAACTGAACTGAACTGAACTGAAATGGAGCCCCATAAGAGTAAAATATTCCAAATCAAACAATAAGTAAGTATTGGAACCTACACTTGAATTCCACTCTATCAGACTACAACTGTGATATACTAATGCATAACTTATTTCTTCTCTGTTTTCTTCTTTTAGTGTGATCATCAGTATCTACATTTAGGTTTCATGCTTTGAATTCAGACAGAATGAACATATATCAAAGTCTCTAGCTATTTATGAACAGGAGATTTTTCACTACATTTTATCTCACTTATTCATGACATTTTCCATACAACCTCACAGAGATTTTTGCACATCCATCATCAGATATCTCATCTAGAGTATCCAGAATGATTGCATAGAGGAAGAATGAATTTGTTTAATGATTGCATTTTACTTCCTCAGTATCTTGCTAGTCAGACATTGATTTGATGTTTAGAATGATCTCTCTTAAAATTTATTTCCTGTTTCCATATACCTCTTAGGAACCCTCCATTGAGAAAGACTTGGCTGTTGAAGCTGGATTTCTTCTTTCAAAACACATGGGGAACTTTTTAATATATCAAGCAAAATATTAAATAATAAGAATGAGATAAAAAGAAACATTCTCTTTCTTTGATTTATGGGAAGTCAAATCCCACCTTTCATCTCTTATTTCTGAGCACTTGTCAAAAACCATTTTCATGAATTCCTAGTCTGCTACACATCCCTTAAATGTTAACCCTGACAGTGTTTGACCTCAGTCTTCTTTTCCTCTCTCTAAAATGGCTGCCAGAACTTTTGCATTGTGATTTAATAATCACTGACTACCAAATCTCTGTTTCAGCCTGTTTGTAATCTAATATGTCAAATAATTTACAAAACGTTTATACTTGGGTATGCTACAGACATTTCAAAGTACCAAGGCTAAGGGAGAATGCATAGCCTATTTTAAGGTGTTCCTCCTCATTCTCAGGGTCGATGCAGGTAATTTTTAGTCCACTGCTTCACTCAAGCCAGGGAAAGTAAACTTTATTTCTTATTCCCACAATTCAGTCACCAAATCTCATCAGTTTTGTATTTTTATTCTGTCTTAAATCTCCCTCCACATTTCTTACTTTCATAGATCAAATTTTTAATTCTTTTCCTAGACATGTGCACTAGCCTTGAATTGCTCCCTAGAATTGAATTTACCCCTTTTCCAATTCATTTTCTATTCTGCTATCAGAATAGTCTTTCTAAAGGATTAATAGACTCTTTACTGCTAGAAATTTTTCATTGCCTTCAAAACAAAATCCAAACTTTCTGGTATAATACAATATGTCGTGTGCTCTAGCTATTATTTTTCTCTCTGACCTACTGAATGAATGGTACTTACACAATACTTGTTAATTTCAGAAAGCATGATATTTCATGAAATAGGTACATGGTTAACAGCATATATGAAATATATGAAGGCATGATTCTATTCTATTGCAGAGAATATATGATAATTTTAATATACTAAGAACTTGGATCAACCAATTATTTAATATTTTTATTACATCTATAAGATTTTAAATTGCAAAATGCTTATCTATATATTAAGTAGAATTAACTACAAAATATAAGCAAGCACTTGCCATCTTTTTAAATGTACAAAAATTGTTGCTTTATTTATTCTTTCTCTTTCAAAAATAAATTTTTACTTATTTTTTTAAGGTTGAGATGACTATCACGGGAAGAAATAATAGATACAAAGTGCTAGAAAATTAAGTAAGGCCTTTACCTGGTGATAGAAGTGGGAACAGACCTGTCAACTCTGTTAACCTGCATTGATTCAGCCATAGAATAACTATGTGACTTTACCATGGTCATCCATGGTAATCAATTCTCATGGACTATCTCAGACTCACAGAATAGAACATTTTGTTTAAAACTTCTATTTTACACATATACTTTTATTTACTCCAGAATCCCCAAAGAGTTTTACTCTAAGCTATTAAAGTTACATCAGTTTCTTGGACCTCATTACCAGAAAGTAAAAGATTTTCTTCACCTGTTAAATTCAAGATCTAAAGAAATTCTAGTGTATTGTGAAGCAATTATTTATCCCAATTAAGATAAAAGGTATGCAGTTCAAAAGATTTAGCATTGCCATTAAATATGTTACACAAATGGATATAGTTTAGGATTAAATCTATTTTAGCTTTACTTATGTGATATAGCCTGGCAGAAAAGAGAAAGGGTATGCAATTCCATTATTTTTGAGTTAAACCTTAAATACTAAGCACACACACTCCTTTAAAGATTAAGAAGCACTTTATTTAGTCCTTGGTTTGCTACATGGAGTTGATTACTTCTAAATTTGACAGAAACCTGTAGAGTAAGTCTCATCAGTTCCAGGGGAGAATTCTAAAGCTCTGAATTGAATTTCTCAGAAGGGCACAATGTAAAAATTAAATGGATGTGTAGGCACCTCCATAGCTTTTAATTCTCAGGAAGTTACTTCCTATAGTATTTTTTAAAAATAATAAATGACTGTTAGGAACTTTATAAACATCTATAGTCAAAAATATGAGAAGTAATATACATTTAATATGATTACAGACCTTTCTGAATTTTATTATACTTAGTAAATCTTACTAAAATCTTTTAAAATTTAAATATTGTATTATAATTCATGGTCACAATAATTGAAGATATGAAGCATGTGTAAAAAAAGCAAAATCTTTGTGTGTGTGTGTGTGTGTGTGTGTATATATATATATATATATATATATTTATGTATATGCCAAACAAATATATATATGCCAAACATTTATTTAAATTTTATTTTCTCACAGAGAATTTCTCTAAACATCCCAATATCCTACTATTTTATTGTCTACCCTGCCTTAACTTTCTTTTCAAGACCCACTTTTACTGATACTATATATTAATTTGCTTATTCTGAATTTAACTAGAACAAGATTTGAGTTACTGCTATATCTCTAACACTTAAAACTCTAATATTTGGTAACTGAATGCATAAACTCATAATAATATATTTTAAAGATCAGTGGATTTGGAATTAATCAGCATTGGGTGGAGCTACTGTTCATTATAATAAAAGATGGAGGTTTACTGATACTCAACCTTATTCATAAAATGAAAATGCTAATAATGCTGTTTGCCAGGATTACAAGTTGACAGCATCAAATGAGCCCAAATTAAAGGACTCTGTACAGTGCTCTAACATTTACTAAGATTATCTGTTATCATTGTCATTGCTATCATTTTATTTTCTGAACCGGTGACTTAACTTTGAATTCTATCACATTCTTTAAACCATATTATATTCCAAAAGGAACAAATCTAACCACCTCGGATAATCGTGCATCAACTCATATATTACATAGTATGTAATAAAGTATAAGGAAACACTCAAATTGAAAAAAAAAATAAAATTTAGACTATCATATTTCTATTACACCTACCACCTTCCTTAGAGAGATACTTTTTCTAAACATTTTTAACTTTTATATATGTTGCTTTTCATCAACAGTAGCCAGAAAAGAAAATATTGCTGAAGTAGATAGAAACATGGATCCCTGAGTAATGAAGAATATTCTAGCTTCAGTTCACTTCAGTACAGTCACTCAGTCGTGTCCAACTCTTTGTGACCCAATGAATCGCAACACGCCAGGCCTCCCTGTCCATCACCAACTCCTGGAGTTCACTCAAACTCACGTCCATCAAATCAGTGATGCCATCCAGCCATCTCATCCTCGGTCATCCCCTTCTCCTCCTGCCCCCAATCCCTCCCAGCACCAGAGTCTTTTCCAATGAGTCAACTCTTCACATGAGGTGGCCAAAGTACTGGAGTTTCAGCATCAGCATCATTCCCTTCAAAGAAATCCCAGGGATGATCTTCAGAATGGACTGGTTGGATCTCCTTGCAGTCCAAGGGACTCTCAAGAGTCTTCTCCAACACCACAGTTCAAAAGCATCAATTCTTTGGTGCTCAGCCTTCTTCACAGTCCAACTCTCACATCCATACATGACCGCAGGAAAAACCATAGCCTTGACTAGACAGACCTTTGTTGGCAAAGTAATGTCTCTGCTTTTGAATATGCTATCTAGGTTGGTCATAACTTTTCTTCCAAAGAGTAAGTGTCTTTTAATTTCATGGCTGCAATCACCATCTGCAGTGATTTTGGAGCCCCCAAAAATAAAGTCTGACACTGTTTCCCCATCTATTTCCCATGAAGTGATGGGACCAGATGCCATAATCTTCGTTTTCTGCATGTTGAGCTTTAAGTCCACTTTTCACTCTCCACTTTCACTTTCATCAAGAGGCTTTTTAGTTCCTCTTCACTTTCTGCCATAAGGGTGATGTCATCTGCATATCTGAGGTTATTGATATTTTTCCCAGCAATCTTGATTCCAGCTTGTGCTTCTTCTAGCCCAACATTTCTCATGATGTACCCTGCATATAAGGTAAATAAGCAGGGTGACAATATACAGCCTTGACATACTCCTTTCCCGACTTGGGGACAATCTGTTGTTCCATGTCCAGTTCTAACTATTGCTTCCTGACCTGCATATAGGTTTCTCAAGAGGCAGGTCAGGTGGTCTGGTATTCCCATCTCTTTCAGAATTTTCAGTTTATTGTGATCCACACAGTCAAAGGCTTTGGCATAGTCAATAAAGCAGAAATAGATGCTTTTCTGGAACTCTCTTGCTTTCTTGACGATCCAGCGGATGTTGGCAATTTGATCTCTGGTTCCTCTGCCATTTCTAAAACCAGCTTGAACATCTGGGAGTTCACGGTTCATGTATTGCTGAAGCCTGGCTTGGAGAATTTTGAGCATTAGTTTACTTGCTTGTGAGATGAGTGCTATTGTGCGGTAGTTTGAGCATTTTGGAATGAAATCTGACCTTTTCCAGTCTTGTGGCCACTGCTGAGTTTTCCCAATTTGCTGGCATAAGAGGCCTGAAAAGAACAAGAATAGGGGAAGAGCCAAAATGGTGGAGGAGGAGTACATCTCTCTCCATGGATGCATCAGGAATACATCTTCGGATGCAGAAGATCTCACAGAGCACCAGCTGGGAGCTGGCAGGAGTTTTTGATCACTGGAAAGGAATATACAGATCCATGCAAAACTCAGAGGGTGAAGGAAGGAAGGGAAAATGAGGGAGTGAGCATTCTGGACCTACACTCACGGGATAGGCAAGCTGAAGCAGTGGCGAGATATCCACATAGGGGCAACAGGATTGGACAGAGGGGAAGCATTTGAGGCTGTTGGAGAATGGAGCAGCTGATTTGTGACAGTCTGAATGTCAGTCTGAGATCCACAGAGACAATCCGTGCTGTAGCCCTATGTACCCCAGAAAAGGACCCAAGTCCACCATAATACACAGTGGGTGAGAGCTGGAACATATGGATTTGAGAGCAAATCCAGGGTGAGGAATGCTATTAACTCCATGGAGAAGGCCTGAGGGGACAGGCCTGAGGATTCAATAGTGGGTAATGCCTCTGGAGGAAAGCTAGGCAACCATGCAGGCAGGGTGCTACTACTGAGTCACATGGAGAGGGTAGAGCCATCACTGTAGCCTCTCTCTCCCCATGCATTGGTGCTGGCAGCTGGCCAATAGAGAAAGACTCCAGAGAGGGTGGATCTTTGAGTGCCTGATGCTCCGAGCAATAGAAAAGGACCAGCTAGGGAAGCCTTTTGAATGGCAGAGGCTAGAAGAATATTCTGATAGCATCATATCTTCTGAACTCATGGTTACCAGCTTCCCTGAGCACCTGGAGCTGCCAGGGTCCCTGTGATCCAAGCTAGCTATGCCACCTCCAGGCTTGATTCTTACTGGGGCAGAGCAGCTGGAGGATAGAACAAACTCTAATAGCACCATATCTGGTGTACCCGTGGCCACTGGCTTCCCTGTGTACCTGGAGCTGCCAGGGTCCCCACTGAACAAGAAGCCGTGACACTTTCACACCCAGTCCTCATTGGGGCAGATCCAAGTCCTCCAGGTACAAACTTCCTGGATGACCCACAAGCAGAGGTGGGGTAAAACCACAATTGAGTTCCAGGGCCAGAGTGACTAAGGAAGAGGATGAAAACCTTTCCACCAGCTGGACAATCCACAGATAAAATACACATGATCAACTAGAGAGACTGTGTCTACGGAATATATAAAAGGCAAGTGAGGGCTCCCACATAAGAAAATGCCTTAGGTCTGGCAGCTTTGGAGGTTGGAAGCAAGAACATACAGGAGCAGGGCCAAATTAGAGTCTTAGTTTTCCCCACAATAGGTTCAAGGAAGAGCTCTACCCTCAGTATTGGAGGGCTTTCTTGCTAGGTAGAAATGGGCTGTGACTCACATTCTGAGAAAGGATGCTGACAGTTGAAACCCAAGAAAATAATTTTTATCATTTTTTAATATTTTGATTTGTTCTGTAGTTGGTTCTGGATTTTTTTTCCTCTTCTTCATCTTCCCCCCCCACTGTTGCTGTGGTTATTGTTTTTGTTACTATTATTAACTTTATTTAAACTTTTGAGAAATTTTGTAACAGTATTTCCTTTATATACTTTTACCTCTATATTGGCTTTTGCAGTTTTTAGGGTTTTTTTTTTTTTTTTGTGTGTGTGTGTGTGTGTTTTTTTTCCTTATTGTTCACTTCTTGGTGTCATTATTCTATAATATATACAAATATTTTATACACATCTATTTAACTTTGCTTTTCAATTATATTTCTTCATTTTCTTCACCATGTTTTCACTTTGTTTTGTTTGCTTTCTTCCTCAGTTAGTTCTTTGCTTTGGTCTTGTTTTCTATTTTGTGTTATAGTTTTGTTTTTAATTTATTTGTGTGTGCTCTTTATTTTTTTGTTATTATTTTTTTTTCCTTTACAATACTGTATTGGTTTCGCCATAAATTGACATAAATCTGCCACGGGTGTACATGCGTTCCCAATCCTGAACCCCCCTCCCACCACACTCCCCATATCATCTCTCTGGGTCATCCCAGTGCACCAGCCCCAAATCCTGTATCCTGCATCGAACCTAGACTGGAGATTCGTTTCTTACATGATAGTAAACATATTTCAATGCCATTCTCCCAAATCATCCCACCCTCTCCCTCTCCCACAGAGTCCAAAATCTGCTTTATACCTCTGTGTCTCTCCTGCTGTCTCGCATACAGGGATATAATTAACATCTTTCTAAATTCCACATATATCTGTTAATATACTGTATGAAGGAGCAGCGGCTGTGCTTTGCTGGAGCAGCTGTGAAGAGATACCCCACACCCAAGGTAAGAAAAACCCAAGTAACATGGTAGGTGTTGCAAGAGGGCATCAGAGGGCAGAAACACTGAAACCATACTCACAGAAAACTAGTCAATCTAATCACACTAGGACCACAGCCTTGTCTAACTCAATGAAACTAAGCCATGCCCGCGGTGCAAGCCAAGATGGGTGGGTCATGGTGGAGAGGTCTGACAGAGTGTGGTCCACTGGAGAAGGTTATGGCAAACCACTTCAGTATTCTTGCCTTGAGAAGAACAGTATGAAAAGGCAAAATGATAGGATACTTAAAGAGGAACTCTCCAGGTCAGTAGGTGCCCAATATGTTACAGGAGATCAGTGGAGAAATAACTCCAGAAAGAATGAATGGATGGACCCAAAGCAAAAACAATACCCAGTTGTGGATGTGACTGGTGATAGAAGAAAGGTCCAATGCTGTAAAGAGCAATATTGCATAGGAACCTGGAATGTCAGGTCCATGAATCAAGGCAAATTGGAAGTGGTCAAACAGGAAATGGCAAGAGTGAACGTCAACATTCTAGGAATCAGTAAACTAAAATGGACTGCAATGGGTGAATTTAACTCAGATGACCATTATATCTACTATTGTGGGCAGGAATCCCTCAGAAGAAATGGAGTAGCCATCATGGTCAACAGAAGAGTCTGAAATGCAGTACTTGGATGCAATCTCAAAAACGACAGAATGATCTCTGTTCATATCCAAGGCAAACCATTCAGTATCACAGTCATCCAAGTCTATGCCCAAACCAGTAATGCTGAAGAAGCTGAAGTTGAACAGGTCTATGAAGAATTACAAGACCTTTTAGAACTAACACGCAAAAAAGATGTCCTTTTCATTATAGGGGACTGGAATGCAAAAGTAGGAAGCCAAGAAATGCCTAGAGTAACAGGCAAATTTGGTCTTGGAATATAGAATGAAGCAGGGCAAAGACTAATAGAGTTCTGCCAAGATAATGCACTGGTCATAGCAAACACCCTCTTCCAACAACACAAGAGAAGACTCTAAACATGGACATCACCAGATGGTCAACACCGAAATCAGATTGATTATATTCTCTGCAGCAAAAGTTGGAGAAGCTCTATACAGTCAACAAAAACAAGACCAGGAGCTGACTGTGGCTCAGAACATGAACTCCTTATTACCAAATTCAGACTTAAATTGAAGAAAGTAGGGAAAACCACTAGACCATTCAGGTATTACCTAAATCAAATCCCCTATGATTATACAGTGGAAGTGAGAAATAGATTTAAGGGCCTAGATCTGATAGATAGAGTGCCTGATGAACTATGGAATGAGGTTCGTGACATTGTACAGGAGACAGGGATCAAGACCATCCCCATGGAAAAGAAATGCAAAAAAGCAAAATGGCTGTCTAGGGAAGCCTTACAAATAGCTGTGAAAAGAAGAGAAGCGAAAAGTCAAGGAGAAAAGGAAAGATATAAGCATCTGAATGCAGAGTTCCAAAGAATGGCAAGAAGAGATAAGAAAGCCTTCCTCAGTGATCAATGCAAAGAAATAGAGGAAGACAACAGAATGGGAGAGACTAGAGATCTCTTCAAGAAAATCAGAGATACCAAGGGAATATTTCATGCAAAGATGGGCTCGATAAAGGACAGAAATGGTATGGATCTAACAGAAGCAGAAGATATTAAGAAGAGATGGCAAGAATACACAGAACTGTACAAAAAGGATCTGCACCACCCGGATAATCACTACGGTGTGATGACTCATCTAGAGCCAGACAACCTGCAATGTGAAGTAAAGTGGGCCTTAGAAAGCACCATTATGAACAAAGCTAATGCAGGTGATGGAATTCCAGTTGAGCTATTTCAAATCCTGGAAGATGATGCTGTGAAAGTGCTGCACTCAATATGCCAGCAAATTTGGAAAACTCAGCAGTGGCCACAGGACTGGAAAAGGTCAGTTTTCATTCCAATCCCAAAGAAAGGCAATGCCAAAGAACACTGAAACTACTGCACAATTGCACTCATCTCACATGCTAGTAAAGTAATGCTCAAAATTCTCCAAGCCAGGCTTCAGCAATACATGAACCATGAACTTCCTGATGTTCAAGCTGGTTTTAGAAAAGGCAGAGGAGCCAGAGATCAAATTGCCAACATCCACTGGATCATCAAGAAAGCAAGAGAGTTCCAGAAAAGCATCTATTTCTGCTTTATTGACTATGCCAAAGCCTTTGACTGTGTGGATCACAATAAACTGTGGAAAATTCTGAAAGAGATGGGAATACCAGACCACCTGACCTGCCTCTTGAGAAACCTATATGCAGGTCAGGAAGCAATAGTTAGAACTGGACATGGAACAACAGACTGTCCCCAAGTCAGGAAAGGAGTATGTCAAGGCTATATATTGTCACTCTGCTTATTTAATTTATATGCAGAGTACATCATGAGAAACGCTGGAATGGAAGAAACACAAGATGGAATCAAGATTGCCAGGAAAAATATCAATAACCTCAGATATGCAGATGACACTACCCTTATGGCAGAAAGTTGAAGAGGAACTAAAAAGCCTCTTGATGAAAGTGAAAGAAGTGAGCGAAAAAGTTGACTTAAAGCTCAACATTCAGAAAACGAAGATTATGGCATCTGGTCCCAACACTCCATGGGAAATAGATGGAGAAACATTGGAAACAGTGTCAGACTTTATTTTTTTGGGCTCCAAAATCACTGCAGATGGTGACTGCAGCCATGAAATTAAAAGACGCTTACTCCTTGGAAGGAAAGTTATGAGCAACCTAAATAGCATATTCAAAAGCAGAGACATTACTTTGCCAGCTAAGGTCCGTCTAGTCAAGACTATGGTTTTTTCAGTAGTCATGTGTGGATGTGAGAGTTGGACTGTGAAGAAGGCTGAGCGCCGAAGAATTGATGCTTTTGAACTGTGGTGTTGGAGAAGACTCTTGAGAATCCCTTGGACTGCAAGGAGATCCAACCAGTCCATTCTGAAGGAGATCAACCCTGGGATTTCTTTGGAAGGACTGATGCTAAAGCTGAAACTCCACTCCTTTGGCCACCTCATGTGAAGAGTTGATTCATTGGAAAAGACTTTGATGCTGGGAGGTATTATGGGCAGGCGAAGAAGGGGACGACAGAGGATGAGATGGCTGGATGGCATCACCGACTCGATGAACGTGAGTCTGAGTGAACTCTGGGAGTTGGTGATGGACAGGGAGGCCTGGCGTGCTGCGATTCATGAGGTCGCAAAGAGTCGGACATGATTGAGCACTGAAATGAACTGAGCTGAACTGAACTGTTACTGTATTGGTGTTTTTCTTTCTGGCTTACTTCACTCTGTATAATAGGCTCCGGTTTCATCCACCTCATTAGAACTGATTCAAATGTATTCTTTTTAATGGCTGAGTAATACACCATTGTGTATATGTACCACAGCTTTCTTATCCATTCATCTGCTGATGGACATCTAGGTTGCTTCCATGTCCTGGCTATTATAGACAGTGCTTCGATGAACATTGGGGTACATGTTTCTCTTTCAATTCTGGTTTCCTCGGTGTGTATGGCCAGCTCTGGGATTGCTGGGTCATAAGGCAGTTCTATTTGCAATTTTTTAAGGAATCTCCACACTGTTCTCCATAGTGGCTGTACTAGTTTGCATTCCCACCAACAGTGTCAGAGGGTTCCCTTTTCTCCACACTCTCTCCAGCATTTATTGCTTGTAGACCTTTGGACTGCAGCTATTCTCACTGGTGTGAAATGGTACCTCATTGTGGTTTTGATTTGCATTTCTCTGATAATGAGTGATGTTGAGCATCTTTTCAGGTGTTTGTTAGCCATCCGTATGTCTTCTTTGGAGAAATGGCTATTTAGTTCTTTGGCCCATTTTTTGATTGGGTCATTTATTTTTCTGGAATTGAGCTGCAGGAGTTGCTTATATATTTTTGAGATTAGTTCTTTGTCAGTTGCTTCATTTGATATTATTTTTCTCCCATTCTGAAGGCTGTCTTTTCACCTTGCTTATAGTTTCCTTTGTTGTGCAGAAGCTTTTGATTTTAATTAGATCCCATTTGCTTATTTTTGCTTTTGTTTCCAGTATTCTGGGAGGTGGATCATAGAGGATCCTGCTGTGATTTATGTCGGAGAATGTTTTGCCTATGTTCTCCTCTAGGAGTTTGGCCTTGTCCTGTATCCAAGACAGGTACCATCCAACTACCAGCAACACCTCACATAAACAACAAGCAAGATAAGAGGACAAACCAAGTCATTAGCAGACAGGCTTCCCACAGACACCTCAAAACACCATCTCATATAGCTTGCCTATCAGAGGGAAAAAACACACGTTTTCTCACCAAAACACATGTACAATTACCTCCTAACACGAAGCCTACCCGAACCACTGGATCAACCTCACCCACTGAGGGCAAAAATCAAAAGTAAGAGGAACTACAACCCTATAGCCTGGGGAACAGAGACTTCAAACATAGTAAGTTAGATAAAATGAAGAGAAAGATAATCATGCAGGAAATGAAAGAACAAGAAAAAAACCCACAAGACCAAATAAACAAAGAGGGAATAGGCAAACTGCCAGAAAGAGAATTCAGAGTAATGACAGTAAAGATGACCCAACATCTTGAAAATAGAATGGAAAAAAAAAAGCAAAAATCACTGAACACATTTAACAATGACCTAGAAGAAATAAATAATTAATAAACAGTGCCAAAAATAAAATTATTGAAATTAAAAATACTCTAGAAAAAAAACAATAGTAGAAAAACTGAGGCAGAAGAATGCCCAAGTGATTATAGAATAGTAGAAATAACTGTTGAATAACAGAATAAAGGTAAAAGAATGAAAAGAATTGAGGATAGTTTCAGAGACCTCTAGGACAATATTAAATGCACCAACATAAGGATTATAGGGTTTCCATAAAAAGAGAAAAAATAAAGGGTCTGAGAAAATTTTTGAAAAGATTATAGTCAAAATTTTCTGCAATGTGGGACAGCAAAGAGTCTCTCAAGTTCAAGGAACTGCAGAGTCCCATACAGGATATTCTCAAGGAGAAATATGCTGAGACCATATTAATCGAAGTAAAACAAACAAACAACACCAACAAAACACAAAGAAAAAATACTAAATGCACCAATGGAAAAGCAACAAGTATTATATGAGGGATACACCATACTGTAAGCAGCTGATCTTTCAACAGAATCTCTGAAAATCAGTAGGGAATGGCAGAATATATTTAGACTGATGAAAGGGAAAACTCTACAACTGAGATTACTGTACGAACAAAAGATCATACTCAAAATTTATGGAGAAATCAAATGCTTTACAGACAAGCAAAAGTTCAGATTACTTAGCACCACCAAACCAGCTTTACAACAAATGTTAAAGGGACTTGGAGCAGGGAATGGCTACATACTTCAGTATTCTTGCTGGGAGAATTACATGGATGGAGGACTGTGGCAAGTTGACGACCATGGGGTTGGAAGAGTCAGAAACAACTGAGCGACTAACATACACACGCACGGAAGTAAGAAACACAAGACAAGGAAAAGACCTACCAAATAAAGATAAATAAATAAACTAAAACAATTAAGAAAACGCCATTAAGAACATACATATCAATCATTACTTTAAATATAAATGCATTAAAGACTGCAACCAAGACACAGACTGGCTGAATGGACATAAAAACAAGACTCATAATATGTACACTGTCTACAAGAGACCCACTTCTGACCTAGAGACATATAAAGACTGAAGGTGAGAGAATGAAAATTATATTCTATGTATATGGGAATCATAAGAAAGCTGAAGTAGCCATTCTCATATCAGACAAAAAAGATCTAAAACAAGGAATATTAAAAGAGATAATGAAGGACACTACAAGATCAAAGGCTCAATCCAAGAAGAAAGCATGGCAACTGTAAATATTTACACACACAAGAGAAGAGCAACACATAAGGCAAACACTAAAAGACATAAAAGGGGAAATTGAGAGTAACACAATAAAGGTAGGGGATTTTAACACCCCAATTATATCAATGGGAAGATAATCAAAATAGAATATTAATAAGAAAACATAAGCCTTAAATGACACATTAGAGCAAATGGGCCTAATTGATATCTTCAGAATATTCTATCCAAATGCAGAAGAATACATTTTCTTCTCATGTGCACAAAAAACTTTCTCCTGGATAGATCACATCTTGGGTCACAAATAAAGCACAGGTAAATTTTTTAAAAATTGAAAATGCATCAAGCATTTTTTCTGACCACACTGCTTACACTAGATGTTGATTATAAGAAAAAGTCTATAAAAAGAAAATGAACAAATGGAGATTAAACAACACATTTCTAAATAACTAACAGATTACTAAAAAAATAAGAAAGTAAGTAAAAAAATACCTAGAAAAAATGACAACAAAACGCGATGATTCAAAACATGGGATGGAACAAAAGCATTTCTAAGAGGAAAGATTATAGCAATATAATCCTACCTCAAGAAAAAAAAAACAACAAACATTAAATAGGCAACTTAAATTTACACATAAAGCAAATGGAAAATGAACAACAACAATAAAAAGCAGAAAGAAAAAAAAGATCAGCAGAAACAAATGAAAAAGGAATGAAGGAAAGAGTAGTAAGAATCAATAAAACTAACAGCGTGTTCTTTGAGAAGATAAATAAAAATGACCAACCATTTTCCAGACTCATCAAGAAGAACGAGAGAAGACTCAAATCAACAAAATTTGAAATGAAAAAGGAGAGGTTACAACAGACAATGCAGAAAAACAAAGGATCGTAAAAGACTCTTATGAGCAACTATATGCCAATAAAATGGATAATCTGGAAGAATGAACTGATTCTTAGAAAAGCACCAATTTCCAAGACTGAACCAGGAAGAAATAGAAATTATGAACAAGTCAATCACAAGCACTGAAACCAAACTGTGATCAAAGTCTCCCCCAAAGCAAAAGTTCAGCGCCAGATTACTTCACACGTGAATGGTATCAAGTGTTTCAGTACAGTTCAATCACTCAGTCATGTCCAACTCTGCGACCCCATGAACTGCAGCACGCCAGGCTTCCCTGTCCATCACCACCTCCAGGAGTCTACTCAAACTCATGTCCATCAAGTTGGTGATGCCATCCAACCATCTCATCTTCTGTTGTCCCCTTCTCCTGCCCTCAATCTTTCCCAGCACCAGAGTCTTTTCAAATGAGTCAGCTCTTTGCAGCAGGTGGCCAAAGTATTGGAGTTTCAGCTTTAGCATCATTCCTTCCAATGAACATCCAGGACTGATCTCCTTTAAGATGGACTGGTTGGACCTCCTTGCAGTCCAAGGGACTCTCAAGAGTCTTCTCCACCACCACAGTTCAAAAGCATCCGTTCTTCAGTGCTCAGCTTTCTTCACAGTCCAATTCTTACATCCATACATGAGCACTGGAAAAACCATAGCCTTGACCAGACGGACCTTTGTTGGCAAAGTAATGTCTCTGCTTTTTAATATGCTGTCTAGGTTGGTCATAACTTTCCTTCCAAGGAATAAACGTATTTTAATTTCATGGCTGCAATAAACATCTGCAGTGATTTTGGAGCCCCCCAAAATAAACTCTGACACTGTTTCCCCATCTATTTCCCGTGAAGTGATGGGACTAGATGCCATGATCTTAGTTTTCTGAATGTTGAGCTTTAAGCCAACTGTTTCAATCTCTTCTTTCACTTTCATCAAGAGGCTTTTTAGTTCCTCTTCACTTTCTGCCATAAGGGACCACACAGAAGCGTGGCAGCTGTGCAGAAGAGTGGCCAAGAGGAGCTACCCCTCACCCAAGGTCAGGGCAACGACCGAGAGAGCCAGGTTGTGATGGCACAGGAGCGGCTGAGAGGAGCAACCCCACATCCAAGGAGCAGTGGCTGCATGGGCACAAATGGGTCAAGAGGAGGTACTCCACGTTCAAGGTCAGGAGGGGTGGCCGTGAGGAGATACCCCTCATTCAAGGTAAGGAGCAGAAGCTGTACTTTGCTGGAGGAGCCATGAAAAGATACCCTATGTCCAAGGTAAGAGAAGCCCAAGTAAAATGGTAGGTGTTGCAAGAGGGCAGACACATTGAAACCATAATCACAGAAAACTAGCCAATCTGATCACACAGACCACAGCCTGTCTAACTCAATGAAACTAAGCCATGACATGTGGGGCCACCCAAGACAGACGGGTCATGGTGAAGAGGTCTGACAGAATGTGGTCCACTGGAGAAGGTTATGGCAAACCACTTCAGTATTCTTGCCTTGAGAACCCCATGAACAGTATGAAAAGGCAAAATGATAGGATATTGAAAGAAGAACTCTGCAGGTCGGTAGGTACCCAATATGTTACAGGAGAGATCAGTGGAGAAATAACTCCAGAAAGAATGAAGGGATGGAGGCAAAGCAAAAACAATACCCAGTTGTGGATGTGAGTGGTGATAGAAGCAAGGTCCAATGCTGTAAAGAGCAGTAGGAAACTGGGACACCCTCTTCCAACAACACAAGAGAAGATTCTAAACATGGACATCACCAGATGGTCAACACTGAAATCAGATTGATTGTATTCTTTGCAGCCAAAGATGGAGAAGCTCTATATAGTCAGCAAAAACGAGACTGGGAGCTGACTGTGGGTCAGATCATGAAGTCCTTATTGCCAAATTCAGAATTAAATTGAAGAAAGTAGGGAAAACCACTAGAGCATTCAGGTGTAACCTAAATCAAATCCCTTATGATTATACAGTGGAAGTGAGAAATAGATTTAAGGGACTAGATCTGATAGATAGAGTGCCTGATGAACTATTGCATAGGAACCTGGAATGTTAGGTCAGTGACTCAAGGCAAATTGAAAATGGTCAAACAGGAGATGGCAAGAGTGAACATCGACATTCTAGGAATCAGCGAACTAAAATACTGGAATAGATGTATTTAACTCAGATGACCATTATATCGACTACTGTGGGGAGGAATCCCTTAGAAGAAATGGAGTAGCCATCATGGTCATTAGACAGAGTGCCCGATGAACTATACGTGACACTGTACGGGAGACAGGGATCAAGACCATCCCCATGGAAAAGAAATGCAAAAAAGTGAGATGGCTGTGTGAGGAGGCCTTACAAATAGCTGTGAAAAGAAGAGAATCAAAAAGCAAAGGAGAAAAGGAAAGATATAAGCATCTGAATGCAGAGTTCCAAAGAATAGCAAGGAGAGATAAGAAAGTCTTCCTCAGCGATCAGTGCAAAGAAATAGAGGAAAACAACAGAATGGCAAAGACTAGAGATTTCATCAAGAAAATTAGAGATACCAAGGGAATATTTCATGCAAAGATGGGCTCGATAAAGGAGAGAAATTGTATTTACCTAACAGAAGCAGACGATATTAAGAAGAGGTGGCAATAATACAGAGAAGAACTGTAAAAAAAAGAGCTTCACAACCCAGATAATCATGATGGTGTGATCACTCACCTGGAGCCAGACAACCTGCAATGTGAAGTAAAGTGGGCCTTAGAAAGCATCATTATGAACAAAGCTAATGGAGGTGATGGAATTCCAGTTGAGCTATTTCAAATCCTGAAAGATGAAGCTGTGAAAGTGCTGCACTCAATATGCCAGCAAATTTGGAAAACTCAGCAGTGGCCACAGGACTGGAAAAGGTCAGTTTTCATTTCAGTCCCAAAAAAAGACAATGCCAAAGAATGCTCAAATTACTGCACAATTGCACTCATCTCACATGCTAGTAAAGTAATGCTCAAAATTCTCCAAGCCAGGCTTCAGCAATATATGAACTGTGAAATTCCAGATGTTCAAGCTGGTTTTAGAAAAGGCAGAGGAACCAGAGATCAAATTGCCAACATCTTCTGGATCATCAATTAAGTAAGAAAGTTCCAGAAAAGCATCTATTTCTGCTTTATTGACTATGCCAAAGTCTTTGACTGTGTGGATCACAACAAACTGTGGAAAATTCTGAAAGAGATGGGAATACCAGACCACCTGACCTGCCTCTTGAGAAACATATATGCAGGTCAGAAAGCAACAGTTAGAACTGGACATGGAACAACAGACTGGTTCCAAATAGGAAAAGGAGTACATCAAGGCTGTATATTGTCACCCTGCTTATTTAACTTATATGCAGAGTAGTACATCATGAGAAACTCTGGCTGGAAGAAGCACAAGCTGGAATCAAGATTGCTGGGAGAATTATGAATAACCTCAGATCAAGTGTTTAGAGAAGACCTAATGCCTATACCTGAAAAACTCTTCCAAAAAATTGCAAAGAAATGACACTTTCAAACTTACTGTTTGAAGCCACCACACCATGACACTAAAACCAGCCAAAGGCATCACAGAAAAAAAGAAAATTCCAGGCCAATATCACTGATGAACATGGATGCAAAAATCGTCAACAAAATTCTAGTTAACAGAGTCCAACAACACATTAAAAGCATCATACAACATGATCACATATGGTTTATTTACTCGTGGCAAGGAGTTTTAAATATATGCAAATCAGCAAATATGATACACCATCTTATCAAATTAAAGTATTAAAAATCACCTGATAATTTTAATAGATGCTGAAAAGTCTTTCACCAAAAGTTAGCACCCAGTTATGATAAATTATCTCTAGAAAATCAGCATAGAAAGAACCTACCTCAACATAATAAAGACCATATACCATAAACTCAGTCTTCCCAAGTGGCACTAGTGGTAAAGAACCCACCTTCCAATGAATAAGATATAAGAGACACAAGTTCAATCCTTGAATTGAGAATATCTCCTCGATGAGGGCTCAGAAATCTACTCCAGTATTCTTGCCTGGAGAATTCCACTGACAGAGGAGCCTGATAGGCTACAGTCCATAGGGTTGCAAAGAGTCAGACATACCTGAAGCAACTTAGCACACACACATGATAAATCCTGAGCAAATATTATTGTCAACAGTGAAAACTTGAAAGCACTTCTTCTAAGGTCAGGAACAAGACAAGTGTGTCCACACTTGCCACTACTTTTCAACATAGATTTGTAACTCTTAACTATGGCAATTAGATAAGAAAAAGATATAAAGGGAATCTAGATTGGGAAAAAAGAAGCAAAACCATCACTGTTTGCAGATGACATGATACTATACATAGAAAATCATAAAGATTCTATCCGGGTATTATTAGACTTAACTAATGAATTTAGTTAAGTTGCAGGATACAAAATAAATACACAGACTGCAATCCCTATCAAATTACCTATGGCATTTTTCACATCACTATAACAAAAAAAATTCATTAATTGTATGGAAACACAAAAGATCCAGAATAGCCAAAGCAATCTTGAGAAAGAAGAACAGATTTGGAAGAATCGATCATCCTGAATTCAGAACTACTTACAGAACTATTACATTAAGACAGTATGGTACTGGCACTAAACCAGAAATATAAACCAATGGAACAAGATAGAAAGCCCAGAGATAAACCTACACACTTGTGGAAAATTTATTTTTTACAAAGTAGGCAAAAATATACAACAGAGAAAATATAGTCTCTTCAATAAGTTGTACTGGGAAAACTGGAGAGCTATATGTAAAATAATAAAATTAGAACACTTCCTAATACCATGCACAAAGATATAAATGGATTAGAGACCTAAATGTAAGACTGGAAACTATAAAAGTCTTAGAGGAAAGCAGGTAGAACACTCTTTGGTGTAAATCACAGCAAGACCTTTTGTGATTCACCTCCCAGAGGAATAGAAATAAAATAAAAAATAAACAGATGGGACCTAAATAAACTTGAAAGCTCTTGCACAGCAAAGGAAATCATAAACAAGATCAAAAGACAATTCTAAAAATGGGAGAAAATAATTGCAAATGAAGCAACTGACAGAGGACTAATCTCAAAAATGTACATGCAGAACATGCAGCTCAATATCAGAAAAACAAACATCCCAATGGGAAAAAAAAAAGATGGGGGGGAGGTTGGGCAGAAGATCTAAACAGACATCTCACCAAAGAAGACATACAGATAGCTAATAAGCACATGCAAATAGGCTCAAGGTCACTTATTATTAAAGAAATGCAAATCAAAACTACAATGAGGTATGACCTCACACCAGTCAGAATGACCATAATTTTAAAAATATAAAAGTGATAAATTCTGGAGAGGATGTGGAGAAAAAGGAATCCTCTTGCTATTGATGGGAATATATACTGATACAGCCACTGTGGAGAACAGTGTGGAGATTCCTTAAAATCTAGGGATAAAACTACCATATGACTGAGCAATCCTACTACTGGGCATATATCATGAGAAAACCAGAATTCTAAAAGACACATGCACCTTAATGTTCATTGCAGCACTACTTACAATAGTCTGGACATGAAAGCAATCTAGATATCCACTGACAACGAATGGATAAAGATGTACCAGTACCTATAAACAATGGAATATTACTCAGCCATAAAATGGGACAAATTCAATTCAGTTTTAGTGAGGTGGATGAAACTATCGCCTATTACAAGATTGAAGTGAATTAGAAAGAGAAAACTACTGTGCATTAATGCATATATAAGAATTTAGAAAAGTGATAATGATGAACCTATTTGTAGGACAAAAATAGAGACACAGACATAGAAAACAGACATGTGGACACAGTGGGAGAGGAAAGAGTGAGACAAATTAAGAGTAGCATTGCAACATATATGTTGCCAAAAGTAAACTAGATAGCCTGTGTGAATTTGCTGATGCAGGGAACTCAAATAGGTGCTCTGTGACAACCTAGAATGGTGGGATGGGATGAGAGGTGGGAGGGAGATTCAAGAGGGAGTGGACATATATGTACATACCTATGACTGATTAATGTTGATGTATGGCAGAAACCAACACATACTGCAAAGCAATTATCTTCCAACTAAAATAAATAAATTTGAAAAACAAGAATGAAAGATTAGGGGCAAAAGAAGCTGTAGAGAAGACATAATTAATATCCCTTTAGAAATGATCACAAAGCTTGCAGATATTTGTATTTCATGGAAATGCTCATCAGAGAAAATTAATGAGGCGACTTTCAACAATGAATGGACATGACCCATCCCAAAGTGTCAGACAGCTTCTCTCCTTAGCCACCCTACTCCAGTGTTTACGTGATTGACACAGGGGCAGACTAACCATGGTGACACATTGGGAAAGCTACCATCGCTGATGAATGTGAGACTTTCCAACAATGGAGACCAAAAACAAGTTTTCAATATGGCAAAATTCCTTGAAGAGACCAGGTCTCAAGTTGGTTACACAGCATCCCTTCCACTCTAAGAGGGATAACTGTTTATCTTTAATAGCCTCAATACTTATTTTTCCTGCCTGGGGTGCCCCTAACTGCACCACCATCCCAGGTCTAACATAATATTTGGCTTGCTGCTGCTGCTACTGCTAACTCACTTCAGGTGTGTCTGACTCTGTGCAACCCCATAGACATAGACGGCAGCCCACCAGGTTCCCCCATCCCTGGGATTTTCCAGGCAAGAACACTGGAGTGGGGTGCCATTGCCTTCTCCGAATATCTGGTCTATTGATATGTAATTCCAAATGATGTTGCCTGAGACTAAAGGGCCCATTTTCTAAGAAAGTAGCTGTTAGGCTAAGTGCTAAGTCACTTCAGTCATGTCCGACTCTGTGTGACCCCATAGACGATAGCCCACCAGGCTCCCCAGTCCCTGGAAGTCTCCAGGCAAGAACACTGGAGTGGGTTGCCATTTCCTTCTCCAATGCATGAAAATGAAAAGTGAAAGGGAAGTTGCTCAGTTGTGTCCGACTCTTTGCGACCCCATGGACTGCAGCCTACCAGGCTCCTCCATCCATGGGATTTGCCAGGCAAGAGTACTGGAGTGGGGTGCCATCACCTTCTCTGAAATAGCTGTTATCATGGGCATAAATACACAAAATGCACTGGCAGCACTATGTTCTTTATTAAGACAGCCAAATAATAGTGAACTGGCCTACAAAAGCCTCAGTTAAGATGCCATCCCAGAGAAAATATTCAGTAGAATTGAAATGCACTCCTTCCAGATATATGCATTTGCTGAGTCACTGATTATAACAAGTCCAATAACATATTGGTCTTGAAAACAAGGGGTGCCAATAGAACTGATTCCTTCTTCCTTATATTTATGTCTTTGCATAATATATGTATTTCCTATCCTCACCAACTCAGACGTTGCTATGTTAAAGGTTTAGTTACTAGGGGAGAAATATTTCCACCAGGAGTTATAATAAGAATTCCTCTGAACATGATGCTGCAAATCTACTCAGTTTGCTTTGGGTCTCTTGTGACAATAAGCTAGTGGTCATATTGTTATGAGGAGCTAGGTTTGCAGCTCTGAAGACAGAACAGTAGGGTTGGAAAGAGAATGTCTGAAACCGAGGGGGTTCACTAGGGCAACTCCTGGTGCTGCTCTGCCTGGCCCACTGACCAAGTGTGTGAAAACTGCAGCAACAAAGGCAGGGCAACTAAAGATCAGACCATTCATGAATAAAGGTCTGAGGTCAATCCACTAGTAAAGCATAGAGACTAGCCTGAAGTACTGGCTAAAGGCGAGGGGAATCTAGAGAAGAAGTAGAACAGAGACATTGAATATCAATCAATAAGGATGTAAGAAGACTAGATGAAGCAGTAGAGGCTCAGTGATATCTTTCAGAGACTGAGGGAG
Source organism: Oryx dammah (assembly GCF_014754425.2). Lineage (NCBI taxonomy): Eukaryota > Metazoa > Chordata > Mammalia > Artiodactyla > Bovidae > Oryx > Oryx dammah. The sequence continues at coordinate 9,343,633 of NW_024070201.1, forward strand.
AATAGGAATGACTGAATTTTATACCTGTACTCCCTGTTCTTCTAGAAAAAGAAATGAGGATATTTTGTTCTCACAGAGATGGAGGTCCTGCATTGTTGAACAAAAACTGCATGTGAAGGGCACTAGTCTATCTCTCTGGTGCCAGGGCTGAGAGGGATCATTCTTTCACATTAACTACTTCAGATCTTCCAACCTTAACAGTGGTTTCTTTTTGCTGCCACCATGAAGATTTGATCTGGCTTGGCATCTCAAATACAGCTTCACATCTCTTTGCCTTGTGTCTGCATCTCCTATTCTGGGGATTCCCTAAGAATGGCTCCATGGGACTCTTCTTGGAGCTCACGTATGCACAGCCTAGAAGCAGTCGTGTGTTAACACCCAGTGGAGCCAAACTGTTATCACTGAGAGGTGGGAGACTATGGATAAATTTTTCTGATCTTCTCATGCCAGGATAGTCAGCCCTATATATTTGAATTCTAGGGGGATCAATTAGTCATTTAGCAGCTGTCATAGAATGCTATAATGTCTGGGGAACCCAGGTTAAGGTTCTGGGTTTCCCCTAGTGGCTCTTTTGGTTACAAACAAAACAAAACAAACAAAACCGAATCTACAATGAAGGAGATCACCTGCAGCACAAGAGACCCAGGGGTTGAACCCCTGGAGAAGGAAATGACCACCCACTCCCATATTCTGGCCTGGAAAATCCCAGGGACAGAGGAGCCTGGTGGGCTGCAGTCCATGTGTTCACAAGAGTTGGACACGACTTAGTGACTAAACTAGAACACAAACACAGTTTAAGATAAATATATCTTTTTGAATTGCATGATATTTCTAACGTAAGAAGAGTGCACTGAAAATACGGTTTAAAGATAGAACTGTGAGTAAAAATGGGATCAATATTCTCTACCAAATGATTGTGTATAGACTCTATGTTCAGAATAATATTATTTACAGATGCATTATTTTTAACTTCTCTCATTTTATTAGTGTATGTAATAACTTAAGGTTCAAATAGTGTGGACCTAAATTATACTTCTTTTGTTGATAAAAATCTGTAAAGACTGGTCAAATTTAGTATTTATTTTTAATAATAATTTTAAGATTAATTAATTAATATCACAGAAGACATTGATATTTGAAGAGTAGTGAGTATACTAAACAATGTCCCAATATATTTTTAAAAGAAAGAGTAACTCTGTTTTTGTGCAATTTATCCTATTACCAAGTAAGAAACCTAAAAGTGAAATATGTCCAAACACTAGACATGAGTATGTCCAGATATATTAAAAGCTTTAAATACAGGTTAAAATTTGAAATGTAAGGGCAAGACATCTATTTCAAACCATTCATACCATAGAAATTTATCTGCCTTCATTTTTTTTCAGGTTTTTCTATTTTATTTTTATTTTTTATTTTATTAATTTTTAAAATTTAAATTTATTTATTTTAATTGGAAGGCTAATTACTTTACATTTTGCTCTCCTTCTTGCTCTTTCATCTCTTGCCTCTCCTCTCAAACTCTGGCTAAGAATGTGCAGCAAAAATATGACAACACCCAAATCTTCCTGAATTCCTATTGCATAATCTCTTAAGATACTCCAAATTACAGAATAGATATCTTGCTTCATAATTAATATAAATATTACCTTAGTTGGATACTTGTGTTAAAAGACTACATGTCATAAAGTATATATGGACTCTGCAGTGTTGTAGGGAATTCAAGTGGGAGCAACGGATCTCATGTGATAAGCCTTCATTAATCATAGGTGTCAACAGGAGTGAATAAAACAACATTTGTGGTTCCTTAAAGGCAGGGACCACTAAAGAGAATGAGAAGTCAAAAGATATATATGACAAAATCAGATACTCTTAAGAGGAAGTCTGATGCTGTAATATTAAATTGTGTTCTAACTCTTTAGAAGGGTAATATTTCATTGTTTTAACAGCTTCCCTTTGTCATATTTACACACATATACACCAGAATAAATGCTCTATTGCATTTGAAGGCCGATTTTATTCAGTTTCATGACTCTCTGGGGTCCCTAAATGTTATTTATCCCACTTCTTGGTTGAGTTACTTGTAGTTTAACACATAGCATACACAGAATTTGATGGGTGCTTACATGCTACAAGAGGAGTATCTCTAAATCCAGAGAAACCCAAACTAAAAGAAAGTAATCAATTAATTATACAAATACATAAAGGAAAAAGCAAAAAGGAAAAGCAGAGTCATTTGATTTTTAGAGAAACAGTAAATAAAATATTTTTATCCTTGGTAAGTCATAGAATAGGCTCTTTATGGTTTTCTGCCTTGTTTGATAAAGTCTGTATAATATGGTGTTCTACTGATATTTACAGATGATATTCTAATATTTTTATTTTTTATAAGAAAGTATTTTAAACTTCTAGCCTTTGTAAAAGTGTTGATTTTTTTCTTGTTTTTCAATATTTTTCAACCAATTCCCAAACAAATTTTTTGACAATTACATTACTGACCCTCTAAAGAGAAGCAATCTACCCAGTGGCATCTAGTAATAAAATATGTGGAGTTTTGGTAACATGACTGGGTAGATTCTCATCTATCTTGCTTCTTGCAGCGTACACAGAGAGACTGAATTTTCCATAATTCTGTGTGATCACATTGATACCCCATGACTAGTTCTGAACAGGAGAATGTGGCAGGTAGTGATGTACCCTACTTTATCTTGTTTCTTAACGTTTCTTGGAAGTGGATTGGGGATATAACCCTCAGCTCTACGATTCTAAGTAAAAGATTTGAGATGTCAAAGCCACACAGTAGAAGGACACTGCAGTCCAGAATCACCACTAGGTGAATAGTTCCCAGGAGAGATTCCTTACTAGCATCAGACAGTTAAGTAAGGGAAAAAAAAAAAAAAAATCCATTTTGGCTGATCCATTGAAGTTTGGAAACTGAACATTGTAGCAGCCAATGGTAAACACTTCCATTATGTAGGGTCAAATACAGTGATCTTATAGGTGATTGTGAAAGTCAAATATAGTTATCAGTTCTACAGTTAGAGGGCAAGTTCAAGTGTGCCAATTCTTCTGTAACTTTGATCATTTCATATGCATTCACCTAATGCAATTCCATTGAACAAAATAGGATATTTGACCATGATGGGTGGGTTCTTTAAGAATCTGAACACCTGAAATATGGAAAACTATAATCCTTACTGTGACCTAAAATGAAGTTTCTCCCTAGCCTCCAACCACAGAAATTTACTTGAAGTTATTTTATCACCAGGAAGTGATATGCTACTTTGTCTTCTTCTACAACTCTGCCAATATGTCTTCCTAGAATTTTAATGTATAGCTCTTTGTGAAAACAGAGATATTGATTACTGTGGGGAGAGCTATTTAAAAAAAAAAAAACAGTATGACAATATATTGAAAATATTAATGAAATGCTAAAACATGCTATTATTTTTAATTAATGAAAAACTCAGTAAGGCATTCTGAAGGAATTGTGTGTGGAGATAGCACAAAGGAAACTTATAGAACCATACTTGAAGCAAAGTAAAACATGTAGTGATTTTAATAATAAAACCAAGCCAAACTCTATGGAGCCCTCCCAGGACAGACACTGCCATGTCCTCTGCCTGCCTCTTGTCTGCAAAAAAACATTTTAGCTGAAGAACAAATTTAGTCAGAGAAAGGAGAAAATGCTGAAGCAAAGGAAAGCAGTCAATAAGACCAAAGAATAATAGGTTAGTCACTAAAGTCACAGACCTTTAGTTCCTCGACAAGATATATCAACAAGAGATACAGATAATATTCTGAGCCATATCTTTTGAGTTGTTTTACAGATGTTGAAACCTCTACCAGGGGAAAGAGTTAACTACATGATGATCAGACTGTAGCCATTGCATAAACTTCTCCCTCTTACACAATTTCAAGAACTTGCCTCAAGGAAATGGAGCCAAACCAACCCAGGAATTGAAGATTAATGTACTTAGAACAATCAAGATGACGTCGATCAGACCATGATCAATTTCAAGATGACTGAAAACTTAGAAACATCATGTGGAGAATGAGAGGATAGAGACATTGGACCTACAGAGAAAACAAAATCGTATGACTTATTTGTTCTGCTGTAAAATAACTAAATCTGTTTATGAAGTGAAGTGAAGTCATTTCAGTCATGTCTGACTCTTTGTGACCCCATGGACTGTAGCCTGCTAGACTCCTCCATTCATGGGATTTTCCAGGCAAGAATAATGGAGTGGGTTGCCATTTCCTTCTCAAGGGGATCTTCCCAACCCAGGGATCGAACCTGATTCTCCCACATTGCAGACAGACTCTTTACCATCTGAGCCACCAGGGAATTCCTAAATATGTATATACACATAAAGTTTACATATATCTTGCTTTTATCACTTTTAGAATTAATGTACAATATAACACACAAAAGATATCATCAGAGTACACATAGGTGTTTTTAACATGGATGATAAAAAGTAATGATACAGTTCCAAAAGTTGAGAAGTAAGAGGATTAAGTACAGGTAAACAGAAGTGTAGTAGTGCTAATATCTCCATATTTACATTGAGATGAATTAGTAACTACTATGGAGAATTAGGATGTCAATAGTTATAGGAAGACACTGGTAAAAGGGTACTGGAAATAGAGATTCACAGCTTCATGTCTCATAGCTAAAAATCAATAAATAATGTCTAGAATTAATACAAAAACTAGTGAAATAAGTATATTATTTAACATTATTGAGGTAACTAAAAAGAGAAAGTAAGTGCTGAAATATGTTTACTTATAAAAAATAAATGCCAGTAAGGGGAATTTTATCAATAGACATTTGCTTTTTATAACTGCTTTTGGTATTTAAATATATTTGGTATTTATATATATATGCATATTTTACTTTTTTCCTCTTCGTTTTCTTTTAATGAGACAGAAATTTTAAGAGAAAAGGGAAATACAAAAGAAGACTAACAGAAAGCAGAACTTAAAACAAAGTACTGATCAGAAAGCAGACAGCCTGACAAGACAAAACATGGCATATTTAGAGACCCCCGATTACTCCCAAGTATAGATGGAAACAGATGGACAAATAGCATAAGGTAGACCTTCTCCAGCTATTTCGTGGCATTTGAGCATGCCATCTTGGTTAATGAGTGAATAGAACAGCAGAAATTCTTAGCTTATTAGAAACTGCTTCTTTATGCATATTTGGACTTAAGGAGCTGGTTTTGGATGAGGCAGTAGGCAAATTTATATAAAAGTCAGGAGGCTCCTAGTTAGAAAAAGAATGAAAATATTATTGATGTTTCATGTTATTAGATTTTATTTTGCTGTATGTTGGATATGCTCTAAGGATATCTCCTGGCAAGAACTCTACTTGTTGTAGTTGTGGTTCAGTCACTAAGTCCTGTCTGACACTTTGCAACCCAATGAATGGAGCACTCTAGCCTTTTATGTCCACTATTTCTGAGTTAGCTCAGATTCATGTGCATTGAGTTGGTGATGCTATCTAAACATCTCATTCTCTGCCAACCCTTTCTCCTTTTGCCTTCAATCTTTTCCAGCATCAGGGTATTTTCCAATGAGTCAGTTCTTCGCATCAGGTGGCCAAAGTATTGGAGCTTCAGCTTCAGCATTAGTCCTTCCAATGAATATTCAGGGTTTATTTCCCTAGAGATCACCTGTTTTGATCTCCTTGCAATCCAGTGACTCTCAAGAGTCTTCTCCAGATCCACAATTTGAAAGAATCAATTCTTCAATACTTACCCTTTTTATGGTCCAACTCTTAACATCTGTACATGACTACCAGAAAGACCTTGCTTTGATTATATGGATCTTAGTTGGCAAAGCGATGTCTCTTTTTTTTTTTTTAATACATTGTCTAGATTTGTCACACCTTTCCTTCTAAGGAGCAAGAGTCTTTTAATTTCACAGCTGCAGCCACATTTCACAGTGATTTTGAAGCCCAAGAAATTAAAATTTGTCATTGCTTCCAATTCTGCACCCCCCTTCACCATTAAGTGATGGGACCATATACTATGATCTTAGTTTTTTGAGTGTTAAGTTTCAAGGCAGCTTTTTCATCCTCCTCATTCACCCTCATCATAAGGCACTTTAGTTCCTCTTCACTCTCTGACATTACAGTGATATCATCTGCATGCCTGAGGTTGTTGATATTTATCCTGGCAATCTTGATTCTATCTTGTGATTTACCCAGCCCAGCATTTCCCATGATATACTCAGTACATTGCAGATGGACTATTTACCATCTGAGCCAGAAGGGAAGCCCTAAGTTAAATAAGCAGGGCATCACTATAGAGCATTGTTGTACTCCTTCCCCAATTTTGAACGTGTCAGTTATTCCAGGCCTGATGCTAACTATTGCCTCTTGACCCAAATACAGGTATCTCAGGAGACAGATGAGGTTGTTTGGTATTCTCACCTCTTTAAGAATTCTCTATAGGTTGTTGTGATCCACACAGTCAAAGGGTTTACCATAGTCAATGAAGCAGAAGTTTAAGTTCCCTGGCTTTCTCTGTGATCCAACAAATGTTGGCAATTTGATCTCTCATTTCTCTGTCTCTTCAAAATCCACCTTTAACTTCCAGAGGTTCTTGGTTCACATAATGCTGAAGCCTTGCTTGAAGGATTTTGAGCAAAACCTTGCTAGCAAGAGAACTGAGTGTAATTGTATGGTAGTTGGAACATTTTATGCACTATCTTTCTTTGGGATGGCATGAAAACCGATTTTTTCCAGTCCTGTGGTCACTGCGGGGTTTTCCAGTTTTCCTGGCATATTGAGTGCAGCATTTTATCAGAATAATCTTTTAGGATTTGAAATAGCTCAGGGGGAATTCTGTCATATCTACAAGCTTTGTTCATAGTAATGCTTCCACTTGACACTTCATACTCCAGGATGTCTGACTCTAGATGAGTGACTACACCATTGTAGATATCCAGGTCATTAAGACTATTTTGTAAATTACTTATGTGTATTCTTCCCTCCTCTTCCAACTCTTTTCTGCTTCTGTTGGGTCCTTACTGGTTTAGTCCTTTATTGTGCCCATCCTTGCATGAAATATTCCCCTTATAACTCCATTTTTTAAAGAGATCTCTAATCATTCCCATTCTATTGCTTTCCTTTATTTCTTTGCATTTTTTATTTAAGATGGTCTTTTTATGCTTTCCTTGTTAGTCTCTGGATCTCTGCATTCAGTTGGGTCTATTTTTCTCATTCCCCTCTGCCTTTTGCTTCTCTTCTTCCCTCAGCTATTTGTAAAGCCTCCTCTCTTTACCTTCTTGCTTTTCTGTTTCTTTGGGATGGTTTTGGTCACTGTCTCCTGTATAATATTACAAACTTCAGTCCATAGTTCTTCAGTTACTCTGTCTACTAGATCTAACCCCTTAAATCTATTTGTCACTTCCAGTGTATAATGTTAAGGGGTTTTATTTAGGTCATTACTGAATGGCCTAGTGATTTCCCCTACTTTCTTCTATTTAAGCCTACATTTCACAATAAGGAGCTCATGATCTGAGCCACAGTCAACTCCAAGTCTTGTTGTTTCTGAGTGTATAGAGCTTCTCCATCTTTGGCTGCAAAGAACATAAGCAATTTGATTTTGATATTGATTATCTGGTTATGCCTATATGTAAAGTCATCTCTTGGGTTGTTGGACAAAGGTGTTTGCTATGACCAGTGTGTTCTGTGGTCAGAATTCTGTTAGCCTTTGCCCTGCTTCATTTTGTACTCCAAGGCTAAACTTGCCTATTATTTCAGGTATCTTTTGACTTCCTACTTTTACATTCTAGTCCCTTATAATGAAAAGGATATTTTTGTTTTGATGTTAGTTCTAGAAGGTGTTGTAGGTCTTCATAGAACCAGTCAACTTCAGCTTCTTTAGCATTAATGGTAGGGGTATAGACTTAGATTACTGTGATGCTGAACAAGTTGCCTTAGAAATAAACTGAGATCATTCTGTCATTTTTGAGGTTGCGTTCAGATCTGCATTTCAGACTCTTTTGTTGACTATGACTCCATTTCTTATAAGACATTTTTGCCCACAGTAGTAGATATAATGACTATCTGAATTAAATTCACCTATTCTGGTCCATTTTAGTTCACTGATTCCTAAAATGCCCATGTTTACTTTTGCCATCTCCTGTTTGACCCCCTCCAATTTACCTTGATTCATGGACCTAACATTCCAGGTTCCTATGCAATATTGTTTATAGCATCAGACTTTACTTTCACCACCAGATACATCCACAATTGACTGCCATTTCTGTTTTGGTCCAGTTACTTTCATTTTTTTCTGGAGCTATTAGTAGTTACCCTCTACTCTCCCCAGTAGCATATTGGATACTTTGCAACCTGGGTGGGGTGGGGGTGTGTGGCTCATGTCTCTTTGCCTTTTCATAGTGGTAACGGTGTTCTTGGGGCAAGAATACTGGAGTGGGTTGCCATTTCCTCCTCGAGTGGCCGACATTTTGTCAGAACTCTTTACTATGACTTGTTGTCTTGGGTGGCCTTGCATGGTATGACTTACAGCTTCATTGAGTTATACAAGGCCCTTCACTACAAGAAGGATATGATCCATGAAGAAGAACTCTATTAGGAACAGCAAAAGGGGAAACTAACATGAAGGAAGAAGAAGAAATCTTTAAGAAGATGAATTTGGCAAAGAATTTCATTCCCTTCTTCAAAAACATAAGAACTTTATAAATTGTACTACAGGGACACTTGACATCTCAAGTTATGACTGAATGTTTTCCTTATCCTGACAATCTTCCAGTATTTATTATCCAATATTGGCATCAGATAATGAACATCTTGTCTGTGATCATTTTTCTACAGGCATCTGTTACAGTAAATAAATTGTCATAGTACAGAGATCATGAATAGTTATGCCTTCTAGGAATTCTGCAGTTCTCTTTATTGAATAGTGGATGCCTTTTCTTCTTAGGGGTTTTCAGGTTCTCACCTATATCCTACCAGCTTGTTAATCCACTAGTCTTTTCTATATGGTCTCTTCAACTTAATATATATATTGAATACATAATAAGAACATGAAAAAAAAAAAAAAGAACATGAAATTCCCTGTTTGATCATGCAAAACCAAACTAAATATCTGTGATCTGCCAGACCTAAGGATAATTCAGATACTTTCTTAATAGTTTTTTCAAGGCCTGCTCTGCTATGATTCCTACTCTGCAATATCTGTCTCATTTTATTGTTGAATGTTTGTTAAAGATGACTCCTCCCAGAAGTGGAAAGACAGACACAAGTCCTCTGTGCTCTTGACCTCCCTAAACTTATCCAAGGATTCTATAATGCAGCTCTCCAATCTCTCAGCCTTCTTTTTCATTGTTTTACAGCCAGTTATGTTTCTTTTTTTTTTAATATATTATCTGAATAGTAAGAAAATATTCCTAAATGTCATACTCTCCTCACTTTATAATTTTTGGTTAACTTCTGCACTCTGATTTTCAAAGACATCTGTTGATGGTCACAATAGTGTTTTAACAACCAAAAAGCTAAACAAACTGCAGATTTTGTGTCTGAAATTTATAGTTTTTAACGCTTTTTTGAAAATCAAATCAATTTTTCTTTTTTACTTTCACTGTGTTCTCTGCTTGCAGTTTTACACATAATTACAACAACTTACTATCATTTTAATTCACATTAAATAACAAAAACCAAAATATGATACCACACTCAATATAATACAATCAATATGGCCTAGAGACATGTGAAAGACATTACAACAGATATCAAAAAAATATATTCTTTATTGAATTAGGCTAATTAAGCTGGAAAGTCCAAGTAACTATAAGAATCAACTAAAATATTCTCTAAAAATATTACTCATTAAAAATAAATATTGCAAGAATCAGACAGGCAGTAGTTGTGATCAGTGGTGGCGTGACTGAACCAAAAGATACATAACAATTATAAGGTTAAGATAAAGAATCAGAGACAAAATAATCTGTGTAATTATTAATCCACAATTACAAAGAAAGTTTATGTTTTTCCAAAATAAGTAAATTAAAATGACTGTTTCATTACTACTACTACTACAAAGAAAGAATACAGCAAGTGGTATTTTGATGTCCAAAATATAATTTGGACATAATAATATTAAGATGGGATCTCCATTTCTCTTTTCTTTTCAAACTTATTCCAATCACCATGATTACACAATAACAAAAAATCTCACTTATTGCTAGCAAATTTTTCTTTCAGCTCTATAACTTTTAAATAACAAACTTTAAATTTTAGAACAGGTTTAGGTTTACAGAAAAGTTGAATAGAAAGTACAGAGTTCCTGTATGCCTCCTATCCCTATACATGCAAAATCTCCCCTACCATTGATACAACAATCCTACATTTATTACAAATTGATAAGCCTACATGGACACATTAGCACATTAACAACTAAAGTCTGTGGTTTATATCTATAGTTCACTCTGTGTTGTGCATTCTATGTGTTTTGAATTGTACAGTGGACTGTATCCATCACTATGTATTATACAGAGTACTTTCCTGACCTAAAACATCTGTGTTTTTCCTATTTACACTTCCTACTCCCAAATCCCTGGCAATCATTGATATTTTTACTGTCTCTACAGTTTTGCATTTTTCAGAATGTCTTTTAGTTGGAATAATATAGTATGCAGCCTTTTTAGGTTGGCTTCTTTCAGTTAGAAACATGCATTCAAGTTTCTCCATATCGTTTCATAACTTGATTTCTTTTTAAAACCAAATGATATTCCATTGTCCAGATATACAATGGTGTACTTAATCTGTTTACCTTTTGAAGGGCATCATGGTTGTTTTTCAATGTTATAAATCTGTATTCAGGTTTATATGTGAACACGTTTTTTCAATTCATTTGATCAAATACCAAGAAGAATGATTACCTGATTTTATGGTAAGAGTGTCTTTTAAAAAAGTCATTTAAAAAACTGCTAAAGTGTCTTCTAAAGTGGCAGTACTGTTTTGCTTTCCCACTGGCAATGAATGAGAATAGTTCCTGCTAGCCCACTCCTTTGCCAACATTTGGTGTAGTCAGTGTTTTGGATTTTGACCATTCTAATAGTTGTGCAGTGGTAGCTTGTTGTTTTAATTTGCAAATTTCATATGAGTTAGATGTTGAACATTTTTTGATATGCTTACTTGCTGTTTATTGAGGTGTTTGTTCAGGCCTTCTGCTCATTTTTAAATTGTATATTTTAAGTTGCAAATTTTCTTATTATTGCATTTTTAGACTCCTTTGCATATTTTAGATAACAGTCCATTATCAGTTGTGTCTTTTGCAAATTTTCTCTCCATCTGTGCTTTATCTTCTGATTCTCTTGATATCACTTTTTGCAAAACAGAAGTTTAATTTTAATTAAGTCCAGTGTATCAATTATTTTGATAATGCCTAAAATATAATTGTCATACTCAATATCATCTACTTGCTCTTTTGTTAACTTCTAAGAGTTATAGCTTTGTATCTTACATTTAGGTCAACATTAATAAGAACAAAAAACAATAAAGTTGCAATTGTCATAATAAAGTAATTCCTCAGGTATTTACTAGAGGCAGGTGGGTAGAGGGGAAGGGGAGCTAATAGTCAAAGAATACCGACGTTCAGTTACATAGGATGAATAATTTATACAAATCATAAATTGTACCATATAGGTGGGAGAGAGCAAATTAGCCAAGGTGGTGTGCTCAGGCTCTCTCCTCCCACGTTTTGTAAATAATGACTATGTAACAGTCAAAATTATTTATAGCACTGTGCGAGTGCATCACAGGCACAGCGCCCTTGGACACTGACTACTCTGAGCAGTACACCTGTGTGAGCGTCATCATAAAAGCCCTGTCTCCTGCTTTGGGGCTACACTGCATTGGGGCTACATAATCACATCATGGTTTTGTTATGCGAGGTATGTTATGGTTATATTGTGGCTGCTGCTACGACTGCTGCATCAGCCAGGAGAGAGGCTGTGTTATGGCTTCTGTGCCAGCCAGGAGAGAACAAATGTGTCTGCAGTTTCTACAGCTTCTTGAGTCTCCTTCCAGGCTCTCAGCTCGTGCCTTGCCTACCTTGGGTTCAGTAAACAGTGATGACACTGTGAACAGTGAGACAACTGACGCTGTAAGCAGGATCAGCAGTATAATTGGTGCTGTGAGCAGAATTAGCATTACAAGTATGTTATGTTTATGTTAGTCACAGTCATGTCCAGTACTTTGAGACCCCATGGGCTGTAGGCCATCACACTCCTCTGTCCATGGAATTCTCCAGGCAAGAATACTGGAGTGGATTGCCATTCCCTTCTCCAGGAGATCTTACCAACTTGGGATTGAATCTATATCTTCTGCATGGCATGTAGATTCTTTACCATCTGAGCTACTAGGGAAGCCCACAGCATGTTGACTATAGTCAATCACTCCATATTATATACTGGAAATTTGTTAAGAGCAATCTCAGGTCTTCTAACCATAAAAGTATGAAACTGAGAAGATGGATATATTAACTAGCCTGATGTTAATAATCTTCTGTCATATATATTTAAATAAAAAATGTCATGCTGTACACCTGAAATATTTGTAACTGTTATTTTAAAAAAATAAATAAAGTAACTCTTTTGGTTTTCCAAAACTTACATTTCTATACATCTGTTAAAAGTTATTACAGGTCCACACAATATATATGGATTCTAAATGATACTGATAATTGAGAAACTAACATTAAAGACTAGCTGGAATTCATTATCATTCAAGCAACATAGAAATGCTTTGTTCTTCATTGTTTCATAATGTGTACCTTGTCTGTGAGAAACTAGAAGGTTTTTATTAGAAGCAGCATTTCTGTTAACTTGATTAATTATGTATGTGATAAACAACCTATTTCATTGCACTCTTTCACACAGTATCTAAAAGAAAGTAAATGGAGTACTGTAAGAATACAAATTTGAATTAAACTTAATTTTATAACTTCTTATTTTTTATAATAATCATTCATAGTTGGATTAAATCTTACTATATCTTCAGCTCACAGGGCAATTAATATTACTTTTCAATGGACTTTTTATTCTCCCTGAAACAACTTTCATATTTGCTTTTTCCCTTACATGTAAATACCTAGAATTTCTGACCCAAAATATTATCTTAAGGATTATTTTATTCATTTATTTATGACTTATTCACATACCATTTGTTGAGACTATTTATGTTCTCAACACATAAGATTTATTTAAAGAAACTGAATTCCTTTCATGTATATTAATAATGATCACTTCAAGGGAAACCAGATAAATGATAATATAATGCCGGTATAGTGGACTATAATTTTAATAGAGTTAGCTACAGATTATACTTGTGGCAGAGAGAAAATAATTAACTGCTGAAAGAATTAAGAAGATAAATATTTGAGCTGAACTATTTGAAAGCTAAATATAATCATTCAAGGGGAGAAGAGGTGAGATAGACTGTCAACACTTAGAAGAGAAAATCACTAGGGAGCTTTGAAAAATAACCAGTCTTTTATGCCAACATAATAAATTTGTAACAACAGTAGCTGGTCAAATTGTTTTAATAATTTTCACAGTGAAACAGAAACATCAACTTTGTAATTTAAAAGATTTCTCAAATAATAACCTAAGTATATTCGTTTATGTTCAATTTATTTTAGTGTGAACTAGTGTTGAATGTTAGAGGTACAACAGTGAAAACATCAAAGAGCCTATAATTTGAACACAAACAAAACACAAGCTAAATGATTAAAGAGCTCAGAAGATGAACCAATCTAAGATATTTTGTATAACACTTGGTCATCTAAGAAAGATGACCTGAACAAAAAAGAACAAATATTTAGAAATTGATGTTGCAGGTATTCCTTAGTATGGAAATATGCTGAAATAGCATATAAGGATAAAATTGCTATATAATATATATGGATAAAGAAAAATAATGTTCTTCAGATAGAACTGAACATTTCAAAAATCACGAGGGTACTGATGTCAGAAAGATGATGGAATAGAAAGTTTAAGCTCTTGTTTTCATAGAAACATCAAGTTAACAACCATACAAGAGTGGAAATACCTTCACAAAAGTTCCAGAGCCCAGGAAAATGATTACAGAATCACAGTAATGCATCAAGTCAAGAAAAGAAGTGTTGAAAAGAATAAGAAAAGCAGTTTCACATTACCCACATTACCCCTCACTTAAGCGAGCACAGTTTAGCATGAAAAAGTGACACCTTCAGCCTGCAGTTCTATTGTAGGAGAGAGAGAGAAGTGAGCATTTGAATTTCCTAGGCTTTTAGAGTGTTACTTGAGAGGGCTGATTTTGTCATTCCACATGTACTGAGGGTATTGACATGGTCGAATTACTAAGGACATGGAGAAGAAGCAGAGGCTTTTAATAATCAACCCACATATCTCAACAGCTGGTCCACTGTATAAACTCACATGAAGATCCCAGAAGCAGGCAGACTGGATCACCCATGGATTCTGCCAACTGGCCCACCAAAGATCCCTGGATCATGATGACTGAAAAGGACTTTCTCTGCAACATTTTGTAAAACTGAAAGAGATAACTGCCTCTTCAAATGAAAAGAAAACACAGTTTTCCAAAAATCCATGGGACGAAGCAAAAGGATTTCTAAGAGGTACGTTTCTAGTGATACAGGCATTCCTCAAGAAATAAGAAAAAAATAAAATAAACAACCTAACCTGCCATCTGAAGGAATTAAAGAAAGATAAACAAAATAAAAAGTCAACAGAAGGAAGGAAACACTAAAGATCACACAGGAAATAAATAAAATAGAGATCAAAAATCAATGGAAAAAAATCAATGAAAACAACAAAAAAAATTTTTTTTAAAAGACAAACAAACTTGATAAACTTTTAGCCAGACTTCTCCAGAAGAAAAGAGAGAAGACCCAAATAACAAAATAAGAAATGAGGGAGGAGAAATAACAACCAATATCACAAGGATACAAAAATAATAATAATAATAAAAGAATACTATGCCAACAAAGTGGAGATCCTTGAAGAAACTGACAAATTTCTAAAAACATACAACATGCAAAGGCTGAATAAGAATGAAACAGATAATGTGAATAGACCAGTCACTAGCAGTGAAAATGAATTTATAATTTTAAAAACTCTCAGCAAGTAAAAGTCCAGTACAAGACAGATTCACAGGGGATTTCCAACAAACCTACAGAGAAGAGCTAATACCTATCCTTGTCTAACTATTCCAAATAATTGAAGAGGGCAGAACCCTCTTCAAATTCATTTTATTAGGCCACCATTATCCTGGTACCAACACCAGAGAGATAATTAAAAAAGAAAAACACAGGTCAGTATCTTTGATAAATATAATGCAAAAATCCTCAATACAATGTTAGCAAATTGTGCTCAAAAACATAAAAATGATCAAACACCATGATTAGGTGGAATTTAGTCTATAGATGCAAGTATGGTACTGTATTCATAAATCAAACAATGTGATGCATTCATATTAACAAAAGGAAGGGCAAAAATAGCATGATTATCTCAACAGATTCACAAAATTTGACAAAATTCAACATCCATTCATGATAAAAATTCTCATAAAAGTAGAGATAGAGGGAACATATTTCAAAATAATAGAAGCCATTTATGACAAACCCACAGCTAACATCATACTCAGTGATGCTCAACAGTGCTAATTATCAGAGAAATGCAAATAAAAACCAAAATGAGAAATCACCTCACACCTGTCAGAATGGTGAATATCAGTATCAAACATTGGTGAGGATGTGGAGAAAAGTGACATTGATAATGAGACTGCAAGTTCATGTAGCCACTAGGGAAAACAGTGTGGGGAGTTCTTAAAAAACTCAAAATAGAACTGCTATAAGATACAACAATTCCACTTCTGGGGTGTAAATCTGAAGAAAACAAAAGATTAATTTTAAAAGAAATGAAGGAGAGATATAGAATTTTTAAATAAAACCGGAGGTATTTTCTCTCCGCTAGATCTGCCTTACAAGAAAGGCTAAAGGGAGTTATTCAAGTTGAAACAAAATGGTACTATTATAGCAATGTGTGTGCATGAGAAGTCACTTCAGTTGTGTACCACTCTTTGTGACCCTATGGACGGTAGCCTACCAGGCTCCTCTGTCCACAGAATTCTCCAGGCAAGAATACTGTAATGGGTTGCCATTTCCTTCTCTAAGAGATACTCCTGACCCAGGAATTGAACCTGTGTCTCTTAAGTCTTCTGCAATGGTAGGCAGGTTCTTTACCACTAGAGCCACCTTGGAAACCCAAACATGAAAGCATATAAAAATATAAATCTCAATGATAAATTTAATTATAAAAAGAACTACAGAAAATGTAATACTGCAATGGTGGTGCAGAAATCGTTTTTGAACCTAATATAATAGACAAAAATACTAAGCATAACTATAATTACAAAGAGCTTAATGGAGAAGCACTCTTAAATTCTAACATTAATAACATAAATGTTAAGTTACTGTGTGTATTAAAAGCCTTTTAACGTTTTCAATTCAATTAAAGTTAAACTGCAATCAGCTTAAAAAGATTTTAATTTGCAATTTTATTCAACCTTCCTGGTAACCACAAAGGAAAAAACCAATAGTAGACACAAGAAAGATGAAAAGAATCAAAGTATATCTTTAGAAAATCACCAAACAACAGGAAGAAAGTAAGAGAGGAAGCAAGAAATAAAAAACTGCAAAACATACAGAAAGCAATTAACAATTCTATGTACTTATCCATCGATAATTACTTCAAATGTAAATGAATCCAACTCACCAACTAAAAAGACAAAATTCCTGACACTGATAAAAAATAAACAAATGAGAACAACAATGACAAAAAAAAAGAAAGCCAACTTTATTCTATTTACAAGAGATTCACTTTAAAGACATACGTCGGCCTAAAGACATACATGCATTCCTAAAGTGAAGGAATATAAAACATTCCATGCAAATGGTAACCACAAAAAAGCAGTGGTGGTTATATTTTAGACAAAATGCTTTTAAGTCAAAAAGTTTCATGAGACGCAAATTCCATACATAATGATACAGGGTCAATTCAAAAGGAAGATATAATATGTATAATCCAAATAGCAGAGCATCTATATATATAAAGCAAACACTAACAGACCTGACAGGAGATAAAGACAACAGTATGATAATCGTATGAGACTCTGATATCCTACTTTCTTTTTTTTTAAATCCTACTTTCAATAATGGATAGAGCAACAGATAATCAATAACAACAACAACAACACAATACATTAAACAACACAAAAGGCAAATGGACCTAATATTCATATATAGAATTTCCAGCCACTAGCAGCAAAATACATGATTTTCTCAAACTTATACAGAATAGATGACATGTTAGGTCAAAAAAATGTAATAAGATTAAAACAATTTAAAATAATTTCAAGTATCTTTTCTGGCAAAATTAGTATGAAGGTAGAAATAACAAAAGGAAAATTGAAAAAGTCGCACATTCATGAAAATCATGAATTCATGAAAATCATGAATTCATAAAAATCATGTGATCAAAGAGGCTTCCACTAGTGGTAAACAACCTGCCTGCCAATGCAGGAGATGCAAGAGACACAGGTTTGATCCCTGGTTTGGGAAGATCTCCTGGAGCAGGGAACGGCAACACATTCCAGTATACTGGCCTGGAGAATCCCAAGGATAGAGGAGCCTGGCAGGCTACGGTTCATAGGGTCACAAAGAGTCAAACGTTTCTTGCGGCATTTTTCATAATAGACAAGACATGGATGCAAGCTAAATGTCTATTAATAGACAAACGGTTAAAGTAGCATGCATGCTCAGTTGTGTCTGACACTTTTTGGCCCACTGGACTGTAGCCCACCAGGTCTTCTGTCCATTGGATTTTTCAGGCAATAATACTGGAGTGGGTTGCCATTTCCTCTTCCAGGGTATCTTACCAATGCAGGGACTGAACCAGCATCTCCTGTGTCTCCTGCATTACAGGTGGATTTTTTATATGCTAAGCCATTGATAAAGCCAAAGAAAATGTAGAATTATATAGTAAAAAAAGATTCAGCCTTTGAAAAAAGAAATACTGCCACACAGGACAATATGAATGTATTTAGAAGGCATTATCCTAAGTGAAATAGGCAAGACACAGTCCAAATATATAATACCACTTATATGAGTAATCTAAAATAGTCAAAATTATAAAAATAAAGAAAAGAATGGTGGTTACCTGGGGAAGTAGTAGTCACAGAATTCCAGGTTTCATTTGGACAAGATGAATAAGCTCTAGAGATCTACTGTACTATAGTACCTATAGTTAACAATAACAAATTACATACTTAAAATTTTGCTATAAGAGTAGGCCTTTTGCTAAATGTTCTTATCACAAAATAAGTAAATATGAGGATGGCAGAAAACTTTTGCAGGTGAAGGATATATTTATTGCACAGGTTGTGGTGATAGTCTCATAGGAAATACTTATCTCTAAACTCATCAAGTTGCATAGTTAAATGTGTATCATTTTTTTGTATATTAACTTTATGTATCTAATATGACTTATCAATTATATGTATTTAATATGTATTTTATATGACTTAATAAAGTCATTTAAAATAACTATATTACCTGAGCACTGAAGAATTGATGCTTTTGAACTGTGGTGTTGGAGAAGACTCTTGAGAGTCCCTTGAACTGCAAGGAGATCCAACCAGTCCATTCTGAAGGAGATCAGTCCTGGGTGTTCTTTGGAAGGACTGATGCTAAAGCTGAAACTCCAATACTTTGGCCACCTCATGTGAAGAGTTGACTCATTGGAGAAGACTCTGATGCTGGGAGGGATTGAGGGCAGGAGGAGAAGGGGACAAAAGAGGATGAGATGGCTGGATGGCATCACGGACTCGATGGACATGATACTGGGTGAACTCCGGGAGTTGGTGATGGACAGGAAGGCCTGGCGTGCTGCAATTCATGGGGTCACAAAGAGTAAGACACAACTGAGTGACTGAACTGAACTGAATATCACCTGATTATTGAAATTCCAGTGTCAAGAACTTTTGAATGCAAATGGCCAGTAGAAACAAAGCAACCATTGAAATATTTGTAGAATATAAACCAGGTTGAGTATCAAATTGAAGTAGAAGATATGGTATAGGCAAATTTCCAACCCATTCTCTTCATCATAGACTGTAGTAAGCAGAGTGAGGGCAGGGGCACACTCTTCTCACAGATTTAAAGAATGGATGCAAATGGATTTCATAACTGCCTTAGTCTCACACTATTCCTGATCAATTCTTATTGAGCCAAAAATAATATCCTTACTTTCCTTACATGGAGCATTCTTTAAGAATCTGTTGGAGTAAAAGATGCCCTGACATTAAACTAACACTCTTGATCATTAGCTAAGCCACTGGAAGAAACTCATTGTTTTCGATGTATCAGATTATGAATGGGTGTTGCATGGGGTCACTCATCAGAGGTAGAAAAAAGTAGATGGTACTACTTCATTTATTAAAACTGTAGATTGGATGCTAACAAGTTAAACATATCAATATTTTAGATGTTGGGGAACACGTTATAAAGCAAGGGCAGAAGAATAAACATACAGTGAATCTCGAGAATAAGTAATATATGTATATATTCAGCATATAAAAACAGTAGTAAATTTTAGATAAATTAGACATACCAAGAGAATAGTGCTTAGTAAATTAGAGTACCAAGGGAACATTTCATGCAAAGATGGGCTCGATAAAGGACAGAAATAGTATGGACCTAACAGAAGCAGAAGATACAAAGAAGAAGTGGCAAGAATACACAGAAGAACTATACACAAAAAGAGCTTCACGCCCCAGATAATCACGATGGTATAATCACTCACCTAGAGCTAGACATCCTGGAATGCAAAGTCAAATGGGCTTTAGGAAGCATCACTATGAACAAAGCTAGTGGAGGTGATGGAACTCGAGCTGAGTTACTTCAAATCCTAAAAGGTGATGCTGTGAAAGTCCTGCACTCAATATGCCAGCAAATTTGAAAATTCAACAGTGGCCATAGGACTGGAAAAGGTCAGCTTTCATTCCAATATCAAAGAAAGGCAATGCTAAGGAAGGCTCAAACTACCAGACAATTGCACTCATCTCACATGCTAGCAAAGTAATGCTCAAAATTTTCCAAGCCAGGCTTCAGTAGTATCTGAACTGTGAACTTCCAGATGTTCAAACTGGTTTTAGAAAAGGCAGAGGAACCAGAGATCAAATTGCCAACATCCATTGGATCATTGAAAAAGCAAGAGAGTTTCAGAAAAAAAAACAAAACAAAACAAAACAAAAAAAACCCAAACATCTATTTCAGGTTTATTGACTATGCCAAAGGCTTTGACTATGTGGAACACCATAAACTATGGAAAATTCTCAAAGAGATGGGAATACCAGACCACCTGACCTGCCTCTTGAGAAATCTGTATGCAGGTCAGGAAACAACAGTTAGAACTGGACATGGAACAACAGACTGGTTCCAAATAGGAAAAGGAATACATCAAGGCTGTATATTGTCACCCTGCTTATTTAACTTATATGCCGAGTACATCATGAGAAATGCTAAGCTGGATGAAGCACAAGCTGGAATCAAAATTGCCAGGAGAAATATCAATAACCTCAGATATGCAGAATGATACCACCCTTATGGCAGAAAGCAAAGAAGAGCTAAAAAGCCTCTTGGTGAAACTGAAAGAAGAGAGTGAAAAAGCTGGCTTAAAGCTCAACATTCAGAAAACGAAGATCATGGCATCTGGTCCCATCAATCAGTTCATGGCAAATAGATGGGGAAACAGTGTAAACAGTGACAGACTATTTTTGTGGGCTCTAAAATCATTGTAGATGGTGACTGCAGCCATGAAATTAAAAGACGCTTACTCCTTTGGAGAAAGTTATGACCAACCTAGACAGCTTATTAAAAAGCAGAGACATCACTTTGCCAATCAATGTCCATCTAGTCAAGGCTATGTTTTTTTCAGCAGTCATATATGGATGGGGGAGTTGGACTATAAAGCAAGCTGAGAACAGAACTGATGCTTTTGTACTGTGGTGTTAGAGAAGACTCTTGAGAGTCCTTTGGACTGCAAGGAGATCCAACCAGTCCATTTTAAAGGAAATCAGTCCTAAAGATTCACTGGAAGGATTGATGTTGAAGCTAAAACTCCAACACTGACCACCTGATGCGAAGAGCTGACTCATTGGAAAATACCCTGATGCTGGGAAAGATTGAAGGCGGTAGGAGAAGGGGACAACAGAGGATGAGGTAGTTGGATGTCATCACCGACTCAATGTACATGAATTTGAGTAAACTCCGGGAGTTGGTGATGGACAGAGAGGCCAGGTGTGCTGCAGTCCATGGCGTCTCAAAGAATTGGGCACAACTGAGCAACTGAACTGAACTGAACTGAAATGCTTATAATACATATACCAACCATTTTTGTATGTGTTTTATAGGTATCAAACTACTGAAGCCTTGCAACAATCCTATGAACTTGATACCTTAATGTCTCTGTTTTACAAATGAGGAAGCTGATGCACAGAGAGGTTAGATAAATTGCCAAAGATTGCTCTGAATGCATTTGAAACAACTATCTGGCTCCAGAGTCTATATTATTTCTTTGGAAAGAGTCAAGTGACTGATACTGATAGGCCGTAGTTAAATGGCAAAGCAGGGATACAGAGAAACTAAAAATCTGAGCAGGTATTTAAACCTGTTTAGACCATATTCTTTATCAATAGGTATAGTTTCATAGACAACTCATATAATATCATATAATTATTGTGTGCTAGGAAAATGATGGCTCCAATCTATAGTGAAGATCAAGGATATTCAATATCTTACTAGGGTTGAGTTGTTGTTGTTAAGGTTCTAATTCCTGTCTGACTCTTCGCGACCCATGGACTATAGCTCTCCAGGCTCCTGCTTCTATGGGATTTCCTAGGCAAGAATACAGGAATGGGTTGCCATTTTCTTCTCCAGAGGATCTTCCTGACCCAGAATTCAAACCCGCATCTCCTGCTTTGCAGGTGGATTCTTTACCACTGAGCTACTTGGGAAGCCCAGGGTTGAGTAGTAATAGTCTTAAATGTAATATGTTATCTATATTTAGTCTGTATTTCTTCTCTTAGCCGAATTAAAGTTTTATGTCCTATAATAAATGATCTAGCATGTTTTTTCCTATCTCTGGCAATAAATTCAGTCTAACAGGTCTTTATCCAGCTCTGATAAATAATGTAAACAAAAAATGGACAAAAAAAGAAATGAATGAAAAGAAAATTGAAAGTAGTACTCAACTAAAGTATTCCATAAATAATTTAATTTTTTTCTGTATATCAGAATATACACATCTGTTAATGGAGGTCATCATTAATAAAGATTCAGGTTGTAATTTACTTATTATTACACACATTTAAAAAAAACAGAGCCTGCTATATTACTTAAAGTTTTAAGAGAAGATTTGTAAATATGAAATAAATATAAATGTAAAATACATTAGAGCAAATTTTTTTCTATATCTTTATCTCAAGTGGCATGTTGAGTATTTCTAGATTTATAATTTAAAGGATAGAAAATTATGGTCAGTGTATATTTCTTTTTTTTTCATCTTTTATTTTATTTATTACTTTTTTTAGGCTAATTACTTTACAATATTGTATTGGTTTTGCCATACATCAACATGAATCTGCCACAGGATAGTTCTAATTAATTAAGTTGTATCTACTTTCAAATTTGACTCAGATGAAAAAAATAATCCATATTCTTAATTTCCTCATTTATAAAATGTTTTAAATCATACTATATGTTGCCCAGAATGAAATAAAATAAAACCAATCCATGAGTTTCTCTTTTTGATAAGTCTAGTAAATAAGTTTTATGCTTATTGAAGATAGAAACTGTAAATGGACAAAAATAACTTTAAATATTAAATTATTAAAGTATTACTTACATATTATGATAAATAATACTTCATTACACAATAAAAACAAGAGTGTTCAGGTTATTCTGAGCCTCATTGATTAAATATAATTTGTTTATATTCTTACCAATATTCATATATTTAAACAAATATTTTTTAAAAAGAAATATTAATGGAACTAGAAGAGTATGAACAGCTGATCTCTTCATGCTCTACTTTCCTCACAGGCTAGAAAAGCCATATGAATTTTAATCCATTGTTTTACATTTTAATATATGCCAGTTGTATTAGCGTTCATTATGATGAATGGGTACTATTCTCTTTCTATACTCATTCAAACAAATATTTAGCATCGAGAAACTAAAAGAAATCCCAAAGACAATTTAAAATCAACCAAAGGAATCTAAAACATCAAACTGGAAATATTTTTAGATTCGAGTATAATAATGCTTAAATTGTTTTCTCTGTGAAACATAAAGGTTTTTACTAAAGAGAAGGGCTTCATTGGCGGCTCAGATGGTAAAAAATCTGCCTGCAATGTAGGAGACTCAGGTTCGATACCTGGGTCAGGAAGATCCCCTGGAGAAGGGAATGGCAACCCACTCTAGTATTTGTGCCTGGATAACTCCATGGACAGAGGGATATGGCCTGCTGCAGTCCACAGGAACACAAAGATTTAGACATGACTGAGCAACTAACACGTTCACACTTTATTGAAGACACACATCAAAAGGCACATCTATTTATTTTTAAGTAAGAAATACATTATGCAAATTTCCTAAAGTATAGTTTATCTTCAAACAAGTTAGTAATAACTGAATTTTTAAAATACTTTTCCTACTTTCACTGTGCATTTTGGTGGCTCAGAGAGTAAAGAATCTGCCTGCAATGCAGGAGACCTGGGTTCAATCCCTGGGTTGGGAAGATGCCCTGGAGAAGGGAAGGTCCAGCCATTCTCTTATTCTTGCCTGGAGAATCCCATGGACAAAGGACCCTGGAAGGCTACAGTCCACAGGGTAGCAAAGAGTCGGACACGACTGAGCAACAAAGCACAGCATGCATTTTATTAACAGATATTGTCTTTGGATTAACAAGCATTTCAGAGAAGATGATCCAATATATCACTATTGTCAGAGTGCCTATTTTGGAGAAATAGAAGGGAAAAAGAAAGGAAATTACAGCAAGTTGACTCTGAAATGATTCCCAGTGATCCCCTCCTCATACCTCTTTGTAATTTCTTCCCTCTGAGTGCAAGTTGGCTTAGAAACTTGCTTTGAATTAATAGAATACAGGAGAAGTAACAGGATGCTACATTTGTGATCAGATTTCAAGACACTAACTCAGGTTTCTAGTAGACTCCTTTGCTAAAAGTTGAATGAAATGTTTAAATAATAAAATGTGTGTCAAATTTTGTGTAGGATAATTTTTATGACATGTCTATATGACATTTATTATAACTCATGTAATTATTTTTAAAGATTTTTTCTAAACGTATACAATAAACTGTATTTTTATTAAAGACACTTTTAAGTAGAAGAGGTTTGAAATTTTGAATAAGACATCAATATTGAGATGGATTAAAATATGCTCTAAATTGTAATAAAATGGAAAATTAGACAGTTTTATACATATTTTTTAAAATTTGGCTTTCCATGTATTTTGCCTTCAGGCAGAAAGGGCCAGGTGAGACCATGAGACTGATGTATTAGTCCTTGGTAGTAAATCACTTTTTGGATTGTAATCACATTTGCACTTGAGTCAGCATTCCGGAATGCCATCAGCTTTGGGACATTGATATTATCTTGTTGCAGAGCCAGACAGACAGACTGTCAGTAAACTGACTGACTGGGCCACTAACCCAGCTTTCCCGAAATCATGTTGCTCAATTGTCCATTCTAAATTTCTTCACTCTCTAATTCTATTGGAAGAACTCGGGAAAGATCAAAGAAAGGATGTGCACTTTAATTTAGTACTCACAGAATAAGCAGAACTTTGCCAGAAATAGGATAGAATTTATAAAAAGACAGAAGATAAGAAATTTTGTGTGAAGAGGTTTTCTGAACATCTTCAAGCATTTAGATTTTTTTTTTTTTTTAGATTATAAAATCCATTATGTAGAGACTAATATAATCCATTCTTTAGACTACCAAATTAAGGGATCATTGTCCAGTACAGTACACAGATTTATATACTGGAAAGAAGAGACTTCATCACATATGGACTAGAGAGAAGCAAAGGAAAATTAGATACCTGCATTAATTAGATTACCAATATTAATTGGGCTGAAATAAAGATTGGATTTTAGAGCTATTATTTTTCTTGAATCAATGGGTATAGAGACTGCATACCATCTTTAAGGGGCAGGGATAATTTAAGGATATTCCAAAAAGCTTATGACTTAAAAGAGAGTAGCATGACAAAGTTAAGAAAGACAAAGCAGTTGGGGTGGAAGGAAAAGAAAAAAATAATTTATTCTGTGATGTTATATTTGAAGTCTTTGTGGTATACATCACTAGAAATATCTAATAGTAAGTTACATATCCATTTATTGAAACTAAAAAGTAAATTTTGATGAGGAAAATTATGAAATTTATCAATATATAACTCATATTCTCAACACTGGCCTCGTATTAATATCATTCAGAGGGTTTAAAAAATTCAGTGGAGGGTGACAGACAACTCAAGAATAGTTTAGACAAAATTTTCTTAGGGTTAGGCCCTATAATACATACTTTTTCAAAGGTTTTACATGTGGTTCTCACTGGTAGCCAGCATAGAGAAGCACTGATAACTATTGAACATTGTGTAAATGGATTAATTTAGAAGTAATGCTTTCTCAAGTTTTTAATAGGAGATATAAGTTTCAAATCTGAAAAATATTTGAGGTTTCAGTATGTAACATACTAGATATGCCTCAGGAAGAAATCGTACACACAGGTATGCCTAACAAGACCTAAGCTATTTGCTTCATAAATTTATTTCAAGAATCAAATATTTAAAACTTTTCAAAAAGATATATATATATATATTCAAATATAATATAGCATAAACATTCCAAGTATTTTCAAGTATTTATATGTATGTAAACACATATGAAATTAAACACATGAAATTAAAAGACGCTTACTCCTTGGAAGGAAAGTTATGACCAACCTAGACAGCATATTAAAAAGCAGAGCCATTACTTTGTCAACAAAGGTCCGTCTAGTCAAGGCTATGGTTTTCCCAGTAGTCATGTATGGATGTGAGAGTTAAACTATAAAGAAAACTGAACGCCGAGGAATTGATGCTTTTGAACTGCGGTGTTCGAGAAGACTCTTGAGAGTTCCTTGGGCTGCAAGGAGATCCAACCAGTCCATCCTAAAGTAGATAATTCCTGGGTGTTCATTGGAAGGACTGATGTTGAGGATGAAACTCCAATACTTTGGCCACCTGATGTAAAGAGCTGACTCATTTGAAAATACCCTGATGCTGGGGAAAGTTGAGGGCAAGAGGAGAAGGGGACGACAAAGGATGAGATGGTTGGATGGCATCACCGACTCAATGGACATGGGTTTGGGTAAACTCTTGGAGTTGGTGATGGACAGGGAGGCCTGGCATGCCACATGGGTTCATGGGGTCACAAAGAGTCGGACACGACTGAGCAACTGGACTGGAACTGGAAACACATAAGAGACATACATTTGCTACATATATATATATATATATACACGCACATATATATACATGTCCACATATACATACAGTAGATAGTAAACACCTTATACATCAACAATAATTATAGTACTGTAGGAATTTGTTTTAAAAATATGTTATTGGATATTGATGTCTCTACTTTCAATATACGGATACCACTTGACTGCAAATTTTCCATGCAAACTTGGTCATTGTGAAGAAAATTTCAGAGGAAGTGTTACTCAAGCACAACTAAAAGTAAGGAACAAAGAGGAAAAGAAATAATGGCCAAAGATTGAGCTTTGATGTAAAACATGTAATATATATAATCACAAATGTGGGATCAGTGATAGAGGGGAAAGCTCTGTCACTAATATGAAGCAGAGTACACAAAATTTTCAATAAACTTTTAAAACAATAAGGTGCAAATGCGAAAAGGAGGTGCCATTATGATATAATATTCACATACAAAGCCAGAATCTAGGGGGTGTTACTGCATTTCCAAGTAATCTTCATTTTGGAAAAACGACTAGCCAGCCATTATTTTACCAAATGGATGACTTCTCATGTAGAAGTAATATTTAAATTTTGCCTCTCTTTTGGTTGCTTTGACACTGTGTCTCCATTGAACTTCTAAGAAATCATTACGCAGTGAAGAAATTTGGTATCAATTTTGAATAGCTTCAGTTTGTCATATAGCTATTGAGACTGAGGCTCAGTTTCCCTCAGTTAAGTCACTTGGTCAGGTCCTATACTTTGTGACGCCATGGTCTGTGGCATGTTGAGCTTCCCTATCAATCACCAAATCCCAGAGCTTTCTTAAACTCATGTCCATCGAGTCGGTGAAGCCATCCAACCATCTCATCCTCTGTTGTCCCCTTCTCCTGCCTTAAATCCTTCCCAGCATCATGGTCTTTTCCAAAGAGTCAGATCTTTGCATCAGGTGACCAAAGTATTGGACTTTCAGCTTCAGCATCATTCAGGACTGATTCCTTTAGGACTGACTAGTTTGATCTTCTTGCAGTCTAAGACACTCTCAAGAGTCTTCTCCAACACCGTAGTTCAAACGCATTAATTCTTCAGTGTTTGGCTTTCTTTATAATCCAAATCTCACATCTATACATGACTACTAGAAAAACCATAGCTTTGACTAGATGGACCTTTGTCGCCAAAGAAAGGTCTCTGCATTTTTTCAAGCTGTCTAGTTTTGGAGCCCAAGAAAATAAAGTCTGTCACTGTTTCCCCATCTTTTGCCATGAAGTGATGAGACCGGATGCCATGACATATGCTTTTTTGAAAGTTGAGAGTTAAACCAGTTTTTCCACTCTCCTCTTTTACTTTCATCAAGAGGCTCTTTAGTTCCTCTGCTTTCTTCCATAAGGGTGTTGTCATCTGCATATCTGAGGTTATTGATATTTCTCCAAGCAATTTTGATTCCAGCTTGTGCTTCATTCAGCCCAGCATTTCTCATGATGTCCTCTGCATATAAGTTAAATAAGCAAGGGAGACAATATAAAGCCTTGACATACTCATTTCCCAATTTGGAACCAGTCCATTGTTCCATCTTCAGTTCTAATTATTGCTTCTTGTCCTGCATACAGATTTCTCAGGAGTCAGGTGAGATGCTTGTATTCCCACCTCTTTAAGAATTTTCCACAGTTGGTTGTGATCCACACAGGCAAAGGCTTTAGCATAGTCAATAAAGCAGAACAGATGATTTTTCTGGAAACCGCTTGCTGTTTTGATGATCCAACGGATGTTGGCAATTTGATCTCTGGTTCTTCTGTCTTTTCTAAATCCAGCTTGAACACCTGGAATTTTTCAGTTCATATACTGTTGAAAACTTGTTTGGAGAATTTTGACCATTACTTTGCCAGTATGTGAAATGAGTGCAATTGAGCAGTAGTCTGAACATTCTTTGGCATTGCCTTTATTTGAGATTTTAATGAAAACTGACCTTTTCCAGTGTGTCCACTGCCAAGTTTTCCAAACTTTCTGGCATATTTAGTGCAGCACTTACCAGCATCATCTATTAGGACTTGAAACAGCACAGCTGGAATTTCATCACCTCCTCTAGCTTAAGGCCCACTTGGTTTCGGACTCCAGGATGTCTAGTTTTAGGTGAGTGATCACACCATTATAGGTATCTGGGTCATTAAGATCTTTTTTGTACAGTTCTTCTGTGTACTATTGCCACCTTTTCTTAATATCTTTTGCTTCTGTTAGGTCCATATCATTTCTGTACTTTACTGAGTCCATCTTTGCATGAAATGTTCCCTTGGTATCTCTAATTTTCTTAACGTGATCTCTAGTCTTTCCCATTCTATTGTGTTCCTTTATTTGTTTGCATTGATCACTGAGTAAGGCTTTCTTATCTCTCTCTCCTTGCTATTCTTTAGAACTTCACATTCAGATGAGTATATCTTTCCTTATCTTCTCTGCCTTTAGCTTCTCTTCTTTTCTCAGTTATTTGTAGGGCCTCCTCAGACAACCATTTTGCCTTTTTGCATTTGTTTTTCTTGGGAATGGTCTTGATCCCTGTCTCCTGTACAATATTATGAACCTCTGTCTGTAATTCTTCAAGAACTCTGTCTGTAGTTCTTCAAGAACTCTGTCTATCAGGTCTAATCCCTTGAATCTATTTGTCACTTCCACTGTATAATCATAAGATATTTGACTTATGTTATACCTGAATGGTCTAGTGGTTTTCCCTACTTTCTTCAATTTAAGTCAGAATTTGGCAATAAGGAGTTGATGATTGGAGTCACAGTCAGCTCCAGATCTTGTTTTTGCTAACTGTACAGAGATTATTCATTTTGGCTATAAAGAATATAATCAATCTGATTTTGGTATCGACCATCTGGTGATTTCTATGTGTAGGGTCTGTGTTGTTGGAAGAGGGTGTTTGCTATGAGCAGTGCATTATCTTGGCACAACTCAGTTAGGCTCTGTCCTGCTTCATTTTGTACTCCAAGACCAAACTTGCCTGTTACTCAGATATCTCTTGACTTCCTACTTTTGCATTTCATTCCCTTACAATGAAAAGGACATCTTTGGGGGGTGTTATTTCTATAAGCTCTTGTAGCTCATCATAGAACCACTCAACTTCAGCTTCTTCAATGTTACTGGTCAGGGCATAGACTAAGATCACTGTAATATTGAATGGTTTGCCTTGGAAACAAACAGGGATCATTCTATCATTTTTGGGACTGTACCCAAGTACTGCATTTCAGACTATTTTGTTGACTATGAGGGCTATTCCATTTATTCTAAGGGATTCTTGCCCACAGTAGTAGATATAATGGTCATCTGAATTAAATTCACCTATTCCAGTCCATTTTAGTCATTGATTCCTAAAATGTTGATTTTCACTGTTACCATCTCCTATCTGACCACTTCTAATTTACCTTGATTCATTGACCTAAAATGCCAGGTTCCTACGGCGGCGGTGGTGAGCCAGTGTACTAAGCGCGGCCGAAAGGAGCTACCCCACATCCGAGGTCAGGGGCAGTGGCCTAGAGTGCCAGGCTGTGATGGCACAGGAACGGCCAAGAGGAGCTACCCTGCATCTGAGGTCAGGGGCGGCGGCCGAGAGGAGCTACCCTGCGTCTGAGGTAGTGGGGGGCCGGGAGGAGCTACCTAGCATCCGAGGTCAGTGGCGGCCGGGAGGAGCTACCCGAGGAGTGGTGGCTGCACAGGCACAGGAGGGCCTAGAGGAGCTATCCCATGTTGAAGGTCAGGAACGGTGGTGGTAAGGAGATACCCCTCGTTCAAGGTAAGGAGCAGCAGCTGTGCTTTGCTGGAGCAGCTGTGAAGAGATACCCCATGCCTAAGGTAAGAGAAAACCAAGCAAGATGGTAGGTGTTGCAAGAGGGCATCAGAGGGGAGACACACTGAAACCATACTCACAGAAAACTAGTCAATCTAATCACACTAGGACCACAGCCTTGTCTAACTCAATGAAACCAAACCATGCGAGGTCTGACAGAATGTGGTTCACTGGAGAAGGGAATGGCAAGCCACTTCACTATTCTTGCCTTGAGAACCCCATGAACAGTAGGAAAAGGCAAAATTATAGGATAATGAAAGAGGAACTCCCCAGGTCATTACGTGCCCAATATGCTACTGGAGATCAGTAGATAAATAACTCCAGAAAGAATTAACGGATGGAGCCAAAGCAAAAACAATACCCAGTTGTGCATGTGACTGGTGATGGAAGTAAGATCCGATGCTGTAAAGAGCAATATTGCATAGGAACCTGGAATGTCAGGTCCATGAATCAGGGCAAATTGGAAGTGGTCAAACAAGAGATGGCAAGGGTGAACATCGACATTCTAGGAATCAGCGAACTAAAATGGACAGGAATGGATGAATTTCACTCAGATGACCATTATATCTACTACTGCAGGCAGGAATCCCTCAGAAGAAATGGAGTAGCCACCATCATGGTCAACAAAAGAGTTCGAAATGCAGTACTTGGATGCAATCTCAAAAACGACAGAATGATCTCTGTTTGTCTCCAAGACAAACCATTCAGTATCACAGTTATCCAAGTCTATGCCCCAAACAGAAACTCTGAAGAAACTGAAATTGAACAGTTTTATGAAGACCTACAAGACCTTTTAGAACTAACACCCAAAAAAAGATGTCCTTTTCATTATAGGGGACTGGAATGCAAAAGTAGGAAGTCAGGAAACACCTGGAGTAACAGGCAAATTTGGCCTTGGAATGCAGAATGAAGCAGGGCAAAGACAAATAGAGTTTTGCGAAGATAATACACTGGTCATAGCAAACACCGTCTTCCAACAACACAAGAGAAGACTCTACACATGGACATCACCAGATGGTCAACACCGAAATCAGATTGATTATAATCTCTGAAGCAAAAGATGGAGAAGCTCCATACAATCAACAAAAACAAGACCAGGAGATGACTGTGGCTCATATCATGAACACTTTATTACCAAATTCAGACTCAAATTGAAGAAAGTAGGAAAAACCGCTAGACCATTCAGGTATTACCTAAATCAAATCCCTTATGATTATACAGTGGAAGTGAGAAATAGATTTAAGGGCCTAGATCTGATAGATAGAGTGCCTGATGAACTATGGAATGAGGTTCATGACACTGTACAGGAGACAGGCATCAAGACCATCCCCATGGAAAAGAAATGCAAAAACCAAAATGGCTGTCAGGGGAGGCCTTACAAATAGCTGTGAAAAGAAGAGAGGCAAAAAGCCAAGGAGAAAAGGAAAGATATAAGCATCTGAATGCAGAGTTCCAAAGAATAGCAAGAAGAGATAAAAAAGCCTTCTTCAGTGATCAAGGCAAAGAAATAGAGGAAAAGGACAGAATGGGAAAGACTAGAGATCTCTTCAAGAAATTTAGAGATACCAAGGGAACATTTCATGCAAAGATGGGCTCGATAAGGGACAGAAATGGTCTGGACCTAACAGAAGCAGAAGATATTAAGAAGAGGTGGCAAGAATACATGGAAGAACTGTAGAAAAAAGATCTTCACGACCCAGATAATCATGATGATGTAATCACTAATCTAGAGCCAGACATCTTGGAATGTGAAGTCAAGTGGGCCTTAGAAAGCATCACTACGAACAAAGCTAGTGGAGGTGATGGAATTCCAGTTGAGCTGTTTCAAATCCTGAAAGATGATGCTGTGAAAGTGCTGCACTCAATATGCCAGCAAATTTGGAAAACTCAGCAGTGGCCACAGGACTGGAAAAGGTCAGTTTTCATTTCAATTCAAAAGAAAGGCAATGCCAAAGAATGCTCAAACTACCACACAATTGCACTCATCTCACACACTAGTAAAGTAATGCTCAAAATTCTCCAAGCCAGGCTTCAGCAATACGTGAACCGTGAACTTCCTGATGTTCAAGCTGGTTTTAGAAAAGGCAGAGGAACCAGAGATCAAATTGCCAACATCCACTGGATCACAGAAAAGCAACAGATTTCCAGAAAAACATCTATTTCTACTTTATTGACTATGCCAAAGCCTTTGACTGTGTGGATGACAATAAACTGTGGAAAGTTCTTCAAGAGATGGGAATACCAGGCCACCTAACCTGCCTCTTGAGAAATCTGTATGCAGGTCAGGAAGCAACAGTTAGTTGGACATGGAACAACAGACTGGTTCCAAATAGGAAAAGGAGTACTTCAAGGCTGTATATTGTCACCCTGCTTATTGAACTTCTACGCAGAGTACATCATGAGAAACGCTGGACTGGAAGAAACACAAGCTGGAATCAAGATTGCCGGGAGAAATATCAATAACCTCAGATATGCTGATGACAACACCCTTACGGCAGAAAGTGAAGAGGAACTAAAAAGCCTTTTGATGAAAGTGAAAGAGGAGAGTGAAAATGTTGGCCTAAAGCTCAACATTCCAAAAACGAAGATCATGGCATCTGGTCCCATCACTTCATGGGAAATAGATGGGGAAACAGTAGAAACAGTGTCAGACTTTATTTTGGGGGGCTCCAAAATCACTGCAGATGGTGACTGCAGCCATGAAATTAAAAGACGCTTACTCCTTGGAAGAAAAGTTATGACCAACCTAGATAGCATATTCAAAAGCAGAGACATTACTTTGCCGACTAAGGTCCGTCTAGTTATGGCTATGGTTTTTCCTGTGGTCATGTATGGATGTGAGAGTTGGACTGTGAAGAAGGCTGAGCGCCGAAGAATTGATGCTTTTGAACTGTGGTGTTGGAGAAGAGTCTTGAGAGTCCCTTGGACTGCAAGGAGATCCAACCAGTCCATTCTGAAGGAGATCAGCCCTGGCATTTCTTTGGAAGGAATGATGCTAAAGCTGAAACTCCAGTACTTTGGCCACCTCATGCCAAGAGTTGACTCATTGGAAAAGACTCTGATGCTGGGAGGGGTTGGGGGCAGGGTGAGAAGGGGACGACTGAGGATGAGATGGCTGGGTGGCATCACTGACTCAATGGACGGGAGTCTGAGTGAACTCCGGGAGATGGTGATGGACAGGGAGGCCTGGCTTGCTGCAATTCATGGCGTCACAAAGAGTCGGACTCGACTGAGTGACTGAACTGAACTGAACCTACGATTAAAATGAATAAACATATTAAAAATAAATAAATATGTAAAAGAATATGGATGGGTAGATTTAAGAATACAAAAAATGAATACACAGTAAAGAGGAGGAATATTATTTTAATTTGTGTGAATAAAAGCAGCATAAGTATAGAAACACAGGTGAATATTTGAATTTTGAGACCTCATTGAGGCCTCCATCATTCTGATTTCCTAAGATTGGAACACAGAGGTGGGTAGGCTTTAGCAGCTTGAAAAAGAATTTGGAAAAGCTTGTTAGAGAATATAAAGCAAATTGAAATGGATAAATAAAATAAATGACTTGGTAATTAATTTCAAATTTTATAAGTCTCAATTAAATACCATAGTATTAATGCTGAGGATGTCACAGAATAAATGTCAAAGATAAACAAAAGTAATTTTAAATTTCATATGTCTCTTTTTTCCATTTACTCAAGTTATAATAAATTGATAGAAGTGATATTTAAATAAGATATTCTTTAAAATACTAATAAAATATTTACATGAAATAGTTTCTAGCCATAAATATAAAATTCAGCTTCTCTAAAATCTCCACTAACATATCTATGAGAGTACAAAACAAAGAAGAAAACCCATGCTTTCATTAAAGTCAGAATAATATAAAATTGGGATGACAGAAAGGAGGTGACTGGAAAAAAGGTAAGAAAATGTTGCAGTGTTTACAAAGGTTACATTGTGTAACCATCCATCACATAGACCAGTAATTACAGCAGTTTGAGGCAGTTAGTGTTTGCAGTGTTGACTTAGAGATAGGTTTGCTGGGAAGGGGAAGGGGCGATTTACCAGCAATTAATTACACTCTCTGTGTGGACTTCAGTCCTCATTAATGGTGTTCACAGTTCAAACAGAGAGATAAATGGGCTCAAGTACATAGTTCATGTTGGACACTGTAGTAAGTCACTGTTCTATTGGTTCAGATGATTGGGACAGAAGATACTATTTAGTCTAGTAGGGGCTCACAGAATGGGTGCACGGAGGATTATCAGACACGAGATAGCTATGGGCACTTTTTTTTTTTTTTCAGTGTATATGAGAAGGGAGTTTACTCAATTTGCATACTGAGCACAGATTAAGGCAATCCACTCTCTTCCTCTATCTACCTACCAGATAAAATAGAGCATCCCTTAATGAAAGGAAAAAAAAAGATACAAATAACAATAAAATAATTAGTAAATTATCTCATTACAAAGAGCATGCATAGAACACTATCTTGAGGACTTGGGAGTAAACATCTTGGAAGTTTATTTATGTCAAATCAAAAGGAAATTTTAGAAATCTATTTCCATCTTCAGTATAATACAACAATGCTTGAGATAATATGGAAAAATATTAAACTGGTATGAGCACTAAGAATTAAAGAATTTGGCAAGGGTAAACACAAGGAATGTTTTATTTTAGTGATCTATCTCTAGATAATCATTAAACAGACTAGTGCCAAATTGGGAGGAGTACATCAAGGTTTTATATTGAACTTATTGAACTTATATAAACAGTTCAGTTCAGTTCAGTCGCTCAGTCAGGTCTGAATCTTTGCCACCCCAGGGACTTTGGCACACCAGGCTTCCATATCCATCACCAACTCCTAGAGTTTGCTCAAACTCATGTCCATTGGGTTGATGATGACATCCAACCATCTCATCCTCTATAGTCTCCTTCCCCTCCTGCCATCAATCTTTCCCAGCATCAGGGTTTTCCAATGAATCAATTATTTGCATCAGGTGGCCAAAGTATTGGAGTTTCAGCTTCAGCATCTGTCCTTCCAAAGAACATTCAGGACTGATTTCCTTTAGGGTTGACTGGTTTAATCGCCTTGCGGTGAAAGGGACTCTCAAGAGTCTTCTTCAAGAAGACTTCTCCAAGAAGAGAGGCACAGTACATTATTTGAAACAGCGGGCTGGATGAAGCACAAGCTAGAATCGAGATTGCCAGGAGAAATATTAATAATCTCAGATACACAGATGACACTACCCTTATGACAGAAAATGAAGAAGAAATAAAGAACCTCTTGATGAAAGTGCAAGAGGACACTAAAAAAGTTAGCTTACAGCTCAACATTCAGAAAACTAAGATCATGGCATCTGGTCCCATCACTTCACAACAAATCGATGGGGAAACAGTAGAAACAGTGACAGACTTTATTTGGGGGGCTCCAAAAATAGTGCAGATGATGACTGCAGCCATGAAATTAAAAGACACTTACTCCTTGGAAGAAAAGTTATGACCAACCTAGACAGCATATTAAAAAGCAGAGACATTACTTTGCTAGCAAAGGTCCATCTAGTCAAGGTTATAGGTTTTCTTTTAGTCATGTATGGATGTGAGAGGTGGACTATAAAGAAAGCTGAGTGTCGAAGAATTGATGCTTTTGAACTGTGGTGCTGGAGAAGACTCTTGAGAGTCCCTTGGACTTCAAGGAGATCTAACCAGTCCATCCTAAAGGAAATTAGTCCTGAATATTCATTGGAAGGACTGATACTGAAGCTGAAACTCCAAAACTTTGGCCACCTGATGTGAAGAGCTGACTCATTTGAAAAGACCCTGATGCTGGGAAAGATTGAAGGCAGGAAGAGAAGTGGATGACAGAGGATGAGATGTTTGGATGGCATCACTGACTTAATGGACATGAGTTTGTGTAAACTCCGGGAGTTGGCAATGGACAGGGAGGCCTGGGGTGCTGTGGTCCATGGAGTCTCAAAGAGCCAGACACAACTGAGCAACTGTACTGAAATGACACAGTTAAAGAATTCGGCATAGTCAATAAAGCAGAAGTAGATTGTTTCTGGAACTCTTGATTTTTCAGTGATCCAATGGATGTTGGCAATTTGATCTCTAGTTTCTCTGCCTTTTCTGAATCCAGATTTAATATTTGGAAGTTCTCAGTTCACGTACTCTTTAAGCATGGTTTGCAGAATTTTTTGAGCATTACTTTGATAGTGTGTGAGATGTGTGCAATTCTGCAATAGTTTGAACATTCTTTGACATTGCCTTTCTTTGGTATTAGAATGAAAACTGACCTTTTCCAGTCCTGTGGCCACTGCTGAGATTTTCAAATTTGCTGGCATATTGAGTACAGACTTTCACAGCATCATGACACAGGGCTTCTTGCATTTCGTTCTAACAGTACTTTGTATTTTTTTTAATTTAAATTTATTTATTTTAATTGGTGGCTAATTACTTTACAATAGTGTATTGGTTTTGCCATACATCAACTCAATTCTTTGCAAATGCAATCACCATTGCCTAATAAATTGCCCACCCCCTCCCCCAAATCCTAACTATTTGGTCAGTCTCTCAGAGACTTCATGTCACCCTTTTACTACCTTTTCTGGAAATTTTGCTGCTCCAACGCTGCATGTTCCAGATAGACTTTTTATGGTTATCAAACTGAAATATGGGCACCCATGTGTGTTTGCAAATATATTCCACAGATCATGTAATATTGGCACTTATTCCTTTCAAGAAATCAGTTGTCAGAACCTCAGGTTATAGGCACCTTCTTTACTGAATTTGGTCCACATGACAACACATCTGTAATGGAGATTAGATTTTCTTTACCATTTCCTGATTCACATTTAACTTTTTCTTATTCTCATCCTTTTTAAATTATTATTATAAAAAAGTGCATTACTTCCCATCATTTTAAGGCTTTCCTATATTATATGAGTCATGTGTGAGCCCTGAGTTTAAGCTGCTTGATAATTAAAAATGACATTTGATTATGTGGTGGTGTAGTGTGTCTCCTGCGACCCCATGGACCATAGCCTGCCAGGCTCCTCTGTCCATGGGATAGAGGCAAGAATACTGGAGTAGGTTTCCATTTCCTTCTCCAGGGGATGTTCCCAAACCAGGGATCAAACCTGGGTCTCCTGCATTGCAGGCAGATTCTTTACAAACTGAGCTACGAGGGAAGCCCTACATTTGATTATAGATCTCTAAATTTTAACATATAACACTGCTGCGGCTGCTGCTGCTAAGTGGCTTCAGTCGTGTCCGACTCTGTGTAACCCCATAGACGGCAGCCCACCAGGCTCCCCTGTCCCTGGATTCTCCAGGCAAAAACACTGGAGTGGGTTGCCATTTCCTTCTCCAACGCATGAAAGTGAAAAGTGAAAGTGAAGTCGCTCAGTCGTGCCCGACTTCGCCATCCCATGGACTGCAGCCTACCAGGCTCCTCCATCCATGAGATTTTCCAGGCAACTGGATTGGGGTGCCATTGTCTTTTAAGATATAACACTAAAGGATGTTAAATAATTAAGTGTATTGACATTTAAGATGCTTGCTTTTTGGGAGGAAAGCTATGCCAAACCTAGACTGTATATTAAAAACAAAGCCATTACTGTGTTGACAAAGGTCTGTATAGTCAAAATTATGGTCTTTCAACTAGTCATGTACAGATGTGAGAGTTGGACCATAAAGAAGGCTGAGTGCCAAACTGTGGTACTGGAGAAGACTCTTGAGAGTCCTGTGGACAGCCAAGAGGTAAAATCTGTCAATCCTGAATGAAATCAACCCTGAATATTCATTGGAAGGACTGAGGCTGAAGCTGAAGCTCCAATATTTTGGCCACCTGATGGGAAGAGCCAAATCATTGGAAACGACCCTGATGCTGGTAAAGATTGAAGACAAAAGGAGAAGAGGGCAGCAGAGGATGAGATAGTTGGATAGCATCACAGACTCAATGGACATGAACTTGAGCAAACTCTGGGAGTTAGTGAGGAACAGTGAGGCCTGGTGTACTGCAGTCTATGGGGTTGCAAAGAATCTTATACAACTTAACAACTGAACAACAACAAATTAATATTTCAAAGCTCTTTTATTCTATCTACATACTTATGTAAATAAATTTTCTCAAACCTTAAATCTGTTAAAAATAAAGATAGAATTTATGGTGAAATCTGTCTTTGTTTTAATTACTAGTTGTTCTTTGGTACCAAAACTAGCTAAATGGAGTTTAATTCAACCCCTTAAGTTATCCATTGCAAATAATATTTTATCATCAATAATTTATCACAATTTTCACATATTCATATATTTTATCAGTTATGTAATAATATAACTGTCATGATTACTCAGCTCATAAATTTCTGAGATTTAGAGTCCATTACGTTACAAGAAATTTAAATTAAGAGTTATTGTGAACTGAGATGAGATAGTCAATACAATAATTTTAAAATCAAATTATGTTACATTCAACTAATTTAAATCTGAGTTCAAGGAAAAAGTAAATTACAATTTCTGAATGCTAGAGAAAAACTTGATCATTTATTTTATAATAGGTAATGCTGATTATCATATTGCCAATAAATATATGAATTCTATCAGTCATATTTGTGAAGAACAATATTTTATAATTCCTAGAAATATACCTCCTGAAGCTATTTAAACTTTTGATAAAAATAACATTTCACTTTAAACACAGGAAGTATATACTTCTATAAAATTATTAAATGTACCCAAAGTTTAATTTTAACCTCCTTCACTAAACAATAAGACTCTGAGTGGCAAGGATAGTGAATTATTTCCCTGCTCTTTTCCCTTCATAACTTGGGTTCTTTTTTCTACAAGTATTGAAATTCCAACCATTTTCAAAGACACATATCATATCCTGCTTCTCTTTTAAACTCCCTCTGATCACCTGAGGTAATCCAAAAACTTCTCCCTTTAAACTCTGTTGGTCATTACTATTCGTGTTATGCTGGCAAAGTGTATCTATTCTGTCTCACCAGAGCTGCATATTTCACTGTTTGTAATATATGACAAGGGAATTCCTTGATGGTTCAGTGGTTAGGACTCTGAGCTTTCATGCCAAGGGGCTGGGTTCAGTCCCTCGTTGGGATTTAAATTCCCACAAGTGGCGTAGCCAATTAAAACCAATCAAAGAAAAATTCTTTAAAAAAATACACATTGACATACACACATTCATTCATGCTTTTACATTATTAATATTATCCACTAATCTTAAATAACTTTGTAAATCCATAGAAAATACATTTCTCATATTGATTAAAATAAAAGTTCCATTAGATCAAGGGTCTTGCCTGTCTTCTTTTCCATGTGCCAAGGATACACAGCATGTTACCTGACACTCGGCAGGTATTCAAACATTTGTTGAATATATTTTTTGAAGTCAGTAACTACATTTATTGCATTTTTATATTGAAATGTCTAGGAGTGCTTTTTGAGAATATGTCCCAGAATTGAGTTTTCTCAGCTTTAAAATAATAATAAGCAACTTTGGGTTGAAACGGCCATACATTAATAATTAGAGATATTGATACTATCATCCACTTGAAACTATGTCATCCACTTGATGAAGTTTAGTACCATAAGGACTTTAATTTTTTTAAGTAGGTATTAAACAGAACTTAGGCCTTCAATCTCAAATGTAAAAGGGTAAATAGTTGGAAAGAGAGCATAATAAACTGTAAGTGCCAGAGAAGTCTACATTTTTCTGAGATGAATTCATCTGTCACAAGATTCAATTAAAGTTGTCATTTTGTCTCCTGAACCCTTGGTTAGACACATGACAGAAAAGTTTATGGTTAGTCCTAGAGATTGATTTAGATAGCTCTGAGCATAAGGGATTAATTTATTCTCTTAATAATTCTCTACAAGGTGTCCTTAATATTTCAAATGCACTTCACTTTGGGATATTTAATATTCCTTCTTCTTCCACAAATTATATGCAGAGATAACAGATTGGTAATATATTTTTCTTTCTTCCATTTTCATCACGATGAACCACATAAAACTGTATTGTGGTTCCTCGGAGGAGCACCTGTTTTGCAGGTGGCTTGATGATCCATTAAAGTGTACTCTCAGTTGACTTCTTTTCACATTCATTCTTGTTAGTTTTAGAAAAGTTTGTATCTGACTTTACACCATAGTTTCATTGCATGACTTTTGAAATAAAATATTTTCAGAAATTATCTGAATGAGAAAAGATTCAGAATAAAAGTCAGTAGTGGAGAATTTCAACAAAAACTGTCTTTAGAAACTATACAATTAATTCTCTGCAACAAATGAACATCCAGAAAAGAAAAAAAAAAAAGGCTTCTGTGTTGACAAAGCCCCTGGTTGTCATGACAACTGCTCTGACTATGAGCAATGAGCAGTGCTAAAACCATCCTTTGGGAATTAAAAAAAAAAAAAAAAAGTTACAATCCTGAGAAGAAGCTACAGGACAAATGGAGAAAAATAACATGTTTGCAAAATAAAGCGTATGATGCCAAAATAAGTTATATCAATTTTTTCCTCTAATTGTTTGAAATAAAGTATTTATTTGGATATATTTCAAATATTTTTTGTGTTTCTTATTAATGATAATTTTGAAGAAAATTCAGGGTCTCCACAGTCCCATCATTTCCTTTGTGACTGCTTCTGTTGGCAAATACAGGAGTGTTTGCAAAAGTCAGTCAAACAAGAGAAGTTTAAACTGACTCCAGTGTTAAATCCAGTGGTCTTTTTGTGTTTCTGAGTTCCTGCTTGCCTATTGATATGCGTCCCATGATTCAGCAATATCACACTCTCTCAATCATTTCCCCAATTTTTGCACCAATCTTATTTGTTTGTTCCCTTTTGGGGGAACAGTTTATTACTTATGCTTACCTTTAAAGTCTGAATATTTTCCAGGAAATTAAAAATCTTTATTACTCATGCGGTCTTCTCTCCTTGATTACTGTCTTTTATTTTTAGTTGTCTACTGAAAGTTTATATACTATTTCAGCAATCCCAAGGACTTTGGGACTGTGAACTAAACTTCTGAATCTTGATTTTACTGTTATTTCTGGTGGCTTATTTTCTTGTAGGCCAAGGAATCTTTTATGAATTTGATGTCATATTTTATTAATCTTTATTTGTGAAAAGAACTTTAGGGCCAAATATGGAGTTACTTTTCTCTGTAAGGAATTTGCATTTCCTTCTGTGTGAGACAAAGAATATTGTTAATCTGACTTTGAGCACTTTCAAGGTTATTGGTTTACCCTGAATATCTCAGGTTTAGGAAATCTACCCAACACTTGATAAGACGAAGATTACAGGTACTGTGTATTTGCCTTCAAAACCAATCAGACAAAGAAACAAAATGGCACCATGTTTGCTTAATGCTTACTACTTTTCCCTGTGAGGTTAACCACATTTTTGTTTGTTAGGATAGAAGCAAAAGCAACTGGCCTTCCAGTAAGGGCACATATGTTTTACTATGCAAGGTATAGCTTTGCTCCAGAGTAACCTTCAGAGGTTACTCAAACAGTGCCAAGTGGAAGTCCTGTTATTTTCTTCTTTAATATCTCACATGTAGTTTTGATTTTTAATTTTATCAGGAGAGAGTAAAACAACTGTGGTGATTTACCTTTGTCTGTTTTTTTTTTTTTTCCTCCCCAGTTTGGCATCTTTATATACATAGTTTTCTGTTTCTCCTCCTCTCTCCACTTAGAATATTTGACAGTTCAATGTAGTGTCCTTTCATTCTGCTTTCATCAGAAACTCTGTTCAGATATCTCTTTGGGCAGATATCCTGTGGGTAATTTCTTGTGTTATCTGTATGTCATAGCCCTTTAAGATAAGTTTGAGAGCTGGGTATTTCATATTACCTACCTTTCTATAGCCTGAATAAAGGTCAGAGTACTAAATCGAATGAAGAAAACTTTAATAGAATAATTGAATGCTCTTGCTTCTGAGATATTCTTAGCTGCCCTGCACTAAGCTTCATACCACCTGAAGGTGTACACAGTTCCCACAGGGGCACACTGGAGGCCAGTCCAGCTCGCAGGTTAGCCCTGCAATCTTTGGGTGTTTCCTTTGTCCACCTTCCCTGTATCTCTCATTTCTTCCCCACAGCCATTCCTATTATAAACTACTATAAAAGAAGGAACCTAAGGACATAAACTTAGTTTTTTTCCAAGTCTGGAATAGTAAACATAATTTTCAAGAATTAGTTGCCTTTTTTGCTTCAGATCTTCTGTTTTGCAACTTTTCAGGTCTCTTCTCAGAAGTGTTGTGATTTCTTGCATTAGGTTTGCATTACAGTGGTATTTGGAACTGTTGTTAAATTTTTCACTTACTTTTTTTATTTCGTTTGTTAGATATTAGATAAAGTAAATTTTGCAATAAAAATTGAATCTTCCTTCGCTTAAACCAAATATTCATCAGAATGAACTGCCTCTAACATTGGAAATTTTCAGGAAGTGATTTCAATGATGAACCAAGTACCTTTCAGTACCTTCTTAATTACCATTCTCAGTTCTCTCTCTGAGTTTCTCGCCTTTCTCAAAGACTGTCCTTTTTCACATTATTACACAATTTCATTTTTGTTTCAATTTTTACATGTGCTAATCTGAATAAGAACAACAAAAATCAAAACTTAAGAGGCAAAATATTGTGAATCTGGGAAATGCTATACAAAGTGACAGTTTCAAACCCAGAGCTTGACGCTTCTTAGTTTTATTTTATAGAGAACATTTCCTTTACCTATTTATAAAAGAATTTTCCTTTCCCCACTGTATGTATTTCCCATGGCTCCTTATGGTTGCAAGCCCCAAACTGCAATTATTTTTGATCCTGAATAAACCATCTTTGATGGAGAAGTATCTGGAAGTCTTTTGTTTCAGGCCAATCCCAATAATTTGAGCTATCTATTCCTAGTCTATACTTAAAAAAAAAAAAAACCCATAATTATCACTGATTCGTTTTAGCTACTGCTATTGGCATGATTTATTGTATTATTTTACCATAACAATCCACAATACTTAAAGATGTGTTATGCTATTCTAAGTCGTTTCAGTCCTGCCGAACTCTGCGACCCTATGGACTGTAGCCTGCCAGGCTCCTCTGTCCATGGGATGCTCCAGCAAGAATACTGAAGTAGGTTACCATGACATTCTCCAGAGGATCTTCCCAACCCAGGGATCGAACCCACATCTCTTAAGTCTCCTGCATTGGCAGGCGGGTTCTTTATCACTAGCACCACCTGGGAAGCCCTAAGGAAGATATACAATCTGGCAATTACTGTTTTAAGATTAATTTATTTTAATTACTTTACAATATTGTGATGGCCTTTGACATAAATCAACATGAATTGGCAATAGATATATATGTATCCCCTCCATCCTGAACCCCCCTTTCACCTCCCTTCCCACTTTATACCTCTGGGTTGTCCCAGAGCTCCAGCTTTGGTTGCCTGCTTCATGCATTGAACTCACACTGGTCATCTATTTTACATATGGTAATGTATATGTTTCAGTGCTATTCTTTCAAATCATCCCACGCTTACCTTTCCAAGTCCAAAAGTCTGTTCTTTAAGTCTGTGTCTCCTTTCCTGTCCTGCATGTAGGATCATCAGCACCATTTTTCTAAATTTCATATATATGCATTAATATATGGTAATTGCTTTTCTCTCTCTAATTTATTTCACTCTGTATAACAGGCTTCAGGTTCATCTACCTCATTAGAACTTACTCAAATATGTTCCTTTTTATAGCTAAGTAATATTCCATTGTGTATATGTATCACACCTTCCTTATCCATTCATCTGCCGATGGACATCTAGGCTGTTTGCATGTCCCAGCTATTGTAAATACTGCTCCAATGAACAATCA
The DNA here is from genome assembly GCF_014754425.2 of Oryx dammah. Taxonomy (NCBI): domain Eukaryota; kingdom Metazoa; phylum Chordata; class Mammalia; order Artiodactyla; family Bovidae; genus Oryx; species Oryx dammah. Next base: position 9,387,994 of record NW_024070201.1, read on the forward strand.
AGTACATATGTCTTTTTCAATTCTGGTTTTCTTGGGATATATGCTCAGCGGAGGAACTGCTGAGTCATATGGCAGTTCTATTCCCAGTTTTTTTTAAGGAATCTCCACCCTGTTCTCCATAGTGGGTGTACTAGTTTGCTTTCTCAACAACAGTGTAAGAGAGCTCCCTTTTCCTCACACCCTCTCCAGCGTTTATTATTTGTAGACTTTTGGATGATGGCCATTCTGACTGGTATGAGATGGTACCTCACTGCTTTTGATTTGTGTTTCTATAATAGTGAGTGATGTTGAGCATCTTTTCATGTGTTTGTTAGCCATCTGTATGACTTCCCTGGAGACATGTCTGTTTAGGTCTTTTGCCCACTTTTTGACTGGGCTGTTAATTTTTCTAGTATTGAGCTGCAAGTGCTGCTAATATATTTTAGAGATTAATTCTTTGTCAGATGTTTCATTTGCAAAAATCCTCAACAAAATTCTAGCAAACAGAATCCAAAAACACATTTAAAAGATCACACATCTCGATCTAGTGGGCATTATCTCAGGGATACAAGGATTGATCAATATTTGCAAATCAACCAATGTGATACACCATATTAACAAATTGAAAGATAAAAAACATATGATTATTTCAATAGATGCAGAGAAAGCCTTTAAAAATTTCAACACCCACTTATGATAAAAACTCTCCAGTAGGCAGACATAGAACCAACATAACTCAAAATAATAAAAAAAAATACACAACAAACCAACAGCAAACATTATCCTAAATGGAGAAAAATTGAAAGCATTTCCTCTAAAATCAGGAATAAGACAAGGATGCCCACTCTCAGCACTACTATTCAACATAGTTTTCAAAATCCTAGCCACAAAAATAAGAGAAGAAAAAGAAATAAAAGAATCCAGATTGGAAAAGAAGAAGTAAAACTCTCACTGTTTACAGATGACATGAACCTCTATATAGAAAACCCTACAGACACCACCAGAAAATTACTAGAGCTAATCAGTGAATACAGTAAACTCACAGGATATAAAATAAATACACAGAAATCTCTTGCATTCCTATGCCCTAACAATGAAAATTCATCAAGTGAAATAGAGGAAATGATTCCATTCACCATTGCAGAAAAAGAAATAAAATACTTAGGAATAAATATACCTATAGAAATGAAAGACCTGTATACAGAAAACTACAGAACACTGGTGAGAGAAATCAAAGATGACACAAATAGATGGAGAAATATAGCATGTTCTTGGATTTGAAGAGTCAATATACTGAAAATAGTACACTACCCAAAGCAATCTATAGGGTCAATGCAATCCCTATCAAACTACCAAAGGTATTTTTCACAGAACTAGAACAAATAATTTCACAATTTAAATACAAAAGACCCTGACTAGCCAAAGCAGTTTAGAGAAAGAAGAATGGAACTGCAAAGATCAACCTTCCTGATTTCATACTATAGGTCAAAGCTACAGTCATCAAGACAATATGGCACTGGCACAAAGACAGAACTATAAATAAATGGAGTGAAATAAATCCAGAGATAAACCCACGCACTTATGGACACTTTATCTTTGATAAAGGAGGCAAAAATACAATGGAGAAAAGATGGTCTCTTTAACAAGTGGTGCTGGGAAAACTGATCAACTACGTGTAAAAAAATGAAACTAGGAAACTTTCTAACATCATACACAAAAATAAACTCAAAATGGATTAAAGACCTAAACGTAAGAAGAGAAACTATAAAACTCTTAGAAGAAAACATAGGCAGAACACTGACATAAATCACAGCAAGATCCTCTATGACCCACCTCCCAGAGTAATGGAAATAAAAACAAAAATAAACAAATGGGACCTACTTAACTTAAAAATATTTTGCACAAAGAAGGAAACTATGAGCAAGGTGAAAAGACAGCTCAAGAATGGTAATTACTATAAAATTTGTATTTGAGTATAAACCTCAATTTTGTTCACTTGGTTGTTTTAGCAAATAAATATAGAACTGGCAAAGGACTTAGAACTTGGGGTGAGAATGAAAAATTTTGCCTTAGTTCTGACAGTCTAAATTTCAAAAATAGTAATTACATTAGTTCAGTTTTATTTAGTATTTTATAATTTACAATTGATTTTTCTAATCTCTTTTATATTGCTCACTTAAATTAATAAATTTCTTTCATCTTTGCTTTCATTATTTGAAATTTACATGATTTGAATTTCATAATCTCTGAAGTTCCACTTCAGACAAAGGTCTGTCTAGTCAGAGTTATGGTTCTTCCAGTAGTCATGTATGAATGTGAGAGTTGGACTATAAATGAAGCTGAACACCAAAGAATCAATGCATTTGAACCATGGTGTTGGAGAAGACTCTTGAGAGTCCCTTGGACTGCAAGGAGATCCAACCAGTTCCTCCTAAAAGAAATCAGCCCTGAATATTCATTGGAAGGACTGATGCTGAAGCTGAAGCTCCAATACTTTGGCCACCTGATGTGAAGAGCTGACTCATTGGAAAATACCCTGATTCTGGGAAATATTGAAAGCAGGAGGAGAAGGGAATGACAGAAAATGAGATAGTTGGATGGCATCATTGACTCGATGGAAATGAGTTTGAGTGAACTCTGGGAGTTGGTGATGGACAGGGAAACCTGGCGTGCTGCAGTTCAATGGGTCACAGAGTTGGACATAGCTGACTGAATTGAATTGAAGTTCCACTTATTCTTATTATTTATGAGTAATTAGTATTTAATATTAAATAATTGCATCAGAATTTTACTATGAAGTTTTAACTCATAGGAATTTTTACTTTGAAGTAAATTCTACAAATAAATACATCACATATTTAGAAGGAAATTGATTCTTTGTCAGTTAGGGTGTCACTTATTGAAGTATTCTATCAAGGTATATGGAAATAGTCAAGTGACTTAAAGAGTTATGTACCATCCAAGTTGAAAAACTTTACATAGAAAGATTAAAACATGGTAAGATTATGACTCCAAAATTAATTTAGTTCAAGTTAGAAATTCTGAGTATATATTGTTTGTTAGGCTTTTATCTAGGTACTGTGCCTAAAAGATGAATAAAATATTATTAATAAATATCTTACATCAAATACAAGCCTAATTTCATTTCTTAATCTATCATCTAGTCCTTCAGGTGTAATAACAAAATAATTATACCATTACATGCTTTCTAATATATAAAATGAGATAAAAATTGTTATATAAAAAAATCTGATTTGTAGTAGATACTAACATATTTGCCATTTGATATAATTTATTTAGAATTTTAAGATTTGAGGATCTACGTAAGACAAACTCCTAAGGAGGACTGGTTCCCATATAACAGGCCAAGAATTTTACATTTTAAATACTTTGGTAGATTATTTGTAGATTTTTAGGCCCTTCTAAATTTCATAGATTATGCTAATCTGAATTCCACCTTACAACGCTTTTTAATGGAACATGGAAACTTAATTTACTTTATTCTGTTTTAATGCCATCTCTTGGCTCAGGTTTATTCTAGGTTTAATTCTAAACTTTTGGTGGAAACAATAAGGAATGGCTTCAGGCCACTAAATTTAGATAGCAATTTACTTTTTAAAAAAATTTTCTTATTATTTCCCTTAATGTGCTATATCAAAGAGGACGGTGATGTTCTTCATTCCCTGTAAGCATCTGCTTTCATAAATTAATGTTAGTTTATTGATTTGGTTAGTTTATTGATTTGTTAGTTTATTGATTTATGGAAAACAGAGACAATTCTAAGACCATGTTAGAACTTTAGTTAGTATATATTTATGACTTCCCTGTCATGTTCCTTTTACATTTATTATTATTTATGCTTTACTGAATTCATTCAGGATAGAATAAACCTTATTTTTAAAGATATAGTCAGTCTTCATTATTTGTAGCTTTGGGATTTGAGAATTCTTTTACTCATTAACATTTATTTGTAACTTTGAAATCAACATTCAAAGTGTTTTCCTGATTGTTTACATATGTGCGCATGCATGCTCAGTCTCAAAGTCATGTCCAACTCTTTGTGACCCCGTTGACTATAGCCCATCAGGCTCTTCTGTCTATGGAATTTTCCAGGCAAGAATACTGGAGTAGGTTGCCATTTCCTTCTCCAGAGCTACAGATGTGTGCAGAGTGGCAAAAAAAAAAAAAAAAAAAAAAAAAAATTGAGTCACCTCATGAGAACATTTTCAGCTAAGGTTAAACAAGGTGATGCTTTACCTTATTTCAACTTATTTCGACTCATACAGAGATGACCAGAAGATGGAAAGTGCAGTGTACTACAAGAAGCTTGGGGCTTGGGGTCACTTAAATGGTATTTGAATCCAAACTGTGGTGTCTGTTAGTGGAGTGGCCTCAGGAAAGTCATTTTAAAATTATGAACTTTATTTTTCTTGAAAAATAAAAATACTATAATCTATTATACTATTAGGATGAGCTGTTTGTAGAATTTATCATTTATCTATCAATCTATTAATCCACTCATCTGTCTATATATTTTCAGCAGTAAGACTTTATGCCAATGAGAAATATTCATTGCTTGATTTTCTGCAAGAACCACTGTTCAGTAATTTGTTAAGGAAAAAATAAAGTTATACCAACCATAGATTATATCATATATTATAAGTATAGCATTGCAAGTTTTATTTCATCTGTCTTGGCTTCTCTCCGAGGATCATTTCTGTAAGTCTAACTACTACCTACTAGTCATCTTACCTAAATATCTTATTCCATGATTTTTAAATCTAGTATTAGAATTCAGACCCTGCCAAATTTTTAAGCATTGTTTATTCTTCCACAGCATTAAAAATTTAGTCTCTACCTAGGTCTTCAAATTACAAAATTTAGCATGGTGCTTAGTATCATGGAAAAGAGGGATGGACATAAACAGCCTTGAGACTGGGTCTTAGGCCTTCCACTTACTAGTAGTACCACTTTTGGCCAGTTCTTTACAATCTCTGATTATTATCATCATCACCTATATCTTTGGTACAGATAATAGAAGTGCCAAATTTAGAATATCTTTATGTGATTGTGTGTGTGTCTGTGTGAGTATTTATGGAATAATATGTATTCACTGAAAGGGCTGATGCTGAAGCTCCAATACTTTGGCCACCTGATGCAAAGAACTGACTCACTGGAAAAGACCCTGATGCTGGGAAAGACTGAAGACAGGAGTAGGGGATGATGGAGGATGAGATGGTTGGATCATATCACCAGCTTGACGGACAGGAGTTTGAACAAGCTCCAGCAGTCGGTGATGGACACGGAAGCCTGGTGCTCAGTCCATGGCATCACAGAGTTGGACACCACTGAGTGACTGAACCGAACTGAATATGGATAGGAAATTATACAGTATCAAAGATATACTGATCTTATGATTTTTAAATATATTGTTGATGAGAATATATATGGTGCACTACTATGAAGAAGAGTATGGAGGCTTTTCAAAAACAGAACTAGCATATGATACAGCAATTCCACCTCTGGGTTTTATTTGAAGAGAACGAAAACACTAATTTGAAAAGATATATGCACGCAAATGTTCACTGAAGCATTATTTACAAAAGTCAAGTATGGAAATATCAGTGAAGTGTACAAATGACTAGATTTAAAAAATCTATGTATATCTATCTATATATATATAATTGATAAAATTTATTTAACATATATGCAGAGTACATCATGAGAAATGCTGGGCTGGAAGAAGCACAAGCTGGAATCAAGATTGCTGGGAGAAATATCAATAACCCCAGATATGCAGATGATACCACCCTTATGGCAGAAAGTGAAGAGGAACTAAAAAGCCTCTTGATGAAAGTGAGAGAGGAAGTTGGCTTAAAGCTCAACATTCCAAAAACGAAGATCATGGCATCCGGTCCCATCACTTCATGGGAAATAGATGGGGAAACAGTGGAAACAGTGTCAGACTTTATTATTTTGGGCTCCAAAATCACTGCAGATGGTGATTGCAGCCATGAAATTAAGAGATGCTTATTCCTTGGAAGGAAAGTTATGACCAACCTAGATAGCATATTCAAAAGCAGAGACATTACTTTGCCAACAAAGGTCCGTCTAGTCAAGGCTATGGTTTTTCCAGTGGTCATGTATGGATGTGAGAGTTGGACTGTGAAGAAAGCTGAGCACCGAAGAATTGATGCTTTTGAACTGTGGATTGGAGAAGACTTTTGAGAGTCCCTTGGACTGCAAGGAGATCCAACCAGTCCATTCTAAAGGAGATCAGTCCTGGGTGTTCTTTGGAAGGACTGATTCTAAAGCTGAAACTCCAGTACTTTGGCCACCTCATGCAGGGAGTTGACTCATTGGAAAAGATTCTGATTCTGGGAGGGATTGGGGGCAGGAGGAGAAGGGGACGACAGAGGATGAGCTGCCTGGATGGCATCACCAACTCTATGGACAAGAGTTTGGGTGAACTCCGGGAGTTGGTGATGGACAGGGAGGCCTGGTGTGCTGCAATTCATGGGGTCGCAAAGAGTCGGACACGACTGAGTGACTGAACTGAACTGAACTGAATACATATATATAGCGGATACAAATTATATATATGAATTAATATATATTTGGAGAAGGCAACCCACTCCAGTATTCTTGCTTGGAGAATCCTCATGGGTGAGGAGCCTGATGCTGGGCTGCAATACAGAGGGTTGCAAAGAAAGAAACAATTTAATTGACTAATCACATTACTCTCTCTCTCTCTTATATATATATATATATTTAATAGAATATTATCCAGTTATAAAATAGAAGGAAATTTTGCTACTTGTGACAACATGGATGAACTTTAAAGACATTATGCCAAGTTAAATTAGTTAGTCATAGAGAGAAAGAGAAAGATACGTTCCATATGATTGCTTAAGAGGCTTAAAAGAACAACCACAACGGTTAGCTAATACATACAGAGGACAGATTGTCAGTTGTAAGTGTTGTGCAGGGTGGGAGAAAAGGGTGAACTGGTGTTTTGTTTTAACTGCCTAGTCTAAATAAATTGAATAACCAAGTTAAAAGTCTTATATCTAAATAAATTGAATAAAAAAGTTAAAAGTCCTGTATCTCCCTAAAATTGTCTCTATATAACATGTCACTCCAGTTTAATACATAGTTAGAAATACTTGCTTCTATTATTGTCAAGATATAACAGAATGAAAAAAAAATTGTCCATAAAATAAAGAACACAGCAATGGAATCAAGAGATTTGAATTTAACCCTATTCTGCCTGCTACTATTACACTTAATTTTACATACAACATTACACACAACCCCTGTCCCACTGCATATGATTCAGATGGTCACTGCCTAAGTGATAAAGCCCACATTTCTATTTCTTAATCTATCAGAAGCAGATTTTATGAGCATTGTGTAAATAAATTAGATAAGAAATATGAATGAAATATCTAGAGTGTCTGAAGATATGCATTCATTAACTAGTAACCATTATTTTTATTGTTGTTATTATCTGCATTTCATTAATAGGATGGTGACTTACTCAAGTCTACTTGTTATGGGGGCTTCTATATTGATAGAAAAACCAAGTTGGAGAGAGGTGAGCTATATGAAAAATACAGGAGTTAACTGTTGATAACTCATGCTGAAATCAACCTCTATTCAAACAATGGACACTTTCTGTCTTGAAACACTAGGCTTCAACATTACACTGTTAGTTTACTTATATCCTAGTAATTGATTGTGCAATCATTTATTGACCACATTTTTTTTTCTGACTTTATATTAGATGCTGGAAATATATTATGGAAAGAATTAGTCAGGGTTCCTACCCTCAAAGATCTTACTGCCTAGTGGGAAAAATAAATATTAAACCACAGATCAGCTAATTAAATATAAAGTTTCAGAGTGTGCTAAGTACAAAGACCAAAGTGATAATAGTCAAAGTCACTCAGTGGAGTCTGATTCTTTGCTGCCCCATGGACTGTAGCCCTCCAGGCTCCTCTGTCCACTGGATTTCCTAGGCAAGAATACTGAATTTCATTGCCATTTCCATCTCCAGGGGATCATCGCTACCCAGAGATTAGACCCAGGGCTCTCACTTACCAGGCAGATTCTGTACATCCTAAGCCATCAGGGAAGCCTCATAAGTACCAGAGGGCTACAGGATATGTGGTTTTATGAAAGGGTAAACACACAAAAAATAATAGAGGCTGTTTTGCCCAAGGACATACAACAAATTCATTCAATATTATAGTAATCAAAGTCTATGCCCCGACCAGTAATGCTGAAGAAGCTGAACTTGAACAGTTCTATGAAGACCTACAAGACCTTCTAGAACTAACACCCAAAAGAGATGTCCTTTTCATTATGGGGGACTGGAATGCAAAAGTAGAGGTCATGAAATGCCTGGAATAACAGACAAATATAGCCTTGGGGCTTCCCTGGTGGCTCAGAGGGTAAAGCGTCTGCCTACAATGCAGGAGACCCGGGTTCAAGCCCTGGGTCAGGAAGATCCCCTAGAGAAGGAAATGGCAACCCATTCCAGTACTCTTGCCTGGAAAATCACATGAACTGAAAAGCCTGGTAGGCTACAGTCCATGGGGAAACAAAGAGTCGGACACAACTAAGTGACTTCAATTTTACAAAATGAAGCACGGAAAAGGCTAATAGAGTTTTGTCAGGAGAACACACTGGTCATAGCAACCACCCTCTTCCAACAACACAAGAGAAGACTACACGTGGACATCACCAGATAGTCAATACAGAAATCAGATAGATTATATTCTACGCAGCCAAAGATAGAGAAGTTCTATACAGTCAGCAAAAACAAGACCAGGAGCTGACAGTGGCACAAAACATGAACTCCTTATTGTCAAATTCAGACTTAAATTGAAGAAAGTAGGGAAAACCCCTAGACCATTCATGTATGACCTAAACCAAATCCCTTACGATTATGCAGTGGAAGCAACAAATAGATTCAAGGGATTAGATCCCTTAGACAAAGTGCCTGAAGAACTATGGATGGAAGTTTGTCAGTACAGGCGGCAGGGCTCAAGACCATCCCCAATGAAAATAAATGCAAAAAGGGAAAATGGTGGTCTGAGGAGGCCTTACAAACAGACATGAAGAGAAGAGAAACAAAAGGCAAAGGAGAAAGGGAAAGATCTACCCATTTGAACGCAGAGTTTCAAACAATACCAAGAGAGATAAGAAAGCCTTCCTCAGCAATCAATGCAAAGAAATAGAGGAAAACAATAGAATGGGAATCTAGAGAGAGATCTCTTCAAGAAAATTAGAGAGACCAAGGGAAATTTTCATGCAAAGATGGGCACAATAAAGGACAGAAATTGTATGGACCTAACAGAAGCAGAAGATAGTAAGAAGAAGTTGCAAGAATACACAGAAGAACTATATAAAAAAGATGTTCATGACCCAGATAATCACGATATCACCCACCTAGAGCCAGACATCCTGAAATGAGAAGTCAAGAGGGCCTCAGAAGCATCACTATGAACAAAGCAAGTAGAGTTGATGGAATTCTAGTTGAGCTATTTCAAATCCTGAAAGATGATGTTGTGAAAGTGCTACATGCACTGTGCCAGCAAATTTGGAAAACTCAGCAGTGGCCACAGGACTGGAAAAATCAGTTTTCATTCCAATCTCAAAGAAAGGCAATGCCAAAGAATGCTCAAACTATCGTACGATTGCACTCATTTCATATACTAGTAAAGTAATGCTCAAAATTCTCCAAGTCAGAGTTCAACAGTATATGAGCCATGAACTTGTAAATGTTCAAGTTGGATTTAGAAAAGGCAGAGGAACCAGAGATGAAATTGCCAACATTCTTTGGATCATTAAAAAAGCAAGAAAGTTTCAGAAAACAAACAAACAAACAAACAAACATCTACTTCTTCTTTATTTACTATGCCACAGCCTTTGACTGTGTGAATCACAACAAATGGTGTAATTTTTTTCCAAAAAATGGGAAAAGCACACCATCTTACCCACCTCCTGAGAAATCTGTATGCAAGTCAAGAAGTGACAGTTAGAACCTGACATGCAACAACAGATTGGTTCCAAATTGGGAAAGGTGTACAGTAAGGCTGTATATTGTCACCCTGCTAATTTAACTTATATACAGAGTACCTCATGAGAAACACTGGGCTGGATTAAGCACAAGCTGGAATCAAGATTGCTGGGAGAAATATCAAAAACCCCAGATATGCAGATGACACCACCCTTATGGCAGAAAGTGAAGAGGAACTAAAAAGCCTCTTGATGAAAGTGAGAGAAGAGAGTGAAAAAGTTGGCTTAAAGCTCAACATTCAGAAAACTAAGATCATGGCATCTGGTCCCAACACTTCATGGCAAATAAATGGGGAAACAGCAGAAACAATGTCAGACTTTATTTTCTTGGGCTTCAAAATCACTGCAGATGGTGATTAAAGCCATGAAATTAAAAGATGCTTGCTCCTTGGAAGATAAGTTATGACCAACCTAGACGGCATAGTAAAAACCAGAGACATTTCTTTGCCAACAAAGGTCCATCTAGTCAAAGATATGGTTCTTCCAGGGGTCATGTATGGATGTGAGAGTTGGACTATAAAGAATGCTGAGCACGAAAGAATTGACGCTTTTGAACTGTGGTGTTCGATAAGTGTCTTGAGAGTCCCTTGGACTGTAAGATGTTCCAACCAGTCCATCATAAAGGAGATCAATCCTGAATATTCATTGGAAGGACTGATCCTGCAGCTAAAACTCCAATACTTTGGCCACCTGATGTGAAGAACTGACTCATTTGAAAAGACCCTGATGCTGGGAAAGATTGAAGGCAAGAAGAGAAAGGGATGACAGAGGATGAGATGGTTGGATGGCATCACTGACTCAATGGAAATGAGTTTGAGTAAACTCTGGAAGTTGGTGATGGACAGGGAGGCCTGGTGTGCTGCAGTGCATGGGGTTGGAGAGAGACAGACACAACTGAGAGACTGATCTGAACTGATACAACAAATGAATAAAGGAGTTTTAACAGTATGATTCTAGTTCTAGTAGTGAGATTTTTTATTCTTGTAGTCTTCCTTCCTTTAAAATTTTAAATTAAAATCTTTCCATTAACTGTTAAATATCCTTCTGGATTTTTTACCTAGAATGGATCTATTTCTATCATGATGTTTCTTTTGGCACAAGTGTGTTCTTTATATTGGCATAATTGTATTTTTCCTGATTTCTCTGCTAATAGTTGTTTTTATGATGAGTCATTTGGAAACCAAGTAATATTTTAAAAGGCAAATCTGTAATCACTCTTTCAAATGAGATTTTTTCATAAATAATTTTACTCAAAAGTAAATACATTAATAAAGGTAATTACTAAAAACAAAGAAATGTCATGAAAAGATGTGAAGAAGATTTAAATGCATATTAGTAGGTGAAAAAATGATACACATCTTATGATTCCAAGTTGTGTACAACCTTTTCAAATTGTCTTTTTTCACTTAGGAAAAGGTAACACTATGGAAGCAATAAAAAGATTAGTGGTTGTTATAGACTAGGGGTGGAATGAAGGGAGGAATACATAGTTGGAGTTTCAGGGGAGTGAAAATAACCTGAACGATACTATAATGATGTCTACCTGTCATTATATATTTACTCAAACCCACATAATATACATCACCAAGAGTGATCTCTAAATATAATCGTAGAGTTGAAATGCTTGTGGAGTGTCAATGTAGGTTTGTTGATGAGAAATTTACCTCTCTGGTGGGGGTTGTTGATTACCAGGAAATATATGCATGTATCAGGGCAGAGTGTCTATGGGAAATCTTTCACCCTTCCTCTTAACCTTGCTGTGAATATAAAACTGTTCTAAAAATAAAATCTGAAAAAAGAAAGTAATCATCTATAGTACTTAAATATATAAAAGATTATCATTTTCAGTTGTGAACACTTCTAAAACAAATCTCCATTTCATTAATTAGGTAGCATGACTAATTCTTTTGAGGAGTTGCATTTCCCCAGGCAGTAAGGGATGCTCCTAAAAGTGTTCTAGAATATTCCTGCATTACCATGTGTTTGCATATTCATTAGAAATTTAGTTCAGTTCAGTTTATGAGTCATTTCCAGCTGTTTATGACCCCATGGATGGGAGCACACTGGGCGTCCCTGTCCATCACTAACTCTAGGAGTGTGCTCAAAGTCAAGTCCATTAAGTGGTGATGCCATCCAACCATCTCATCCTCTGTTGTCCCCTTCTTGTTCTGCCTTCAATCTTTTCTAGAATCAGGATCTTTTCCAAAGAGTTAGCTCTTCAGGTGGCCAAGCTTCAGTTTCAGCATCAGTCCTTGCAATGAATATTCAGGACTAATTTCCTTTAGGATTGATTGGTTGGATCTCTGTGCAGTCCAAGGGACTCTCAAGAGACTTCTCCAAGACCACAGTTCAAAAGCATCAATTCTTTGGCACTCAGCTTTCTTTATGGTCCAAGTCGCACTCAGCTTTCTTTATGGTCCAAGTCTCACATCCATACATGACTACTGGAAAAACGAAACCTTTAATAGACGGACCTTTGTCAACAAAGTAATGTTTGTGGTTTTGAATATGCTGTCTAGTTTGGTGGTAGCTTTTCTTCTAAGAAGCAAGTATCTTTTAATTTCATGGCTGCAGTCATTATCTGCACTGATTTTGGAGCCAGAAAAAATAAAGTTTCTCACTGTTTCCATTGTTTCCCCATCTATTAGCCATGAAGTGATGTAGCCAGATGCCATGATTTTAGTTTCTGGAATGTTGAGTCTTTAGCCAGATTTTTCACTCTCCTCTTTCACTTTTATCAAGAGGCTCTTCAGTTCCTCTTCACATTCTTCCATAAGGGTGGGGTCATCTGCATATCTAACATTATTAATATTTCTCCCTGGAATCTTGATTCCAGCATGTGCTTCATCCAGGTTGGCATTTTGCATGAGTTACCCTTTATATAAGTTAAATAAGCAGGGTGATAATATACACCATTGACATACTCCTTTGGCAATTTAAAACCAGTCTGTTGTTTCAAGTCACATTTTAACTGTTGCTTCTTGACCTGCATATAGATTTCTCAGGAGGCAGCTAAGGTGGTCTGGTATTCCCATTTTTTGAAGAATTTTCCACCATTTGTTCTGATCCACACAGTCATAGGCTGTGGCACAGTCAATAAAGCAGAAGTAGATGTCTTTCTGAAACTCTTTGCTTTATCGATAATACAATGGATGTTGGCAATTTGATCTCTGGTTCCTCTGCCTTTTCTATATCCAGCTTGAACATCTGAAATTTCTCAGTTCATGTTTTTTTAAAGCCTTGCTTGGAGTATTTTGAGCATTACTTTGCTAGCACATGAGATGAGTGCAATTGTGTGGTAGTTTGAGTATTCTTTGGAATTGTCTTTCTTTCTGATTGGAATGAAAACTGACCTTTTCCAGTCCTGTGGCCACTGCTGTTTTCCAAATTTGCTAGTGCATTGAGTGCATCACTTTCACAGCATCATCTTTTAGGACTTGAAATAGCTCAGCTGGAATTCCATCACCTCTGCTAGCTTTGTTCATAGTGTTGCTTCCTAAGGTGCACTTGGCTTCAGACTGTAGGATGTTGGCTATGGGTCAGTGATTACACCATCATGTTTATCTGGTCATGAAGATCTTTTTGTATAGTTCTTCTGTGATTTCTTGCCACCTTTCCCTAATATCTTCTACTTCTGTTAGGGCCATACTGTTTCTTCCCTTTATTGTGCCCATATTTGCATGAAATGTTCCCTTGGCGTCTCTTAATTTTCCTGAAGAGATCTCCAGTCTTTCCATTCCATTGTTTTCCTGTATTTCTTTGTATTGATCACTGAGGAAGTCTTTCTTATCTCTCCTTGCTCTTCTCTGGAATACTGCATTCAGATGGGTATATCTTTCCTTTTTCCTTTTTTCCTTTCTGTTTGGCTTCTCTTCTTTTATTGCCTATTTGTAATGCTTCCTCAGACAGCCATTTTGCCTTCTTGCATTTCTTTTTCTTGAGGATGGTCTTGATCACTGCGTCTTGGACAATGTCACAAACCTCTGTCTGTAGTTCTTCAGGCACTGAGTCTGTCAGGTCCAATCCCTTGAATTTATCTGTCATTTCTACTGTATAATTGTAAGGGATTTAATTTAGGTCATACCTGAATGGTTTAGTGGTTTTCCCTACTTTCTTCTTTCATTAGAAATATCTTACTACCATTACTGATTACTAAGAATAACTTTAAAAATACATAATATTTTTAATTAGAAGACTTTGTGATTTAACTGACCTAATATTAAATCTATGCATGCATGTAACCAGAAATTTTCTGTTGTTTCGTCACTCAGTCATGTCTTACTGTTTTGCAGACTCATGGACTGGAGCCTGCCAGACTCCTTTGTCCATGAGATTTCCCAGGCAAGAATACTGGAGTGGGTTGCCATTTCATTCTCCAAGGGCTCTTCCCAACCTAGGCATGAAAGCTGTGTTTGGTGGTGGATTCTTTACTGCTGAGCTGGCAGAGAAGACAACTGGACTTTTAACCTTGGTCAATTACTTTTTAAATCTGTATCAACTATTTGATCATTCTGTACCATTCCTTTTAGATTTATTTTTTTAAAATCTCCAGATTTGGCCAATAGTCTTGTTCACAGCAAAAAAAGGATTGTCTGTTTTCTTATGTAAGCCTTACTTACACTGACTCTGGGCCTCATTAACATGACTTACGACTTAACTTTGGATAATTGGACACAAGACCAAGTGAAGTCAGTAGAGTCTTTTTTTTTTTTTTCATTATTTATTTATTTATTTATATTTTACTTTACAATACTGTATTGGTTTTGCCATACATTGACATGAATCCGCCACAGGTGTACATGAGTTCCCAATCCTGAACCCCCCTCCTGCCTCTCTCCCCATATCATCTCTCTGGGTCACCCCAGTGCACCAGCCCCAAGCACCCTGTATCCTGTATCCTGTATTGAACCTAGACTGGCAATTCGTTTCTTACATGATAGTATACATCATTAAATGCCATTCTCCCAAATCATCCCACCCTCTCCCTCTCCCACAGAGTCCAAATGACTGTTCTATACATCTGTGTCTTTTTTGCTGTCTCGCATACAGGGTTATCATGACCATCTTTCTAAATTCCATATATATGTGTTGTATACTGTATTGGTGTTTTTCTTTCTGGCTTACTTCATTCCGTATAATCGACTCCAGTTTCATTAACCTCAGAAATGATTCAAATGTATTCTTTTTAATGGCTGAGTAATATTCCATTGTGTATATGTACCACAGCTTTCTTATCCATTCATCTGCTGATGGACATCTAGGTTGCTTCCATGTCCTGGCTATTATAAACAGTGCTGCGATGAACATTGGGGTACATGTGTCTCTCTCAATTCTGGTTTCCTCGGTGTGCATGCCCAGCAGTGGGATTGCTGGGTTATAAGGCAGTTCTATTTCCAGTTTTTTTAAGGAATCTCCACACTGTTCTCCATAGTGGCTGTACTAGTTTGCATTCCCATCAACAGTGTAAGAGGGTTCCCTTTTCTCCACATCCTCTCCAGCATTTATTGCTTGTAGACTTTTGGATAGCAGCCATTCTGACTGGTGTGAAATGGTTCCTCATTGTGGTCTTGATTTGCATTTCTCTGATAATGAGTGATGTTGAGCATCTTTTCAGGTGTTTGTTAGCCATCCGTATGTCTTCTTTGGAGAAATGTCTATTTAGTTCTTTGGCCCATTTTTTGATTGGGTTATTTATTTTTCTGGAATTGAGCTGCATAAGTTGCTTGTATATTTTTGAGATTAGTTGTTTGTCAGTTGCTTCACTTGCAGTTGCTTCACAGGATCCGGCTGTGATTTATGTCAGAGAGTGTTTTGCCTATGTTCTCCTCTAGGAGTTTTATAGTTTCTGGTCTTACGTTTAGATCTTTAATCCATTTTGAGTTTATTTTTGTGTATGGTGTTAGAAAGTGTTCTAGTTTCATTCTTTTACAAGTGGTTGTCCAGTTTTCCCAGCACCACTTGTTAAAGTGATTGTCTTTTTTCCATTGTATTCTTGCCTCCTTTGTCAAAGATAAGAGTATTGATCAATGCTGGGGAGATAGCATTCCAGAATGTTGCTACTACCACAGGAGGAGGCCTGGTATGGTCACCTTGATAGAGAGACAGATACTCATATTCATGCTTTGCTAGATGAGACAACTCTTAAGCTGACCTTACAGCTGAAGACAACACAAATATGAGCTCATGTGGAAACTACAGATGAATTTAAACTAACCCACAGAATAGTGAGAAATAATATTTTTTCTATTTTAAGGTACTAAATTTTGGGTTTATTTGTTATACAGGAAAGGCTGACTGAAATAAGAAATCATACACAAATTTACCAAATCTCTCAAGTATTATTTGATCATAGTGGAAAGGACATTTTAAATATTGTTACTAATTTTCAAACCACAGATAAGTTTTAAGTAAGCAAATTAAGTTCTTTAATATTTCCTTCTTTTTCCTAGGGAACAGACTACAGAAGAAGACCAAAATTCAATGATTTCTATTTAGCTAATGGCTTCCATTTAAGCCAGCATTAAAATTAATGTTCAAGATCATTATCCATGAACTTTCTGTGCAGTCAGGAAAATTTGGAAATGTTCAACATAATTCTGAAAATTGTAAAAACTCATTAAAATGTCTGTTGAGCAGTTGGAAGTTCCTTGAAGGAATAGGTAATTTTCAGTTCCTTTTTGTGTACACTAGTATAATGGTAAGCTCATCTTAGGTAGTGAGACCTTTATATATAAAATAACAAGAATAATTCTCTATTCTAGGAAATCTCTTGTGCAGACTATCATGAAACCAAAGAATGGAAGTTCATAAGTCTCAGTTACAAAAAAAAAACTAGTTATAACAGATTTTGACATGATTATTTTGTAACAAAATAAATAACATAAAGTTTATAAAATGAAAAGGCTTCTAGGCTCTGAATGATTTCTTTTTTTAATATTTCTTTACAAGCGTCTTTAAAAATTAAACTGTGCATATGCATGAGGCACTCATTGAGGCTTTAAAATTATGATGCTAGAGAAGACTCTTGAGCATCCCTTGAATTGTGAAAACATCAAACAAATCAATCTAAAGGAAATCAACACTGGATATTCATTGGAAGAACTTATGCTGAAGCTGAAGCTCCAATACTTTGGCTACCCAATGGAAAGAGCCAACTCATTGCAAAAGACCCTGATGCTGGGAAAGATTGAGGGCAGAAGGAGAAGGGGACAGCAGAGGATGAGATGGTTGGACGGCTTCACCGACTCAGTGGACATGAGTTTGAGCAAACTCCAGTAGATAGTGAAGGACAGGGAAGCCTGGAATGCTTCAGTCCATTGGGTCACTAAGAGTCAGACAAGACTTTGTGACTGAACAACAACATGATGTACTCATTAGCTATTAGCAGTACAAAGCATTTACAGATTTTAGCCTCTCACAGCTTATGTCAACTAAACATCTTGTTCATTAATGTAGTTCAACAGAGTCTGCTTCTTTTGTAGGCACAATACACAGCAATTTTATTTATCATTTCTTGGTTCTCATGTAATAATATATTGTAAGATTCTGCCTGATGCTTTCTAGTTATATTTTCCAAACAATGGATGACACTGGAAAGCCCGTTATCATTTGCATATTTACAGCTTATCTAGAACATTTAACAAATTTCAAAAAATTTATAAATCTTATTATTATAAAACTATTTCTACAATAAATGCATCAAATTATTATAAAATATTTCACTGAAGCAGCTCATGCTAATTGTGTTTATGATAAGAGCTGACACACTGCAATTTCCATATAATTAGTATTTTATAAGTGCTTTACTCACACTGACTGTGAATAAACATAACTACAATACCTCTCGGATTGCAAAGTTTATTGTTCTTTTTTACAAATTAAGAAATTGGAATAGGGTATTTATGTAATTTCCTCAGTTTATATGACTGTTAAGCAGCAGAGGTAGAAACTGAACCCAGGGGACTTAACTTGCATTTTCTTCTGTTCTCAGCATTGATCCACACACTCAGAGAGACTGAAGAGAACTACAACACACAATTTTTAAGTTTAAAGGACCAAAAAGACAAACAACTGAGAAATGCTTAATAAATATGAAAAATGACAATCAAAAAGAAAGCATCAAGTTTAATGCTGAGTTGTGTAACAGAGAATAATTATAAAATATATGCTTATTAGCACTAAGAAACAGAATTTCTTTTCCGTATATAAACGTCAATCTTTGCAACGATCTTATAAAGCAAATTAATTATCTCCTTTTAATAAGTGAAGAAATTGAAGGTCAGAGTTTAAGTAATTTACCAGGGCTAGTCATTTGGTACATGACAGTGCTAAAATCTATCCTTAAATCTGTGTGGATCAAAGTATGCTCACTCTTTGTTACAGCACACAGAAAATAATAGAGAACACAGAAAATAATATTAATGACAAGAGGCCTGGAGAAAGAGCGGCAGGCTGTTTCCCTCGGCTTTAAAAGATAGGGGAATTTGTAACAGATTCAAAACAGAAAGAAAGGCTTTCCAGAAAAATAGGGAAAGGGTATGTGGATACATTTGGTTTTGGGGAGGAAAAAAAAAAAAAAAGCCAGGTTGAGTAGTAGAAATGGGTACTAGAAGTTTTTGAAGAAAGGATGACGGTCAGTTAGATTTCTTAAAGGTAGAGTAGCCTAGATTATATTGACTATAATTGAGCAGGAAATTCATCTGAGACTGTAGCCTAGCAAGTTAATAGGCAAGAGAACTTTGGTTACAGAAATAGAAATGCAAAGATAGATTCAGACAAAATGAATTATACTCATCCTGACAAAAATATTACTTAAATAGAGCATTTTTCAAACAATATTTATATATAGTATGTAGACTAACCTGACTGACTGAATGTAAAAGTGAAAGAGAATAATAAAAAACCTGATAACATCAATGTTAGTTTTAAATCTTATGTACAAGCTGATAGTTTCATTGACTGGAATAGACAAAGAAATAGAAGGATAAAATAATTTGTGGATTAAAATGGTAAGGAAATCAGTGAGAAATGTGTTGAAATTGAGGTGATAACTGAGATAGCAAATGAAAAAAAAAAAAGATAGGAACATTCAACCGGATTCAAGAGAATAGACAGTATCTAAGTATTATGATCAATAGCACATCCTCCAAAGTTGATGTATTATGAAAAAATGTCATGGAGAAGAATACTATGTGCACCCTCAGAAATGCCACAGCTGAAATGTGGGACAAAGAGAAATCAACAAAGGATACTGAATAGGACCCATCTGAGAGGTAGGGAAGAAACCGAGGCAGGATACATCATGAGGCTTCTGAGAAAGTATTTTTTCTTTTTAATATAAATTTATTTATTTTAATTGGATGCTAATTACTTTACAATATTGTATTTGTTTTGCCATACATCAACATGAATCCACCACGGATATACACGTGTTCCCCATCCTGAACCCCCCTTCTACCTCTGTCCCCGTACCATCCCTCTGGGTAATCCCAGTGCACCAACCCAAGCATCCTGTATCCTGCATCGAACCTGGACTGGCTATTCGTTTCTTATATGATATTATACATGTTTCAATGCCATTCTCCCAAATCATCCCACCCTCTCCCTCTCCCACAGAGTCCAAAAGTCTGTTTTAAATATCTGTGTCTCTTTTGTTGTCTCGCATACAGGGTTATCGTTATTTTAAAGAAGGAAAATTCATCAAACTGAATATTAAATAATATTTCTTCAGAAAATAGGGAAAAAAGAGGATTGAATGGGTGAAGAATAGAGGACACTGTCCATTTCCTTAGTTAAGACTTCTGTTTCATCCAGAAACATCCTAATTCTTTGAAGGTAGGAGACAAGAGCAAGAGATATAATAATAAAAAGGATCAAAGAAAAATTATTTTACATTTGGGAAATATAGGTGAATCTGTAAATATGTACACTCACTCCCATCACTAAGTGCTTAGTAAATGTTTGCTACTAAGGATATAATGTAAAATAAAGGAACCTGAACCACCCTTTGAGCAGAGAGAACTTCCTCACTAAGCCATGAAGGAACCTAACATTTATTGAGCAAGTATTATCTTCCAGGCTACATGATACTCTGAAAAGTTGCTAGAAAAATATACAGTCATACTTATTATGAACTTTTTGTCATTAATATTAAAACTAATATCTTCATTAGCTGCAGGAAATCCAAATCCTTTATAGTAAAATAAAAATAGTATATAGTATCATCATACTGTAAGGTAGAAAATTAAATCACAAACTGCAAAGCAAATTAACTAACTTTCTCATTAAGTTCTTGAGCATATTAATATTCAGATATGTATAGAAAATGAAGGAAGACTTTATTAACTACCCTTGTCAACACAGTGATGCTCTTGTTTTGTGAATATTTATTGGGGAAAAAAGAGGGATTAGAATTGACCATATATAAAGCAAAATAATCTTAAAAGATTATATTAGAGATATCAGAGATGTACCTGAACTTTAACTGTACAAACACACAAACACACACTCCTTTGGAAGGGATAATATGAATTTTTTGACATTTGATTTCCAAAAATTCTCTAAATTTCTAAGAAATCTATTAAAATTATTCAAATGACCCAAACTGTCCA
The DNA here is from genome assembly GCF_014754425.2 of Oryx dammah. Taxonomy (NCBI): domain Eukaryota; kingdom Metazoa; phylum Chordata; class Mammalia; order Artiodactyla; family Bovidae; genus Oryx; species Oryx dammah. The sequence continues at coordinate 9,408,669 of NW_024070201.1, forward strand.
CATTCCTTTTCCTGTAATCTTTAAATCTTGGAGGTGAGTTCACCTTAAGTAATATTCTATATTTTAGGTTAAATGCTCAATAAAATAGAAAATAAAATTGAAAGATGAAAATAAGGGTTTTTAATGAACCTAATTTTTCAAATATAAATATAAAACAAAATAATATATATGTGCATATATATATGCACATAAACCAAATATATGAAAAAATGTATGTATCTACATATCTAGGTTCAGCATTTTGAAGAGTTCAATCAGGTAAAATAAGGCAATGCATTTAATGCACACTTAAATTTTCTCTCCCTCTAAAGTAACATGTACTGTGTGCTTAGCCACTCAGTTGTGTCCGACTCTTTGCAACCCCATGAACTGTAGCCCACCAGGCTCCTCTGTCCATGGAGAGTCTCCAGGAAAGAATACTGGAGTGGGTAGTTGTTGTCTTCTCCAGCTAAAGTAACATGGATACGTGTAAACAGTAAAATTATATCTGCTTGTAAAAGAAGAACAGACAATCGTTGAAGAAAAGTATGTTAAATGTTTTTATATCCAATTTTTCCCACTAATTAAGTGCATAGAAAGTGTAAACATGGTAAGATTAGGCATTTCAGCTCTTAACTTTTTGCCACACAAGTGAACCCATCTATCTCTGAACATCCTTGTTAATTAAACAACACAATATCATTTAAGCCTTCATATTTTCTTTATTCTTTTCTTCATTTTATGCACTACTTTCTTAGAAGTAGGTAACTTCTGACTTGACATAACTTTAAAGGAAATTCTCCACAGTGAATAAATAGTGCTTTCAATAAAGTTATTTTAAAGTCTAAATAGAAAAGATTCTAATTCTCACTCTCCTTTATGTTCAAATTGGATAAACTTTAATATCACTGGCAGTCCTATCTGTTTCAAAGAGAGGAAAATAAACGATCCATAAAGAAGTATTCCAAGTACTTGTTTAGGTCACCAAACAATGACCCAGTTCCCAGAAAACTACCTAATAGTATCTTGTTTCTAATTTTTTAATCCATGTACCACTGACTCAGGAAAGCTCCTTTATATATACTACATGCATAAGCAGACACAAACTGTAATGGGAAGAGCAGAATTCTGTTTGACCCATCGTTATTAAGAATTTATAAATTCATAATTCTCAGACCTCTTACAAATGAGCAGTGACATCTATTTGCATTTGTCTTAGAGGTCTGGTTTTGATTGTCAGCAAAACTGACCTATGACACTTATTGCAAAGGTTTTGTCAAAATACCATCGGAATGTATACTGGCTACTCACTCTAAAAAAAAATCAGTGTTTAAATGCATAATAAAGCATCAACAACAATAATTTGTTTGAGATTTGCATTTTCTTAGTAATTCATTATACAATTACATATGGAGATAAAAGGGCAGCAGCTAATCATTCTTGAATAATTGTAATTTAGATCCACCTCTGCAAGGATCAAAGAAAATATTTCCATGTTTTCATTTGTTTGAGCACTTTGATGAGTAGATGCGGCTATTCTTTTAACTAAAAAGCCAGTAGGGACTTCAGTCTTTGCCTTGCTTTCTTCCATCCATGACCTTTATCTATTTTTAAAAAAAATTTTTTAAAGCAGTTTCAAATTCCTACATTGATTCTTTTGTGAATTATTTTATCAGTTTATTGAACTGGTGTTGAATACAACTATATAAGTGGCATGGTCCTAGAGGCCACAAAGAAGAAAAACTGGAGGCTGTTTTTAACATCATATATAGGCAGTGAACGCTTCCCCAGTGTCTCAGTAATAAAGAATCTGCCTGCAGGAGACACGGCTTCCATCCTTAGGGCAAAAAGATCCCCTGGAGAAGGGCATGGTAACCCCCTCCAGTATTCTTGCCTGGAGAATCCCATGGACAGAGGACCCTGGCGGGCTACAGGCTGTAGGGTTGCAAAGAGTGAGACAGGAGTGAAGAGACTTAGCATGAATGTACACACATAGGCAGTGAGGCTTCCCAGGCAGCACAGTGATAAAGAATCTGTCTGCCCAGGCAGGAGACATAAGAGACGTGGGTTCAGTCCCTGGGTTTGGAATATCCTGTAGAGCAGGAAATGGTATCCCATTCTAGTATTCTTGCCTGAAAAATTCCATGGACAAGGAGCCTGGTGGGCTACAATCCAGCAGGTTGTAGAGAGTCAGACACAACTGGGCATACAGGCAGTGAGACATATTTAAGATGGGTCAATCATAATGTCATTACATGAGTCAACCCCCTCCCTGAATGTTATCTTTAGGCCACCTCAACCTCTAACTATTTATAAGGATTCATGGTTTGTACTGAACACTACTGGGTTCACAAACTTGATCCCAGGCCACAGATATCTCAGCAGTACTGGTTACTGACTCAATGGACATGAACTTGAGGAAACTCCCAGGGACAGTGAAGGAGAGGCCAGCCTGGCTTGCTGCAGACCGTGGGGTCGCAGAGGCAGACACAACTGAGCTACCAAACAACAACAACTGGCTGCATTATCTTCCCCCTGTTTATTTTTCCATTGACCACAGAGGCTCGAAACACGTGATTTGTTCACCCCAAACCCTCCCATGACTGGGCATAGATGAGGAGAAAGAAAGCATAGATTTTACAAAGTCAAAACAATGTTGTTAATGTCTTTGGGTCTATCTTAAGTGTCACAGACATGCATCCACATAAAAACAAGCACACACTGACAGGCATAATCACATCAAATCATAGACATCAAGATAAAATAAAATGAAGGAACCACTGAGCTCTGTCTCCATAATATCAACGACAACAAAAAATTCTCACTCTTTTTTTCCATTCTTACTAGATTTTTATTTTTTATTTTTTTAAATAAAAATTTTATTACTTTAGTTGGAGGTTAATTACTTTACAATATTGTATTGGTTTAACTGGAGCCTATTATACAGAGTGAAGTAAGCCAGAAAGAAAAACACCAATACAGTATACTAACACATATATACGGAATTTAGAAAGATGTATAGAAAATTCTCCCTCTTAACTGACATCAGTTCAGTTGCTCAGTCACATCTGACTCTTTGCGACCCATAGACTGCAGCATGCCAGGCCTCCCTGTTCATCATCAAACCCCACAGTTTACTCAAACTCATGTCCATTGAGTCAGTGATGCCATCCAACCATCTCATCCTCTGTTGTTCCCTTCTCCTCCTGCCTTCAATGTTTCCCAGCATCAGTGTCTTTTCTAATAAGTCAGTTATTCACATCAGGTGGCCAAAGTAATGGAGTTTCAGCTTCAGCATCAGTCCTTCCAATGAATATTCGAGACTGATTTCCTTTAGGATGGACTGCTTGCTGTCCAGGGGACTGTCAAGAGTCTTCTCCAACACCACAGTTCACATAAGTATACTTAAACAATGGCTTCCCTAGTGGCTCAGATGGTAAAGAGTCTACCTGTAATGCAAGACACCTGGGTTCAATCACTGGGTTGGGAAGATCCCCTGGAGGAGGGCATGGCAACCTACTCCCATTCGCTAGCCTGGAGAATCACTATAGATGGAGGAACCTGGGGGGCTACAGTCCATGGCGTTGCTAAGAGTCAGACACTACAGAGCAGCTGAGCACACATACTTAGTAATCATCATAACCTTGGATAAACTAAATGAGTCTAATACTTGCCATGAAACAAGGCCACAGTGGTATAGAGTACCTAATAAAGTCAAGATATCTTCTGCTGATACATAAATGGTTGGTTCACTACAAATTTCTAATTTAAATTCTAGAGAAGACAATCTGTATGTCTCAAATCATATTTTGTGTCATGTTCTGATTAGTTACTTTGGGTTCACTTGAATCCTGTCATCGGTAATAAAAGGAAGACAATATTAGTTTAAAGCTGTCCCTTACATAGGAGCTGACAATTTGGTAGTTTCTCATTCAAGAAATTATGTATGACTGCCCCAGAATATAATTCACATGTTCAGGTCAAGGAAAAAGAGACAAAATTAGATGGCACATATTAGTGTGGGAGAGTTTCCTAGTTCATATGTTTGAAATTTCTAGGGAATACCTACACAAAAATTAGGGCAAATCAAACATTGTTTGATGGTACAAATTTTTTGTTTTTGTTTGAAGCTCTGGTTCAAAAAAAAAAAAAGGTCAGAAGAGAATTCTACATATTATTGTTTAAAAGAGGTTTAATGGAGGTAACACAAGCTGGAATCAACATTGCCCGGAGAAAGATCAATTAACCTCAGATATGCAGATGACACCACCCTTACGGCAGAAAGTGAAGAGGAACTAAAAAGCCTCTTGATGAAAGTGAAAGAGGAGAGCGAAAAAGTTGGCTTAAAGCTCAACATTCAGAAAACGAAGATCATGGCATCTGGTCCCATCACTTCATGGGAAATAGATGGGGAAACAGTGCAAACAGGGTCAGATTTTATTTTTTTGGGCTCCAAAATCACTGCAGATGGTGAGTGCAGCCATGAAATTAAAAGACGCTTACTCCTTGGAAGAAAAGTTATGAGCAACCTAGATAGCATATTCAAAAGCAGAGACATTACTTTGCCAACTAAGGTCCATCTAGTCAAGGCTATGGCTTTTCTAGTGGTCATGTATGGATGTGAGAGTTGGACTGTGAAGAAGGCTGAGCGCCGAAGAATTGATGCTTTTGAACTGTGGTGTTGGAGAAGACTCTTGAGAGTCCCTTGGACTGCAAGGAGATCCAACCAGTCCATTCTGAAGGAGATCAGCCCTGGCATTTCTTTGGAAGGAATGATGCTAAAGCTGAAACTCCCGTACTTTGGCCACCTCATGCGAAGAGTTGACTCATTGGAAAAGAGTTTGATGCTGGGAGGGATTGGGGGCAGGAGGAGAAGGGGACGACAGAGGATGAGATGGCTGGATGGCATCACTGACTCGATGGACATGAATCTGAGTGAACTCTGGGAGTTGGTGATGGACAGGGAGGCCTGGCGTGCTGTGATTCATGGGGTCGCAAAGAGTCAGACACGACTGAGCAACTGAACTGAATTAAACTGAATGGAAGTAACTAGACAGAACTGTCCTCAACAGAAATTACTCTCAATATTTTGATGCTTTTTTTGGAGATCCAGTGTGAGCCTCATTTATAAATTTATTGCTAAACATAAAGGACAAAGGACACACAACTTTAGCATTAGAATAAGTTGTCAATTCCAAAATGTTCTCTTAGTTGCTTTTCCATAATACTACTTAGATAGTAGAAGAAGCTGTTCGTTCTTCTTACTAGAACAGGGCTAACTGCATTTCCTAGGCTTTTTTGCCATTAGCTATGTGGTCCGGTGATTGGATTCTAGGCATTGCAATGTGACTCTCAGGTCTGTTTCCTTCCCACGCCCAAAATTAATCTTCTATGCTCTTTTGAATTTGCTAATCTTTCCAAGATCCTCACTACTCTTTACCAAATATGAAACATGTAGAAAAATAATATTACAATTGTAGGTTTTAATAATCCAGATTAGTTGGATTAGTGGATTAATAATAATAAAAATAATGATCCACTAATTAGCTAGATTAGTAACTATCCATAACTAGGTATCCAACAGACAATTCTGAACATCTCTGGAGAAAGCACAGTGGATTGGGAAAACTAAGTTGTCTATTCATGTTACATATAATGGTATGTAAACAATTTCTTAACAACATTTTTAAATAAAATAAATAGAGAATGTTCTCAATTATAGGTGCCAAAACCAAGGAAATAAATTATGTTTTATGTCCAAACAACAGAGTTTAGATTTTAAATGTTAACAATAATTCCAGTTGGCATTTTAGTTGCACAAGAAGTTATTAACTTAATAAGAAAATTTCAACAGAAAAACATACCCCTTTTAACACAGCAGTGTCCCAATAAACCTAATTCACTAAAAATTATCTGCTGTAATTTATAAGAGCACTTATTGAGATGAATCACTTGTAGAGGTAATTATCCTCATTTATTGAAAATTATGGAAAAAATGTGAAGAAAACATTTTTTTAACTGAAGGAAATACATTGTAGTGAATTAAATCCTCAGCATAACCACACACATACACAGAAACTCATATATTCACTGCTATATTCAATCATTTTAGTGCTTTAACGCTTTCTATTTTTCTAATTCATTTGAATTATCTATGTTGTTTCATATAGTTTATTTCCTTTATTCCATTCACATCTGCATTATCTAGATATTTTGAACATATTATATAATCTATTCCAAATGCTAGTGTGTTTCCTTGTATACTTTTTTTTTAAAGAATCTTAAATGTAGGAGGCAAAATGAGTGCTTCTTATCTACTTTTAAATATATAATGTATATCTAGGTTTAGAGATAAATATGAAGTGTTATGAAAAGTTAAATTTGGCACATTAGAACAGGTCTATTTAAAATTGGAGATCTTGATTTTTTAAAATATAAATGTATTTATGTTAATTGGAGGTTAATTACTTTATAATATTGTACTGGTTTTGCCATACGTTAACATGATTTTTTTTTTTTAATTGACATGTCTTTTATTTAAAAGTGCATATTCAGTCCCTGGGCTTCCCAGGTGATGCTAGTCGTAAAGAACCTGCCTGCCAATGTAGGAGATGTTAAGAGACGCAGGTTCAATCCCTGGGTCAGGGAGATCCTCTGGAGGAGGTATGGCAACCCACTCCAGTATTCTTGCCTGAAGAATCCCATGGACAGAGAAGCCTGGTGATCTACAGTCCACAGGGTCAAAAAGAGTCAGACAGGACTGAAGTAACTTAATACGCATGCATTTAGCCCCTAAATCCTCATTATATGTGGTATCCTACACATCTACATGAGCTTCTCTGATCTGAGTCCTAATCTCATCTTTCCTCTGCTGCAACTGTCTGTGGTATAATCATACTGGTCTTTTAGTTCCTTAAGTGTACAAAAGTCACTTTGACATTTGGACATGAAATAAATTATCACTGAATACAGTTCACACTCAGTATCCATGGGTTCTGCATCCATGGATTCAATCACCATGTATCAAAAATATTTGAAAAAAATCCGAAATGTTTAAAAAAGCAAAACTTGGGCTTACTATGCACTGACAACTATTTACCCAGCATTTATATTGTATTAGGCATTATACAGGAGACTAAGAGGTGACTGAGTATTTTGGATCATACTCACAGGTTATATGCAAATGCTATACCATTTTAAGGGACTCCTCGAATTTTGGTATCCCTTGGTAGGTCCTAGAACAAAATCCCCAGAGATACTCGGGGCCAACTCTATTTTTATCATGTCTCATTAAATGTTTGTTGAATCAACTGGTGATTTGTAAAGTTGAGGTGAGTCTTAAGGGGACCCAGAATAAATCATTTTTGTTTGACCATTCTAACACGGTTAATCTTGACTTATTAGTTTAAATGTAGGACTAAAATAATGATTTATAAGCATTTGATATATAAACACTTTTGCTAAGCAACAAAAACAGGATACACTACAGTATGTTGAACATGACCTAATCTAAAAATATATATATATAAAAGAATTAAATATGAAACATACCAGCGATTGCCTCATAGTGATGGAAAGTTAAAAGGTGTTTTTACAAATTTTTGTAGAGCTTTTAATCCTTCAAATTAGTTGGTAAATATGTTATGGTCAGCTAAACAAACAAAAATTATATAAAATGAAAAATAATTTTCAGCATTTTTGTATTACTAATGTTACAATTGATTTTATCTGATTTAATCCGAGAGGTCTGGTGGCTCAGAGGTTAAAGCATCTGCCTCCAATGCGGGAGACCCGGGTTCAATCCCTGAGTCGGGAAGATCCCCTGGAGAAGAAAATGGCAACCCACTCCAGTATTCCTGCCTGGAAAATCCCATGGACGGTGAAGCCTAGTATGTTACAGTCCACGGGGTTGCAAAGAGTCAGACACGACTGAGCGACTTCACCTTCACCTAATCAGAGTACTGGATGAAATTCCAAAATAAACATTTTCATAAAATACATATTTAAATATAATAACGTTTGAAATCAAGTTTAGGTGATCATAAAAGTGGAAAACCATGTTAGAAATACATAGCAACAAATCCACCTGCAACTCCCAATCCCAATTCCAGAAAAATAAATGACCCAATCAAAAAACGGGCCAAAGAACTAAATAGACATTTCTCCAACGAAGACATATGGATGGCTAACAAACACATGAAAAGATGCTCAACATCACTCATTATCAGAGAAATGCAAATCAAGACCACAATGAGGTACCATTTCACACCAGTCAGAATGGCTGCTATCCAAAAGTCTACAAGCAATAAATGTTGGAGAGGGTATGGATAAAAGGGAACCCTCTTACACTGTTGGTGAGAATGCAAACTAACACAGCCACTATGGAGAACAGTGTGGAGATTCCTTAAAAAAACTGGAAATAGAGCTGCCTTATGACCCAGCAATCCCGCTGCTGGGCATACACACTGAGGAAACCAGAACTGAAAGAGACACGTGTACCCCATTGTTCATCGCAGCACTGTTTATAATAGCCAGGACATGGAAGCAACCTAGATGTCCATCAGCAGATGAATGGATAAGAAAGCTGTGGTACATATACACAGTGGAATATTACTCAGCCATTAAAAAGAATACATTTGAATCAGTTCTAATGAGGTGGATGAAACTGGAACCTATTATACAGAGTGAAGCCAGAAAGAAAAACACCAATAGAGTATACTAATGTATATATATGGAATTTAGAAAGATGGTAATGATAACCGTGTATGAGAGACAGCAAAAGAGACACAGATGTATAGAACAGACTTTTGGACTTTGTGGGAGAGGGAGAGGGTGGGATGATTTGGGAGAATGGCATTGAAACATGTATAATATCATGTAAGAAACGAATCACTAGTCTAGGTCTAGGTTTGATGCAGGATACAGGATGCTTGGGGCTGGTGCACTGGGATGACCCAGAGAGATGGCATAGGGAGGGAGCGGGGGTGGTTCAGGATTGGGAATGCATGTACACCCGTGGTGGATTCATGTTGATGTATGGCAAAACCAACACAGTATTGTAAAGTAAAATAGAAAAAAAAAAAAAGGAAAAAAGAAATACTTAGCAACAAATCCACCTGCAACTCCCATGAAAGCCATTCCAAGCTATGTAGCTTTAAGGAAATCACGTAGTTGTATGGGTTGGCCAAAAAGTTTGTTCAGATTTTTCCATAAGACATGGACAAATGAACATTTTGGCCAATCCAATATCACTGAAGATCATCAACATTTATCTGTCATGATCTGAGAGAGTAGCCTTTGACATGTAACATACTAATCACCAGGCCCATGTAACTTTCAAAAAATTTTGTTTTCAGTGATTTTCTTCAAATAATAATAAAGACAGTCAAATATTTAGAGGGGGGGTTGGATTTCATGTTTGGACAATGTAAAGGAGAGATTTACAATGTAAATTTGGACAATGTAAATGACAGACTTTACTTTTGGGGGCTCCAAAATCACTGAAGATGGTGACTGCAGCCATGAAATTAAAAGAGGGTTACTCCTTGGAAGAAAAGTTATGACCAACCTACACAGAATATTAAACAGCAGAGACATTACTTTGCCAACAAAGCACCATCTAGTAAAAGCTATGGTTTTTCCAGTAGTCATGTGTGGAAATGAGAGTTAGACTATAAAGAATGCTGAGTACCAAAGAATTGATGCTTTTTTTTTAAATTTTTATTTTTATTTTACTTTACAATACTGTATTGGTTTTGCCATACATTGACATGAATCAGCCACAGGTGTATACGAGCTCCCAATCCTGAATCCCCTTCCCACCTCCCACCAGATATCATCTCTCTGGATTATCCCCGTGCACCAGCCCCAAGCATCCTGTATCTTGTATCGAACATAGACTGGCACTTCGTTTCTTACATGATAGTATACATGTTTCAATGTCATTCTCCCAAATCATCCCACCCTCTCCCTCTCGCACGGAGTCCAAAAGTCCGTTCTATACATCTGTGTCTCTTTTGCTGTCTCACATACAGGGTCATCATTACCATCTTTCTAAATTCCATATATATACATTAGTATACTCTATTGGTGTTTTTCTTTCTGGCTTACTTCACTCTGTATAATCGGCTCCAGTTTCATCCATCTCATTAGAACTGATTCAAATGTATTCTTTTTAATGGCTCAGTAATACTCCGTTGTGTATATGTACCACAGCTTTCTTATCCATTCATCTGCTGATGGACATCTAGGTTGCTTCCATGTCCTGGCTATTATAAACAGTGCTGCAATGAACATTGGGGTACATGTGTCTCTTTCAATTCTGGTTTCCTCAGTGTGTATGCCCAGCAGTGGGATTGCTGGGTCATAATGCAGTTCTATTTGCAAATTTTTAAGGAATCTCCACAAAAAAATTGATGCTTTTGAACTGTGGTTTTAGAGAAGACTCTTGAGAGTCCCTTGTACTGCAAGGAGACCCAACAAGTCTGTCCTAAAAGAAATCAGTCCTGAATATTCATTGGAAGGACTAATGCTGAAGCTGAAACTCCAATACTTTGGCCACCTGATGCGAAGAACTGACTCATTGGAAAAGATCCTGATGCTGGGAAAGATTGAAGGCAGGAAGAGAAGGGGACAACAGAGGATGAGATGGTTAGATGGCATCACCGACTCAATGGACATGAGTTTGTGTAAACTCTGGGAACTGGTGATGGACAGGGAGGCCTGATGTACTGCGGTCTATGGGATTGCAAAGAGTTGGACATGACTGAGTGACTGAACTTAAATAAAAGATATCCTTCAGGTATCCAAAAGACGAAGTTGAATGAGAAGCTGGATATGGGAACATCAAGGCCAGTGGACAGGCTGGTGGTAAAAAAGCACATTTGGAAGTTTCCAGCATGTCAAAGGAATTACAGCTTGGAAATAGAGAAAACTTAGAGAGTGGCTAAAAATGGAAATAAAACGGTGACCTAAGATGAAGTCTTCGGGTACTCAGACATTGAGAAGTTATTGAGTACATGAATAAAAGAGCTTGCAATAATAATAATAATAATAAAAAGGTGGCTAGTGAAGTGGGAACTGCCATGAGAGTTATTGTGAGAAAACAAAATATTGAATTTGGTAGGAGACGGCAATGGCACCCCAACTCCAGCACTCTTGCTTGGAGATCCCATGGATGGGGGAGCCTGGTAGGCTGCAGTCCATGGGGTTGCGGGGAGTCGGACGTGACTGAGCGACTTCACCTTCACTTTTCACTTTCATGCTTTGGAGAAGGAAATGGCAACCCACTCTAGGGTTCTTGCCTGGAGAATCCCAGGGATGGGGAGCCTGGTAGGCTGCCGTCTATGGGGTCGCACAGAGTTGGACATGAGTGAAGTGGCTTAGCAGCAGCAGCACTAATCTGTAACTACAATGTAATAAACAAAATTTGGGGCGTCCCGTGATATGCTAGTGGTAAATAACACACCTGCCAATGCAGGATACTTAAGAGATATAGGTATAATCCTGGGTTGGGAAGATCCCCTGGAGGAGGGCATGGCAACCCACTCCAGTATTCTTGCCTGGAGAATCCCATGGACAGAGGAGACTGGTAGGTTACAGTCCATAGGGTTGCACAGAGTCAGACTCAACTGAAGCAGCTTAGAAAGCATGGCACAGCAAACATAAAAATTATTATTGACTTCAATGAATAAAAAGTCATCTAGAGGTAATAGTAAGGTTTTTGATAATGGATCAGGTGAACTGAACCTAACAAGGCAATATCTGTCAATGATAAAGAACGTCATGAGAATACCAATCACTATAAAAAGAATAATCACAAGATGAGAAAAGTGTACATCAGCAAGCATCCTGACAAATATGGTGAAGTGATTAAGATCAAGAAATAAGTAAACTGTATACAATATCAGGAAAATGGTTAATGGTCAGGACAATCAACATAGCTTCAGCCAGGACCATGGTATCTGATCAATCTCACTGTGAATCTCAACACAAGTAATACAAACTCTCTGGGTCTTTATCTAAATGTGAAATGAGGAAAATTACAATACCTACCTCATAGTGTTCTTTATATGAAGAAAGTAAGATCATAAAATACTTACCACAATCCCCAACTCAGCACTTGATCCATAATAACTAACAACACTGTTACCACAACAGGCTTCCCAGGTGGTGCTAGTGGTACGGAACTCACCACTAGTCAACTGGGATTCAAGTCAGGTGTTCCTGATTCTAAGTGATCTCTTTTTATTCTTTCAAATAGTAAGATCTTTAATAGATCTGTTATAAAAGAAGTTCATGTATTAGTTGGATTCCAAGATCTTTGAGAACACGTTCAACCCTGAAATGTCTGGGAAATGTGATCAAATGATGAATCATTTTAAAGTTGGATTCTACCTTTCTTAACAACTAGGAAATCCTGCACTATAATTACAATTATTTCTGTGATGATCCAAAATATTTAGTGCCTTCCCTATGAATGTCCTCATATATAACTTCATTGCCCATATGTACATGGTATGGGCTTCCCAGGTAGCACTAGTGGTAAAGTCCATGGCATGAATGCTAAGTCACTTTAATCATGTCTGACTCTTTGTGACTCTGTGGACCATAGCCTGCCAGGTCCTCTCTCCATGGGATTCTCCAAGCAAGAATACTGGAGTGGATTGCGATGCCCTCCTCCAGGGGATCTTCCCAACACAGGGATCCAACCCTCATCTCTTATGTCTCTGGCATTAGCAGACGGGTTCCTTACCAGTGGGTAGGTGGCACTTGGGAAGCCCAGTGGTATAGAATCTGTCTGCTAATGCAGGAGAGGTAAGAGATGTGGGTTCAATTCCTGGGTCAAGAAGATCCCCTGGAAGATGGCATGGAAACACTTTTCAGTATTCTTGCCTGGAGAATCTCATGGGCAGATAAGGCTGGCAGTTTATGGTCCATAGGGTTGCAAAGAGTCAGACACACCTGAAACGACTTATGATGCACACTTTCACGCACATGGTGTAACATGACAATAAAAGTCATTCAGGCTTCTTTGGTTATTGTATATAATTCCCCATTAAAGGATGGTACAGCAATATATAAGAAATGATATAGGTTTGATAATAGAAACAACATTGTTTATATACTATAGACAAGTTATTGGACTGATTTGAGACTTAGTGTTCTCTCCATTTGTCAGAGTAGATAATGCTCACTAAATTTTACATATTTTCTCTTTCACTTCCAGCCCCATTTCCAGTTAAGCAGATACATGTGACAAGATGTGAGCAAGTGTTACAAACTGAAGAGACATGTCATTTCTAGGGTGAAGCATAAAGGGAGTAGGTGTGAGTTTCAGTGTGAATTCTGTGCTGTGTTCTGTAGTGCAAAAGGTCCCCTGCTGAGATGGTAAAACCACAAAAATCCCAGAAGGTTTAATTCCTGAATGACTTCAAGAGCAAAAACTGATGAGTCACCTAGACCACAGCAGAATTTTCCTGAGCAGGAGATAAATTTTGGCTTTTCTTAAACCACTGAGATTTGGAGATCTTTTATTAATACGGCATACCCATGCTATCTCGACAGATCTCCTTCTCATTCAGAAAAAGATGACAGTTCCATGTGGTTGTAGAGAAAAAGAACATGAATGAACTAGAAAAATAAGTATGTGCAAGAAAAGGTAATTATGAATATTGCTATTAGGAAGTAAGTCTTTTTGACTCATGTCATAAGAGAATTGTCAAGCTGCCTTTCATATAATGAAAGAAATAATACATTTGTACTCCTGATATCACCTTGCAATATTCTCCTAATAACTATCATTTCAGATTTAAAAGATTACATTGTTACTATAAGGAAATCTATAATCAATTGCACAAATACATTTATTTAGATTTAAAATTGATCATTCCTTCAAGCATTCAGATTACATAGTTGAGATTATATTCTTTGTTAAGAAATATATTGACTATGATCCTGAAATTGAACATGAGATAAAATTTTAAAATAATATATATCAAATGCTCTTGATTACTGACTTTGCTGAGAAACCAGTATGGTGTTCATTTTAGTTAAGAATTTTTTTTTTTAATTGTCAAAACAAAATGCCTAGTATAAATATGGGCTTTCTAAATATGTATACCTTTTCCACAGCAATTTTTTGGCACCTATTACATAGGAACATGCTTCTGAAAATGAAGAATATAAACAAACACAGCTGTTAAAGATAAGTCACTTTATCTCCTCAGTTACTATCAGTAGATTTAAAGAATTTATGCTGGTAAAAAGAAGATACTTAAAAAGGATTCTTATTAGAGATGCTATGTCCTATATTGAATAAATTTGCCTTATGTTACTGCTTAACATAGACTTCAAAAGGTGTGAGAAAACTTAAATTATACTAAAGCCTTCTGAGAATAGCAAAGAAAATTAAAAGCTATGCATCTTATTCTGTTTCATAAAACCAGAGAAATGATTTAAATGTGATATAAAATATTGCTTTACCTGCAATATAAAATATGATGGGGTACTTTGTTTCTTAAACAAAACCTCTAAACCTCAAGTCACTAGATTAAAGTAGATTTACAATGCTAACTTAAGCATGGAATATGGCTCGTTTCTGTATATCATTTAGAAAACCATAAAAATATTTTCAAAAGACTATTATCTACTGTTTTTATCAGCGATATGCTAGGTGATAAATATGATGTTGTCACTGAATCAAAACATGTTTTTTTCAAATTTTCTCCTGATGTTGGAGACAAAGTCAAAGTTGTGGAGTCAAACGCACTGTCTACTCCAAAACCTGATTCATTCATTACCTTCTTTAATGAGCTAGTTAAATAATTAAGCAAATTAAAATATTTGTTTATTCATCTAAAATTATATATGCCTGGGTTTGGGATTGTAACCTTCATGATAGCCATGGCATTGAGTACATTATGACACTGAATATATAACAAACAACAGTAATGATAATAACTTCTCAGTAATTTTTGACAAGTCCTATTTGATCTGCTTCCTTGTTTTTTGAAACAGACTTCCAGTTGTTTTAGTATAATAAACACAAGTAACAGTTAGTAAAACACAATCTGTTTTAGACATATCCAAAATAACAGCAACCCTGGGCCATCATGCTTGGGAGTTTATAATCAATGTTCAAATCCCAAACCCACCCCTCCTTTTCAAAATTACTTCAAGAAACCAACCCTTTCCATAAATCACATTTGTTCCTGGCTGTCAGTTCTCAGATGGACTGAATTCACATCATGTGATTGACAATCTTAAGAACTACACAAGTTAGAAGAGTCTCTCCTCAGTGTTTTGAATATAATTATATAATTCTAAATAATAATACCCATTGAAGGTCAAATATTGGACTTGACTTCAGCAATAGTTTATTTTTTGCTGTTTCTAAATATGTATCTTTATTTATTCTTTAACCTTTCTTGGTACCTGGGTAATATTGATTAACAATGTTGTGTCACTTTCTACTGTAGAGCAAAGTAAATCAGTTAGATACACACTTCCACTCTTTTTAAGATTCTATTCACATATAGGTCATTAGAGAGTACTGAGTAGAGTTCCCTGTGATATACAGTAGGTCTTTATTAGTTATCTATTTAATATATAGTAGTGTGTATATGTCAATCCCAATCTCTCAGTTCATCCCACCCTGTTCCCCCGACCCCTTTGCCCTTTGGTAACCAAAAATTTGTTTTCTACTTCTGAGACTCTATCTACGTTTTAAAGATAGGCTCATTTGTACTATTTCTTTATATTCCACATATAAGCAACATTGTATGATATTTGTCTTTGTCTGAATTACTTCACTCAGTATAACAATCTCTAGGTCCAGCCATGTCATTGCAAATGGCATTATATCATCCTTTTTGAACAACAGACTGGTTCCAAATAGGAAAAGGAGTATGTCAAGGCTGTATATTGTCACCCTGCTTTAACTTATATGCAGAGTACATCATGAGAAACGCTGGACTGGAAGAAGCACAAGCTGGAATCAAGATTGCCAGGAGAAATATCAATAACCTCAGATATGCAGATGACACCACCCTTATGGCAGAAAGTGAAGAGGAACTCAAAAGGCTCTTAATGAAAGTGAAAGTGGAGAGTGAAAAAGTTGGCCTAAAGCTCAATATTCAGAAAACGAAGATCATGGCATCTGGTCCTATCACTTCATGGGAAATATATGGGGAAACAGTGCAAATAGTGTCAGACTTTATTTTTTTGGGCTCCAAAATCACTGCAGATGGTGAGTGCAGCCATGAAATTAAAAGACGCTTACTCCTTGGAAGAAAAGTTATGACCAACCTAGATAGTATATTCAAAAGCAGAGACATTATTTTGCCGACTAAGGTCCGTCTAGTCAAGGCTATGGTTTTTCTAGTGGTCATGTATGGATGTGAGAGTTGGACTGTGAAGAAGGCTGAGCGCCGAAGAATTGATGCTTTTGAACTGTGGTGTTGGAGAAGACTCTTGAGAGTCCCTTGGACTGCAAGGAGATCCAACCAGTCCATTCTGAAGGAGATCAGCCCTGGCATTTCTTTGGAAGGAATGATGCTAAAGCTGAAGCTCCAGTACTTTGGCCACCTCATGCGAAGAGTTGACTCATTGGAAAAGACTCTGATGCTGGGAGGGATTGGGGGCAGGAGGAGAAGGGGACAACAGAGGATGAGATGGCTGGATGGCATCACTGACTCGATGGACATGAGTCTGAGTGAACTCCGGGAGTTGATGATGGACAGGGAGGCCTGGCGTGCCGGGATTCACGGGGTTGCAAACAGTCAGACATGACTGAGTGACTGAAATGAACTGAACTGAATATTCTATTTTCTTTATTCTTTCTCTGTTGATAGACATTTAGTTTACTTCCATGTTCTCTCTATTGAGAATAATGCTACAATGAACATTGGGGTGCATGCATCTTATTGAATCATGGTTTTCTCTGGATATGTGGAAACAGAAAAGATCCCAAATAGCCAAATCAATCTTGAGAAGGAAAAAAAGAGCTGAAGGAATCAGAGTCCCTGACCTCACACTATACTACAAAACTACAGTAATGGTATTGGCAGAAAAACAAAAATGTAGATCAATAGAATGGGATAGAATGTCCAGTGATAAATCCATGTAGCTATGATCATTGAATCTATGACAAAAGAGGCAAGAATATATACAATGGACATAAGACAGTCTCTTCAATAAGTCGTGCTGGGAAACCTGGACAGTTACAGGTAAAAATGTGATATTCAAACATTTTCTATCATCAAACAGAAAAGTAAACTCAAAAGGGATTAAAAACCTAAATATATGATCAGATACTGTAAAACTCTTGGAGGAAAACATATCAGATCACTCTTTCACATAAATCACAGCAAAGTCTTCTTTGATCCACTTCCTAGAAGAATGAAAATAATAAATAAATAAACAAATGGGACATAATTAAATTTAAACATTTTTGTATGGCAAAAGAAAATATAAAATGAAAAATCAACTGGTTGAATAGACTTTCTCTGAAGAAGACATTCAGACGGCCAATAAACACATGTATAGATGCTCAGCATCACTAGTTATTAGAGAAACGCAAACAAAAATACACTGAATTATGACCTCACACGTGTGAGAATGGCCATTATCAAATAATCTATAAACAATAAACGTTGGGGAATGGTTTTGGAGAAAAGGGAACCCTCATACTATTGTTGGTGGGAATGTAAACTGGTATAGCCATTATGGAGAACAGTTTGGAGATTCCTTAAAAAACTAAAAATAGAGCTACCATATGATCGAGCAAAACTTAATACCTAGAAGGCAAGATTAGAAATTAACTTAAATATAGTATTATGTATTAAACTAAAAGAAAAAAATACATCTTTAATACTAATCATTATAGATGTGAACACAATCTGATTTTACTTAAGCAATATGATATTCAAAATATAGTGTATATGTGCATACACTCTCATACACAGACCCACAAACTATCTATTTTACCAAATAAACCATAAAGACAATTACAATTATTGACTTTTCTCTGTGTCTTTTATATCAGTTAGTTATTAGCAAGATTACTGTATTTTCAACATCTTTTTTTTTTTTTTTTGGCATCCCCTTCACCTTTCTGTTCTAAATAAACTTGGTTTTCTCCATGTTTTCTCTGTTGCCTTCTCAGTAGTCATCTTCTCTCTACAGTACTTTTCAGGCTGGGAAGGGAGATAAATATATTCTTTGTTCCTCATTACTGCTTCCAGAAGTTTAGCCTTCTATCCTCTAAGTAGCCCAGTTTTGAAGGAAGATCAGGTCATCAGTCTACGCAGCCCTCTAAACCTTCTGGTCTTTCATACTTCTAGAGTCACTACCCTTATTCTTTGATTTTAACAACTAGCTACTGTCTCCTCCCTCTCACAGGAATCTGGAAATCTTTGGTGATAACAATAACAAGACAGCAATTGTTCCAATCACCTTTCCTTTCAGTTCAAAAACCTTCTTTATGCTAATAATCTAGCTACTCACTATGTACTATAACCACTCAATACTGTATCACATCATTATTAAGACCTTCATTTGCTACATTATAGAAATTTTACACAGCACATTCTTCAACCTCCACTTTCTATTTTTTGGATCACTCATTCCAGTACTTGATTCCACAAAAACCCTCTAATCTATTGACCCTGGCAGCTTTTCACTCTTCTTCCTCTCCTGTTCTTGTTACATCCTTACTCAACATAGATAGTATAGATTTTTGGATAAATGCTCCTTTGCATACATTGTTAATATATCCCTTTCTTCTCTCCTCTAACAAATCCCTGACTCTGGTTAAATTTTTAACCTAGTTGCTCTTTTCTGTATCTGAGCAGCTGATAACTTCTAAAGACAAAATACAGAGTCTCCCAAATACTGTATTAACTTCATTTTTGTACATCTCTTGGTTTTCTCCTCCAAATTTTCTCCCTCTGCTTATGTTTTTTTCCATGGCAGAAATAAATAGCACAGATACATTTTTTTTTTTTAATTCTCAAGCCAAAATCCTTGCAATCACCCTCAACTTCTGTTTCTCATATCCCACCTCATATATCCAGACTCATACCTCATTTCAACCCCTCTGTATTACCATGGTCCAGCCACAATCCACTCTCACTGGGATTACTACAATGGTCTGTTTCTAATCCCTTTGTCACCCTAAAGTTTATTTTCCTTGATGCAGTCAATTGATTCTTTAAAAAACTATACCAAAACATGTCCTTCTTCTGCTTACTATTCCAAGGCTTCAGTCTCACTCAAACCAGAAGTCTTTCAGGTAATCTACAAGAGCCTACATGACCTGATTCTACCCATCTACCCACACCCTCATCCTAGTCACTGCTCCTTCACTGCCTCTCTCAGCACCACATCTAACCTTACTCCTCAATGCATGCTCCCCTGACCAGCAGAATTCACATCACCAGGGAGACTGCTATGATTGCAGGCATTCAGGCCCCACAGCACATTCTTTACAGAATATGCACGAGAATTCTCTTGTGGTCCAGTGGCTAGGACTCTGTATTTCTGCTGCAGGGGCATGGGTTCAATCCCAGGCCTGCGAACTAGTATCCCACAATTCATGCGGAATGGCTAAATAACAAAGAAAAAAAAAAACAAACCTGGAATCTTCATTTTAAAAGGAACACTGGACAATCTGTATGCACTTTATGAAGATCACAGATGTGGGTATTACTTGTGTAGGGATATTTTAGTTGATGTTTAACAATTAAAAATAAGCTTAATTCCCCTTATTCAAAATGAAGGAAGAGATTCCCTTCTCTTCTATTTTTGTTAGAACAGTTACCTTAGAAAACATGTCAGTCTCTTTGAAATGTATATGAATCTTTTAGAAAAGTTTTGGAAAGAAGACTTTTGTTAGTTTTAAGGCTTAAAAATGGCTTTCTCAAGGACTTGGAAGCCATTTGTTTGAAATGTAAATATCAAGGAAAATAGTACTCTCATCTCCCAATTTTTCTGGAAAGGCAAGAGCCTAACTTCAGTGGCTATCCTGCTCTAAGTTGCAAAACTACTTACAAAAATAGAAGTTTGTTTGTTTTGGTACAGATAAAGCCGAGAAGGTAGCATAGATGGTCACTCACATTAATGGTAAAATTAGGATGAACTATGTATGACTTCTGTTTTATTGACTATGCCAAAACTTTTGACTGTGTGGATCACAACAAACTGTGGAAAATTCTTCAAGACATGTGAATACAGACCACCTGACCTGCCTCCTGAGAAATCTGTGTGCAAGTCAAGGAGCAACAGTTAGAACTGGACATGAAACAATAGATTGGTTCCAAATCAGGAAAGGAATACGTCAAGGGTGTATATTGTCACCCTGCTTATTTAACCTTTATGCAGAGTACATCATGCAAAATGCCAGGCTGGATGAAGCACAAGCTGGAATCAAGATCGCTGGGAAAAATATAAAAAAACCTCAGATATGCAGATGACACCATCCTTATGGCAGAAACCAAAGAAGAACTAATGAGTCTCTTGATGAAAGTGAAAGAAGATAGTGGAAGAGTTGGCTTAAATCTCAACCTTCAGAAAACTAAGATCATGGCATCCAGTCCCATCACTTCATGGCAAACAGATGGGGAAACAACAGAGATTGTGAGATAGTTTTTTTTTTAATATAAATTTATTTATTTTAATTGGAGGTTAATTACTGTACAATATTGTATTAGTTTTGCCATACATCAACATGAATCTGCCATAGGTATACAGGTGTTCCCCATCCTGAACTCCCCTCCCTCCTCCCTCCCCGTACCATCCCTCTGGGTTGTCTCAGTGCACCAGCCCCAAGCATCCAGTATCATGCATCGAACCTGGACTGGGGGCTCCAAAATCACTGCAGATGGTGACTGCAGCTATGAAATCAAAAGACACTTGCTCCTTGGAAGAAAAGCTATAACCAACCTAGACAGCGTATTAAACAGCAGAGACATTACTTTACCAACAAAGGTCCATCTAGTCAAAGCTATGATTTTTCCAGTAGTCATGTATGGATGTGACAGTTGGACTATAAAGAAAACTGAACACCAAATAATTGATGCTTTTGAACTGCGATGTTGGAGAAGACTCTTGAGAGTCCCTTGCACTACAAGGAGATCAAACCTGTCAATCCTAAAGGAAATCAGTCCTGAATATTCACTAGAAGGACTGATGCTGAAGCTGAAACTCCAATACTTTGGCCATCTGATCCAAAGAGCCGACTCATTGGAAAAGACGCTGATGCTGGGAAAGATTGAAGGCAGGATGAGAAGCGTACAACAAAGGATGAGGTGTTTGGATGGCATCACTCAATGGACATGAGTTTGAGTGAGCTCTGGGACTTTGTGATGGATAGGGAAGCCAGACATGCTGCAGTCCACGGCATCTCAAAGAGTTGGACATGACTGAGCAACTGAACTAAATGCATGACTTCTTACTTGAGAACTATTTACTATTTATTTTTAGAACACACATAAAATGAGTAGTATTTAATTGGCTAAATAAGTGGTGAGATTTTTGTTTCTGTAATCACTTAGCTGATTATTTGTGATGTAATGTCATATTCTAGTTCAATGCTTATTCATAAAAAGTTGTTTTCTTTCTCTACTGCCTTTGTGGAGAAGATTCCTGGGATGGGAGAAGGTTTTGTTTTTAATTTTATTTCCCTGATATTTACAAGTCATAACCTGGAAGTTTAGGGGCTGCACTTATTAATCTTCCCTGGTGGCTTCCCCAGTGGCTTAGATTGTAAAGAATCTGCCTACAATGCAGGAGAACCTGGGTTCATTTCCTGGGTTGGGGATCCCCTGGAGAAGGAAATGGCAATCAACTAGATTATTCTTCCTTGGAAAATTCCACAGACAGAGGAGTCTGGTGGGCTCTAGTCCATGGGGCTGCGGAGCCAGTAAAACTTTCACTTTCACTCAGATATCTAAATCTTATCTTTTGCTCAAACTAAATTTAACCACCTTGGCATCCTTAAGTTCCTTAAATTCTGTAAATACTTTAAATTGCTGCTGTTTTCTCTGCACTCACACTCATCCCTAAGATGAATTTCAGTTAAGAAAACTGCTAACTTATCAAATATTTTTCTTCACTATTTTACTGGGGAAAAAAAAAAAAAACCAATTACTCCATTCCCTTTGTTTCTAATTTCCCTTTCTTTATAAATACCTAATATAATATTTTTTGATTTTTTTATTTTCAAAAATTATTTTAAATATATTTTAATTGGAGGCTAATTACAATATTGTATTGGTTTTGCCATACATCAACATGAATTTTTAAAAATCTCTTTTGTTTTTTCAATCATCAGAATATTAACTCTGTTAGAACAGAAATACTATTTATTTTTTTCTCATCTCTATCTAGCCCAGCACCTAGAACAGTTCCCTTTTTCATGGTACATGTGCAATGAATCATTGCAACCTATATTACAGTGTAAATGGTCATTCATATGAATGTGTTAATGATCCTAATCAAATGCTTAAAAATATTTAGTTTTCCACTCAAAAAAATAAAGCTATCAAACCAATTATTCTAGGTTGTACATTATGGTGATTTCAATGACAACTACTATTCAAAGTATTGCTGCAAAATAAAATATGAGAAGCAAATTAAATCTCTTTCTTGTTCTCCTTTTAAATTTCTGTTCGTGATTCTTCCCTTTGTCTCTTAGCCAACCTGAGATTTCCAGCTCTCGCTGTCTTGATTGCTCTGATGACCTCAATCAAAAGGCAATTACCTACTGAGGGTGGAAGGTAATTATTCCTTTCAAGCAGAAATTGAACATACCTAAATAGCTGCAGTTCTTTTCAGGATGGCATTATTACCACAAAATTTGACTCTAGAAATTTGTGAGGTATGTAAAATCTATGATAAGTTGTTGATTTATTTGCAGGATTTGCAGGGCAGCTATGTTTTTTTTTTTTTTTCCCACTAAAAGCCATCTTTCTAAAAGCCAGAATAAATAAGGGAGTGAATTGGATTTGGAGAAAGTAGATTTGCTCAAATTTCTAAATTAGACTTACACAGAAAAGATCATTCTAAGTTAATTTTATTGGACTAGGGAAATCCTTCAGAGACTTCACACACACATATCATAAAATTCTGAAACATGCAATGCATTATCACTCAGAAATGGGAAAAATCATAGAAATGACAGATTATTTTCATACCTCAATACTATCATAAACCAAAATTATACAACATAAATCCCATTATTTAGAAATCTGAACGTACTAGAATTTTTAATTTTTTTAATATGAAATCAGTTCCACTGTGGGAGTTTCTAAGGTAGCTACTTGGAACAGGGAAGGAGAGAAAAATGCTTTCAGTCCTGCATCTATAAATGATCGGGAACCTACTGGAATTCCCTCGAATAGATTCCCCCATTCACATGTCCCCTGCTTGCTTCTTATTTGTAGAAAAGTTTTAGTCTCCCAGGCTTCCCTGAGTCACAAATGGCTGGCTCAAGAATTAATGGTTTAAAGAATGTAAACACATAGTAACAAACAAACAGAAAAGAAGTCAGGCGAGGAGAAAGTGAAAGTGAAGTCGCTCAGTCGTGTCCAACTGTTTGCGATCATACGGACTGCAGCCTACCAGGCTCCTCCCTCCATGGGATTCTCCAGGCAAGAGTACTGGAGTGGGTTGCCATTTCCTTCTCCAGGGGACCTTCCCGACCCAGGGATCAAACCCTGGTCTCTTGCATTCCAGGCAGACACTTTAATCTCTGAGCCACCAGGGAAGTCCAGGTGAGTAGAACTGGTAACAATTTAAACAGTAAATCAGTCATATGGCAGTCACAGAATCTTTAGTTACTCCCTGAAGGGCATAGTTAGTCGCTCAGTCATACCCGACTCTTTGTGATCCCATGGACGGCAGCCCTCTGTCCATGAGATTTTCCAGGCAAGGATACGGGAGTGGGTTGCCACTTCCTTCCCCAGGGGATCTTCCCAACCCAGGAATCGAAGCCAGGTCTCCTGCACTGCAGGCAGATTCTTTACCAACTGAGCTACAAGGGAAGCCATGACTGATGCACATTCTTGAGTTGTTTTGCAGATACTAAAACCCCACCAGATAGAAGTTAACTGTACAATGAACATGAGCACATAGCCTCCAGACCCGCTGGAGCCTAACAATTGATGATGTTAACATGTGTAATACTGATCCTGTGACGTCACCGCCAACCAGAGAATCATTCACAAGCTGATCCTGCACTCTGCAATGCTCACCCTCACCTTGCTTTAAAAACGTTTCCCTGAAACCATGAGCAGCCTGTACTCCTTGCTTGGCTCTTGCAATAAACCTTTCTCTTCTTCAGACTCTGATGTTCTGGTTTGTATGACCTCACTCTCCACTGGGCTCTTGAACTTCTCATTGTTCATTGGGCATTTGAACTTGGATTCAAAACCAATTTCTGTCACCTTTCTTATAGCTTCTTTCAACAATAAGAGTATATAGAGTAAATCTCCTTCCTATTTCCCTTGATAGCTTCTTTAAAATGAAACTAGAGCACTGGTCATTGAATTATTGTCAAAATCACTCAGCATTATAAATTATGTTCTAAATATGTGTTTATTTTATTCATTTCATTTTTCAGTACTACATAAACTCAGTAGTGGGATATGAAGTTGGTTGTTCACTCCAGTATCCCCAGAGCTTAAAATAGTGTCTAGCATATGTAGGAACTCTTTCAATATGTATTAAGAGAAACAATTCAATTAATAATATACAGCTAGGATCATACCCCAACTATAAAATAAAGCTCTTCTTATACTGCTTTTGTGGGCACTTTCTGATTAAAAAAAATATTATTTCTGATGAAAAAAATGAATTATAATGTTCAGGCAATAAAAGAGGGAGGTAGGAAAGGATGAGGAGGCATTTGAAAGTGGGGTCCTGCTGTGCATGATTCCCAGAAGCTACATTTCTGAGACAGTGCAACTGGGGAGTGGTGCTACATTTCCACGGACAACAAATGGCTACTATGCTGAGAACTGCTCCAATTTTCGGGCCCCATAAGGGCTAAACTCAAGTTGGAAATGGAAAATACTGTCAGAATTTTATTTCAGGTAAAAAAAGCTCCACTTTGCCTACATTTTCTTATGTAACCATAAGATCTGACAGTTATTAGTTAGGTAGCAATTTCTTTTAAACTCCCTCTGACTCACTGCTTTCAATATATCAGGTATTTAATGAAGTATTTTTCCATCATCATCTTATTTAATCCTCTCTGCAACTCAATTATGTAAGCATTATTATGCCCCCTTGCAGGCAAGGATTTTGAGGCTTAAGAGAGATATGTTGTTCAAGTTCTGGAAGTGCCAGGATTTGCGCTCTAGAATCTTGCTTTTTTTTTTTTTTTTTACAACAGTACAATAACTGTTCTAATTATTACCATTAACATTGAAATTCTATATATTGCATTTCAAGTTGAAATTTCTAATATCTGTGTTTTCATGCACACTGAAAAAATCCTATTTATTTTAACTTCAACTCATACTTGATATATACTTTTGGGGAGAATCTTTTCCCCATATTTTTAAATTTACTTTTTCCAAATATATTTCACTGAGCAAAATACAGCTGTATATTATTTTTTGCAAAGAAAACTGCATGACCGTTTATCCAAAATTCACTGAAGAGGTCTTTTGAACCAAACCAAGGTAACAGTCAATAGATTCATAGTTTTGCATCATAGAGAGTGTACTAAATCATTTCTAACAGTCTTTCAGCAATGGACACATTTTCCTAGCACCCTGCATTTACCCTGATTGCAGTCTTATGCTGCTCTATGTTAATTATCTATTCTCTTGTTTATGCTATGACTGCCTGGTGAACAGAGCTTCCATCTTGCTCCCTGCCACATACTCAATGAAGAACACCATTCTTGTTGCATAGCATTTGCTGAATATTTACTGATGTAATAAAAATAATTAATGGGCCTCTATGAGTTATTCAGAGAAGTAATTCATTGAAATATAAGGATAACAAGAGTTTATATAATTGCTTGTCAAGGAAATATCACAATAGAAAAATCTTGAAACAAGAATTGCCAGTCTACCACTAACTTGAATTTCCTCAGAAACTGCCATCAGTTTCTCTATCCTCCCTTCATTTTTTCCCACACTGCACAGCCCAAACTATTGTAAATAAAAGATACTACTGAAAAGCTGGACATGATACATACCATTCATTAGCTAAAGTCCATATAACTCTGGTTTAGGATTGTCCCTAATTTCATTGCTGTGAGGCTCTATATTTAACATTTGCAGCCCTAATAAATTAAAACAATCAATTAGCCCTTCCAGGCACAGCATGGTTTCAACACTCATTCAAAGTTAGAGAATAAAAGCAGAAGCAACCACTTAAACCAAAAATAAAGAAATGCAATAATTTAAAAAATAATTTTCAATAATATAAAATAAACCTTTCAATTACTGAGAATTTCCATTTATTTCATATCCTTTCAACCCATCAAAAGGCAAAGCACAAGCTCTAGAAAATGAGTGAGGTCACCATGTAAAGTGACATGGACTGTTCACATCTCCAGAGGGTACAATTCACGTTGACTGCAGTTTCAAAAGCATCCTGGGGCTGTGGAGTGCAGCTGCTCTGATACAGGTGATGGTGGCAGGATCTCTCTTCTCTGTGTAGTTGAAGAGCTTTTCTGAGAAATAGGAGGTGAGGAAGTGAAAATAATTTTTGTTGCTCACTTAACTTGGTACTTGCTTAATGACAGGCACTATGCTATGCAGACACTCTACATCCCTTACCGTGTATAATCTTCACTTTTATGGTTGGGATATTGAGTTTTGGAAGGAATAAGTAGAATTGCCATAGCTGGATAAGTAGAAAAACGTACGTTAACATACATGATTTGCCTAATTCCATACTCTACAATTCACATAGGTAGTTTTGTAACAAAGAACTTGCATGCCACCCAAGTGAATATGAACTTTGTCTGAAGGTGCTAGGGAGATAGAAGAATATTTATTCAAGACCATGACACAATTATATAGAA
Organism: Oryx dammah; assembly: GCF_014754425.2. Classification (NCBI taxonomy): domain Eukaryota; kingdom Metazoa; phylum Chordata; class Mammalia; order Artiodactyla; family Bovidae; genus Oryx; species Oryx dammah. Next base: position 9,435,694 of record NW_024070201.1, read on the forward strand.
AATTTAGAAAATTAACTGGCATGAGTGGAAAGGATACTGGGTGGAATTTACTGAAGAGGCCAATGAGACTCAAATTGCCTGTCAGCTATAATAGTTCTTTGGGAAGAAGGAAACTACAAGGAATTACTTCTAAAGGCAGTTGATATGGCTTTCAAAACCAAGTGCACCAAGTTAATATCAATAATCAGGAATCACTGTCTATACTAAAAGACTCCAATAAGAAAATTACTTTTGGGTGAAGATAAAATAATTCAATCAAATATTCTCTACATGGAAAATTCAGAAGTAAGAAGCAGACAGAAAAGCAGAGATATCTCAGTATCTAAGCATTAGAGGGATACTCCAACCAACCCCTAGAACTTTTTGAAAACCAGGAAAATTTTCCTCATCCTTATGACTGCTGGCATATATCTCTTCTTTCAAGTCGGAAAGATATCAGTGCATATCTTTCTGACATGCATTATAAGAACTATATTTTAGGAGGTCATAAGGAGAAGAAAAGAAAATACTTAGAAAATCTTTCATAGTGCCTTTTGGTTACCATGTGAGGAATTGGAAACATGCAAATAATCTTCTCCATTCATAGCTAGCTAAACATTTGCAGTATGAGTTGCCCCTTTAAACATAATATTGGAGATTTAAACACGACTGATCTTTCTAGATATTTAATGGTGTGATGTCAACTTGGTATTTATTGTTTTTTCTTCCCTTTGGATCTAGATAAACAAAGAACCAAGCAAGTAAACAAACCAACAAAAAACACTCTTCACACAATTTCCTATCCATAGAGAGTAAGACTAGCTCTACATCTTTTGTTAAAGTCATTTCCATATTGGCTGTTTAATATTTTTCCTTTCATATAGAAACTAGAAACTACTTATTCTGAGCAACCTGTTAATTAAATAGCTTTTTTCTATGTTCTTCCCTAATATGCTAGCTGAAACCAAGAGGAAATTGCATATATAATTGCCAGGGGCCAGCGTGAGGAACTCCGCCCATGGCAAAGGTCATGAGGAAGGAGGCTTGGCATACACAAAGGCATGATCAAGCCTCAGGAAACTCCCTGTTCCTGAGCATCTACCCCAAAACCAGAGTCTGGTTTATGCTCTCCCCCATAACCATTTCTCTCGGAGAAGGAGTAAACCTGCAGCTCCAAGGCAATAAAAATTCCTGGGCTTGACAAGAGTGTTTCAGCTTACGACTCCTCTGAAGGTTATCTAGCCCACCTGTATAGGTTCCTCCGGCCACATGTGATAGTTTACAGCCTCCCAATCTGAGAGGCATGAGATGTTTTAGACTTACTAAAGGCAAATTCTTTTGGGGAGTTGGAAATTATTAGTATAGTGGGTTGGTTAGGAATTATATTGGTGAAGGGTTTCTCATTTGTTGTGACAATAATTGCTGCTAATTCCCTACCCTGGGTGTGACAAGGACGTCTCAGGTCAAACCTCTCTGCTGACAGGCTAGCTTGTGTGACAGGATTAACCATACTCCTGCCACTACCACATGATTGTTTACTACCTCTCAACCATAAACAGCACAGAGAGTTTTGGAGTATTTTGAGAGTCTTAATTAGCATAGGGCTTTTCTCATTGTTGAGTCAATGATTGCCACGAGGCCTCCATATCCTTAGGCACCTGGGAATATATTAATCAATGTATTTGGAATATAGTAGTTTTTAAAGTTAGCAATACTAGACTTTTTGAGTTAATGAATTTTCTCTTTTGTAATAGATCACTGTATTTTGTTATAAATCACTGTGTCCTTGCTATGTAAAATGTAACTTTATCACTATCTTAATACTAAATAGATCTTAAGGGGAGCATTGGTGAAAGGATTTTCATCTGTTGGGCTGATGTTTGCTGCTAAATCTCCATATTCCCTGCCCTTATAATGAATATAACTAACATATAGGAGAAATAAGTATTAACCGTTAAGCATATAGGAGAAATAAGTATTAACCTTTAAAATTAATATGTTAACCTTGGGTTAAATAAATTCCTTTCTTGACTGTAACTCACTACACCCTCACCCTATAGGAATGTAACTTTATTTGGAGGGTGGTACCTGGTTTAAGAAAAAACACCCTTGGAAAAAATAAGCTTTTTGGTTATCAGAAAGAAAGGATCATAAAATGTCAGCAGGTCTCACTCATGGCCAGAAGATGATGTAATATCCCTAAGATCTTTTTTTTTATAAATTTATGTGAAGCACCTGATTTTGATAAAGGTCAGGACTGCTGACCCCCGTGTGACTCTCTATTCATCCCTATGTGTAACAAAAGGTATATAAGCAAACCCCCAAATAAAGAAATCAGATCAGTTTCCAGAAAGACTGATACCCCCATGTCATTCTTTCTTGCTCCTCGTTTTTCTGGCTGAATTCCCATCTGGAGCATGGATGTTATTCCACGCAAACCAAGTTATTCAGCCTCTTTTTCTCCACTAATTTTCCTACTACACTATCCATTTCTAATCTCTCTATATATCTGTAATTAAATATGTATTTTTCCAAGGATGCTGACGCTGTCCCCACCTTCGAATTCCCTGGATCCACCGGGGCTGGACCCCGGCATATAATCTTGGATTAACCTTTGCAAGATTGACTTTTCTAGCACTACTGTAACCAGCAGAAATAAAAAGTAAAGCATCAGACACTTCAAAGATCCTGAGTAGTTTAATCTTTAAATTACTTCTGTGACCCAGGCTATATTTTCAAAATCTATAAAACTGTTGCCCATATCAGCATAAGGCAAAGTTTACAGAATAACTCTCAGAGCTATGCTTAAACACAAAAGTTTTCTTATGATATCATAATGAAATAATCTCATCTCATCAAGTTGAGGGCTTCATCTCAACAAAATAAGAATAATAAAGCCTATTAAATGTAACAACACCTGGATAAGAACTTTAGTAAACTCCAGGAGATAGTGAAGGACAAGGATATCTGGCATGCTGCAGTCTATGGAGTCACAAAGAGTCGGACACGACTTAGCAACTGAACAACAACAACAAGTATACAATGACATATTTGCTCATATCATTATTGTAGATTTAGGATTTCTACTCTGGTTATAATCACTGGCTAATAAAAATGTGTTTTAATAATCTGTAGCTTCAACAAATCAAGTTTTGCCCGCCAAACCCATGAATGTATTTAATTACCACTCAAAAATCAGGCCAAGGCTACCTAATATAAGAATGGCTTCCTGGAAAAAAAAAAAAAAAACAAACACATAAAATACAATCAAACTTCGATTTGACATAGTAGACCTATTTTTCACTTGACAATACTGCAATTAGAAAATCAATAATTTAAAAAATAATTTATCAAACATTTTCTCCACTAAGGTAATAGTGTTTAGCATCAACATATCCTTGTTAGATTATAGGATGGATATATAGATGACTAGATTAGTTTCTCCCTCTTTGAAATTTAAGCTCTCAAAGCACATACTTTCAAAACATGTAGCAAGTACAATACAGGACTAATATTAAAATGTTCCTTTTTCATGACAATGTGTATGGTAATTAGGTTCTCCAAAAAGAAAAGAAAATAGTGTCCTGGTATGTAGCATTTACCAATCTCCATGGTATAAGTACTACCCCCATGGCTGATTTCAAGCTGCCAATGTGATGTCATTAAATCTTGAATGGGGAAGACAGGTGTACAAAACTGAGATCAGATATGTGGTAGCTCCAGCATGTCACTGTCTGTTACGCTCTGATTTTATTTGAAAAACTTAAGCATTTTGAAATGAAATAAACATTATTGACAAAATCAAGTGCAGAATAAATTGACCTTTTCAATGTGGGCAAGTCATTCAACTAATGGATCTGTTTCTTACTCCATAATATTCCTTTGGTGTCCTTCTACCATCCTAAAGTGTTGAAAAATTATGAACTGATGATAATGGTAATCTGACATGAATCTTATGTAACAATGTGTTAACAGGTTAACACAACAATGGTGGAAGGTTATCACATAATTTATCTTTCCAGATGCCTGTTGACACAATCCAGGACAGCAAATATTTAGAGAAGTACAATACTGAGTTTTCACTTAATATTTGAGGTTTTTTTTGAAACATAATATAAATGATAATTGATAATATTGAGCCAAAGGCAATTTAAAAACCACGGATAATACTGTCTTCTAACAGATTTCTTGCTCTATTAAAATAAAATTAAACATTCTTAATCTGGGTATGTCTTTGACTGCCTCCCATCCTCTCCTCTGTCATTCCACTCTAGACACAAAGACCTCTGTACCAATCCTTTTTTTTTTTGAACCAATCCTTGAGAGCATTAAGTTTACTTTAGTCTCAAGGTTTTGGACACTTTTTTTTCCTACTGGAAACACTTTTCCCCAGATATACAAGCTCCCTATTTCCTCCCAAACTTCAACTCTATGCTCAGATGTCACCCCAACCAAGAGAATCTCTCAAAATACTCCCCCTACTTCTACCACTACCTATCCTTCTTATCCTTCTGTTCTTCTTCCTAGCACTTATCTGCTCCATGACATACTCTATATGTGTTTGTTCATTGCTGCACTTATTTGAAAGTTAAAACTCTTGCTTTCTTTTCTACTTTATCTCCAAGACACAGTGCTTAGAATAGTTCTTGGCACTCAGTAGGTACTTATTAAATATGCACACACACACAGATAACCACACATCCACAAACACACACACACACATCTTTCTGTTTCAGTGGGGGTAGAAAACAGCATTAGCTGCATGCACTCCGTTGAAATCTTTCTAGAGGAAATAGTCAGTCAATTCAAATTGAATATATTCAGTGACACCAATGTGTGTGCATACATGCATGGCTCAGTCACTCAGTTGTGTCCGACTCTTTGCATATCCCCAAGGACTAGAGTCTATCAAGCTCCTCTGTCCATGAGATTTTATAGGCAAAAAACATTGGCGTGGGTTACCATTTTTTTACTCCAGGGGATCTTCCCAACCCAAGGATCAAACCTGTGTCTCTTGTACTCTCTTGCATTGACAGGAGGATTCTTTAACACTGTCACATGGGAAGCCTCAAGTGATACCAAAGCTACCATATGAGTACTTTTTATTATCTCTTACTGTTTACTCAGCTGGAGCTAATGCATTATAAAACATAGCTGAACAGAAAGATAATAGATAACAGCTCTTCTGTTCCATGATGGGAGGAGGGAAACAGGCAGAATTTGTTTTCACAGATCAACTAATTAACACTGACATACTTAGGATCACTAAAGCTCCTTTTCTTTTATATATATTTGTTGATTAAACAGAAGATCTAGTTATTTGTATAAAATTTGTTTTCTCGCTCAACAGCCTGGTTTTTGGCTGCCCATAAGTAGGTACGTGAGAAATGTGTTGACATTTAATTTATGCACAGCCAAAAGTCAATTTATTCTAAACAGAAAAATTGGCTGTAGCAGACTACTTGAGATTATAAATACAAGTATTTTTCCTTGCAGATGGAGAAGTTTCTTACTGTGAAACTTTTAGCAACTTTACAAACATGTCATAAGAGAGTTATAGATTCTATAGAGATTTAATTATCAGTATAACAAAGACATGAGGAAAAATAGACTTCAAAATAGGACTGCTGATGTTGTACCTTTGCTGAATGCCACAGTGATAATTTGTCATATTATCTGTTACTCTCTGCTATACCAGGAAATTTCTGATTATGTCTTTTGCTTTGGGGTTGGTTTTCTGCTGTGCATTAATCATTCTATAAAGTTCTACCTTCCCTATTAATATTTTACTCTAAATATTTTCCAGGATGCTTTGAAATAGATTAATTTGCCTCTAGAGAAACAGCAGAGGCAGATGCTTCCTTGACTCTTGAATTCTCACTTTAAAGAACAGTGAAATAAAAGGTTACCAGGATATCAACAGACAAGCTATGTCATCGGTCTTGGAATCCATCTGCAACTGCAGTTTACAATAAAGTAATTCATAAGTTCAGTGTGCAGCTTGTTGGTGATGTCTGCTTGCTGATTTACTCAGGAGTTTAAAACAGTTGAATGAATTATATTCATTCTTTTCTGATTACTTGTTAAATATGATTTACTTGTTAAAATATGATTGTGGTTAGCATAGTGATTTGTAAACTGTTTACTTTTTAAAATTTCTGTCCTAGGTTCTGAAAAATAGCAAAGGCAAACATTCAATTACCTTGGCCCCCTAAACTATAGAAATAAACGTAATTTGAAATATAAACATTCAAATAAAAACAGTCTCCTGGAACATGCTTCTCTTGAGTTCATCTCCAAGTCATACCGAAATCTGAGAACTGTGGAAATAAGAGCAGACACTCTACTTTTCCTACTAATCTGTCCTTCAACTTCTCTAATTGAAAACTACAGCTATATTGTGTGTATCTCACCAGTTTGGGGAAGAACCTAGCTATGGCACAGACACAGAGAACAGACTTGTGGACTCAATGGGGAGGGGAGTGTGGGACGAACTGAGAAAGTAGCAGAGAAACAATTATATTACCTACGTAAAATAGATAGCCAGTGGGAATTTGCTATATGACATAGGGAGCTTAAACCTTTTGCCCTGTGACACATATAGGGGTGGGAAGTGGGAGAGAGGTTCAAGAGGGAGGGCACACATGTATACCTATGGCTGATTCATATTAATATATGGCAGAAATCAACACAATATTGTAAGGCATTTATCCTATAAATTTTAAAAGTTAGATAAAACATAGAAATAAATTTATATTATCAATATAAATACATCAACATTAGTATAAGTTTATTGAAAGTTTAACATGTTTTATTATATAAACCAAACTACCTTGAGAGTAATAGTAGAATTTGTTAAGGACACTGAAATATAGACTTACTAAAGCTTAGATGATCTCTGAAAAATGTTCTGCCTAATATCGGTAAATAACTTTTTTGGCAATCTGCTTGCTTTTTATTATTATATATACACTGTGGTTTGGAAACTTCTAAGACAAGGTTGTTAAAGGAGAGTGCATAAAACTGCTGATTCATTACTTTTCTAATAATAAAACTGTGACGAGTAACTATAAATGATTATCAGGGAATAGAGTGAGCAATAGCTATAAGGAACACAGAGGGGGTACATTTCCAAAACAGCACGTGCCATATGTATGCACAAAACCAATTATACAAGTAATGTATATACATCACTCATGTCATGTTTCGCAAATCAGCAAACCTTTTAAAATTCCTTCTAATGAGAAGTTTGCTGATTGTTGCTCAGGGAAAATTAGGGAGCATTTGAGTAGTACTTTCTGGAGAAATTTACAGCTGTTTAGTTCTCTATTCTCTGTCTCCCTCTTTTTTTCTAGTTTTGGATCTCTTTCCTTTAATCACCAACAAAAAACATTCATAAATTACATTTAGAAGATTTTAGTTCCATAGTTAAGACTCACATCCAAGCATCTAGTTAGATCTAATTAGATCACTCTTTCATTGCTCTAGCAATATTAATCTAGCTTTACAGACTCTTATGAAGAGAAAGGTATATTCATTTTACTCCTACAAGTTGACTACTAGGATTTTTTTCCCCCTATTGCATTAACTGTGCCAGTTCTTCCAAAAACTCTATAAGGACTTCCATATTTTTACAAGTTAAAACAAGTAAAGCAAGCATGTATGTTTTCTGGAATACATTTAAATTTTAGAGTTTCTATGTAAGAAAATCTAAGATACAACCCAAGTAGTAAACACTACTTCTTCCACAATCCTCCAGTATATTTGGGATTTTTATCAACTGTGGTGGCTCAGTGGGAAAGAATCATTCTGACAATGCAGTTAAAGCAGTTTTGATCCTTGGGATGGGAAGAGCCCCTGGAAAAGGAAACAGCAACCTATTGCAGTATTCTTGCCTGGGAAATCCCATGAACAGAGGAACATGGTGGGCTACAGTCTATGGGGTCACAAAAGAGTCAGACACAACATCAGTTCAGTTCAGTTCAGTTCAGTCGTTCAGTCATGTCCGACTATTTGTAACCCTATGAATCACAGCACACCAGGCCTACCTGTCCATTACCATCTCCCAGAGTTCACTCAAAGTCATGTCCATCGAGTCGGTGATGCCATCCAGCCATCTCATCCTCTGTCGTCCCCTTTCCTCCTGCCCCCAATGCCTCCCAGCATCAGAGTCTTTTCCAATGAGTCAACTCTTCGCATGAGGTGGCCAAAGTACTGGAGCTTCAGCTTTAGCATCATTCCTTCCAAAGAAATGCCAGGGCTGATCTCCTTCAGAATAGACTGGTTGGATCTCCTTGCAGTCCAAGGGACTCTCAAGAGTCTTCTCCAACACCACAGTTCAAAAGCATCAATTCTTCGGTACTCAGCTTTCTTCACAGTCCAACTCTCACATCCATACATGACCACTGGAAAAACCATAGTCTTGACTAGACAGACCTTTGTTGGCAAAGTAATGTCTCTGCTTTTCAATATGCTATCTAGGTTGGTCATAACTTTTCTTTCAAGGAGTAAGCGTCTTTTAATTTCATGGCTGCAGTCACCATCTGCAGTGATTTTGGAGCCCCCAAAATAAAGTCTGACACTGTTTCCCCATCTATTTCCCATTAAGTGATGGGACCAGATGCCATGATCTTTGTTTTCTGAATGTTGAGCTTTAAGCCAACTTTTTCACTCTCCTCTTTCACTTTCATCAAAAGGCTTTTTAGTTCCTCCTCACTTTCTGCCATAAGGGTGGTGTCATCTGTATATCTGAGGTTATACAGGTTATACAGACACAACATACCAACTAAATAATAACAACATCAAGATATTTTATCACTTTTTTGTTATTATTAGCTTATAAATGTGGTTTGTAAACTAGGCCTTTAGCAAGGATATAATTTTAACTTTCACAATTGGCAAAAGAGTATATGACAAGGCTGTATATTGTCACCCTGTTTATTTAACTTATCTGCAAGGTACATCATGTGAAATTCCAGGCTGGATGAATCACAAGCTGGAACCAAGATTGCCAGGAAAGATATCAACAACCTTACATATGCAGATGATGCCACTTGAATGGCAAAAGGTGAAGAGGAACTTTAGTTCCTTTAGTTTAGCCTATTAATGAGAGTTAGTAGAAAGTGAAAGAGCTGGCTTGAAATTCAACATCAAAAAAACTAAGAGCATAGCACCTGGTCTCATCATTTCATAGCTAATAGCAGGGGAAAAAGTGGAAGCAGTGACATATTTTATTTTCTTGGACTCCAAAATCACTGCAGATGGCAACTGCAGCCATAAAATTAAGACATTTGCTCCTTAGAAGAAAATTTACAACAAACCTAGACAGTGCATTAAAAAACAGAGACATCACTTTGCCAATGAAAGTTCATATAGTCAAAAGTATGTTTTTTCCAGTAGTTATGTGTGGATGTGAGAGTCGGACCATTAAGAAGCCTGAGCACCAAAGAACTGATGCTTTTGAACTGTGGTGTTGGAGAAGACTCTTTAGCGTCCCTTGGACTGCAAGGAGATTCAACCAGTCCATACTAAAGGAGATAGTCCTGAGTGTTCATTGGAAGGACTGATGCTAAAGCTGAAACTCCAATAATTTGGCTATCTGATGTGAAGAGGTGAGTTATTTTCGAAAAGACCCTGTTGCTGGGAAAAACTGAGGGCAGGAGGAGAAGGGGGTCACAGAGGATGAGACAATTGTGGCAACACTACTCAATGGATATTAGTTTGAGAAAAATTAGGAAGATTTTGAAGAACAGGGAAACCTGTTGCATTGCAATCCTGGGGTCACGAAGAGTTGCACCCCACTTAGGGACTGAACTATAGCAAAGATGTTCAAATTTGTACAGAAGAATGCCAAGTAATTTATGTAGATATTTTCATAACTTCTCACTTAGTAAGTATGGGCTGTGCATAATGTCCTTATTCCTAAGAGTAAAAACTCAAAACAGAAAAATGAGTAACATTACAGATGAAAAAAAAATGTCTGTTTATTAATGAAGGTCAACATAGACTGTGATAAATCATGCTGCCATAATGTATTTTTTATATGATATGACTGTTGAGAATTCTACTTCATTTCTATGATCTTCCTTCCAAATCTCTAACTAAAAATTCTCATTAAAAATCAGTCAAATTTCAATTCAGTGACATTCTACCAAACAGTTGACCAATGCTTCTCAACTGTCATAGTCATCGACTAGAGAAGTGGAGGAAACTGTCAAACCTAAAGGAACCTGGCCTTTGTTATCAGAGTCCTAGGGGAAAATATTGACTTTGTATTTGCTGGATATTTTATTTAGGCAAGCTGTCAAACTTTCTTAGATGCTCAGTATTCTCATCTATAAATTTGGAAGGAAAATACCTGAGACAAAGTGCATATATTAAATGGAATAATTTAGGTAAGAGACCAGGCATTTTTTAGATGCCTGCAATGCTGGAGGCACTAAAGAGATACTGGTCCTCTTCTTCCATCTACTTTTATATACCACCAGGAATTTACTTCATGCTAAAGTGCTAAACATTGACATCACATTCCAGATAGGTAGCTGTGATTTTATCTTTTTTTCTCATTATTAAAGTAAAATATGAAAGGTGCTTTATCTTTTCAGTGTTGGGCTGCTTTTCTATAGTGTCCTTAAATACGTATCTAACTTATAACAAAAATAGCTTCCTTGAAAATGTGCTCCTCCATCAAAATATTTTCACAATTTTTTTTTTCTATTTACACTTTGAGATTTTATATATCTTATAGTAACAGTAACTTATTTTTCCCTCGGTTTCCATCAAATGTCTTATGCTGTCATTAATTACAAAGGGAAATATTGTTTTATTAACATTTGCAAAATTTTAAAAGTACTGACTGATTAAGGTTTATTAAAACAGGTTTTGGTTTCACAACCACAAGTATAAATGTCCCTATTGTATATTTTCTGGGTTTGTAAAAATGCAGAGTCACAATCATCTGGACTACAATCAGATGTATTATATATTTCATCTAAAAACAAAATTACTTTAATGATTGTAAATCACTTAGGTATTTCACTAAAAGACTTAAAATCACCTCAAGAATTGTTAACATTTTTTAGTTGTTTACTATTGTATTAGATTTTAGAAAATCTGACCTCTTCTGTGCTTGTCTTTAAGAATAAGGATAAAGCAATCATTGGTTTAAAAATTATCTTATACCACAGTTTCTTAAAAACCACAAAAAAGGTAGCATCTACTTTGATTCTGGAATAGAAGAAAGAGTAGATTATTGTACAATTTTAGCTTAGTGCCTATTTTATATTTTCAAGGATGATAATTTTAATGTGAATAATAAGTAATCCCTTTGCTTATTCTAGTATTACAAAGATACATGAAATCTTTAAATAAAATAGTTTTTATACTTCTTCTCTTAAAGTATTTGCAGTGAAATTATGAAAAACAAACATAACATGAAATATTTCTAACCAAATTTTCCCCTGCTTGCTATTGACTTTAATTTTGCTCAGCCAAAAAATACACACAAGTTGATATTCAATAATACTAAATAGACTTCAATTTCCCTTTCTCTTGAGGAATATGTTTCATTATCCACTTACACCAATCGTTTGTGAATAAAAACGGTATTTTGTACACTGGCAAAGGTATAGAAGGCATGATACTTCCCTAATGTAATTTCAGCTAATTAAAGACTCGTTAAGAAAGAAATAGAAATGAGAATTTGCCTGAGAACTTACTTAAGTAATTTAAATTTTTAATCATTTTATTCTCACACTAATTAAACAGCTTGATGGGTACCTGTAGGCTATTTACCTCATTTTCTGTATTTTATTCTACAGTTTACTGTGGGCCCATCATCAAATCATGACATTTTCTGAATGTATTCAGGTTTTTTAATGCATAGGTCTGTTTTTAATTACAATGCTTGCACAGTTCACATACATTTACCATAGAAATGTATATACTTCCCTTCAGCTCTATTAAAAAGGGAATTCTAGGGAATTCCAATATTTAATGTACATATAAGATGGAGGAAAAGAAAACGGGAAAAGGGGAAAAAATGAAAAGCAACTGACAGAAAAGGAAAACCAGAAGAAAAAGGACTATGACAGAGTTTAAAAGCATGGCATGGGGTCTTAGAGCACATAGGTTTGCATCCCAGCTGTACCAGTTATAAGCTGGGTGACCCTGACCGATTTACCTAGTTCTCTCAACACTGGCTCCTCCCAGTGGGGGGAACAGCACATAGGGCTTTCCCAGGGGCTCAGACAGTAAAGAAGCCCCCTGCAAGGCAGGAGACCTGGGTTTGATCCCTGGGTCAGGAAGATCCCCTGGAGAAGGGAATGACTACCCTCTCCAGTATTCTAGCCTGAAAAATCTCAACAGAGGAGCCTGGCAGGCTACAGCCCATGGGGTCACACAGAGTCGGACACGATTGAGAGACTGACACTTTCAGAGCATGACTTTCAAAAAAGGTCATGATAATATTTACCGTCAATAGTTCTGAAGATTAATGATATCGAGTACCACACATTTACCACAGAGCCTGGCCCATGTTTTCAGTTTCCAGCTACCGTTAAATCACTCTGATTATCCAAAACCTACTGGCTTTTACTCAAATACATGGTTACAACATACTTTCTTCCACACCTCTTGAAGCATACTTCTGCAGCATCAAAGTTCTCACATTTCCATGCTTGTGAGTTTTTACCTTTATTATTTCAATGGATTTCCTTTCCAGCTGGGGATTTTTATTACTGGACAATTCTTGCTATTCTTTCAACATAAAGCCTGAATGTTCCTTCTCAAAGAGGCTTTTCTCAAATTAACCAGGAAGAATTTATTTTATTTATAGATTTCTAACTTTTGGTATAATTTTCCTGTTTGCACATGTGTGTCCCCTAGTAGAGCATCTTATTCATATTCATACTCTTATATCCATGTGTTGTTAAATGTTAAAAAATATTTTCTATTTTATAATAAATTTAACTATTCTGTATCTACATTTTTAATGATTTTTGTTCTGTTGTTTTGTTTACAATATTAGATATGGAATGATTAATTCAATTAACAAATTTGACTTTATCTTGGGGCACTTGGAAAAGCCCCAGCCCGTGTTCACTCTTGCTTCAGTCTTTCCACAAAAGTGGCCTCATTAGAATCCAGTGCACCCCAGGGAAACTTTAGACTGTACATGCTTCATATCCTAATAACCTGCAAATGCCACCCAGGACATGCAATCTACATAGGAGAAACTTCTATGCAAGGTCAAGACATTAGGTCCAGGAGAGGTAAAGTTTTCACTTAAATCATGGAAACCGACAAACAAATGTAAACAAGATGAAAAGACAGAGAAACATGCTCCAAATTAAAGAGTAAGAAGAATCTTCAGAGGGGAAAAAAAAAAAAATAATGAAAGAGACAGGTAATTTTCCACATAGAACATTTTTAAAATTTTTCTTTTATTGAAATAGAGTTGCTTTACAGTATTGTCTTAATTTCTGCTGTAAAGTGATTCAGTTATACTTTATAATACATACATTCTTTTTTCATTTTTTTCCATTATGGTTTATCACAGTATATTGAATATAGTTCCCTATGCTATACAGTAGGACTTTGTTGCTTACCCATTATATATATATAATAGTTTCCATCAATTAATTTCAAACAAAAAAATCCATTCCTCAAAGAAACCAAAACCATCCCAAAGAAAAAGAAAATGCAAGAAGGCAAAGTGTTTGTCTGAGTAGGCTTTACAAACACCTGAGGAAAGAAAAACAGTGAAAGGCAAGGGATAAAGAAAAAGACATACCTAACAGAAAGCAGAGTTTCAGAGAATAGCAAGGAGAGAGAAGAAGCCTTTTTACATAAACAATGCAAATAAATAGAGGAAAACAATAGAATGGGAAAGACTAGAGGTCTCCAAGAAAATTGGAGATATCAAGGGAACATTTCATGCAAGGATGATCATAATAAAGGATAGAAACAGTAAGGAAAAAACAGAAGAAAAAGAGACTAAGAAGACCCTGCAAGAATACAGAGAAGAACTAAACAAAAAAAGTGTTAATGACCTGGATAACTGTGGTAGTCAGATCATTCACCTAAACCAGACAACCTGGAGTGTGAAATTAAGTGGGCCTAAGGAAGCTTTACTATGTACGAAGCTAGTGGAAGTGATAGAAATCCAGCTGAGCTATTTTAAATCCTAAAAGATGATGCTTATAAAGTGCTATACTCAATATGCCAGCAAATTTGGAAAACTTAACAGTAGCCACAGGACTGGAAAATGTCAGTTTTCATTCCAATCCCAAAAAAAGGGCAATGCCAAAGAATGCTCAAACTACCATACAGTTGTGCTCATCTCAGACGCTAGTAAGATTATGCTCAAAATCCTTCATGCTGGGCTTCAACAGTACATGCATTGAGAACTTCCAGATGTACAATCTGGGTTTAGAAAAGGCAGAAGAACCAGTGAACAAACTGCCAACATCCACTGGATCATAGAGATAGTAATGGGATTCCAAAATTACTTCTGCTTTATTGACTCTGCTAAAGCATTTGACTGTGTGGATCACAACAAACTGTGGAAAATTCTTCAAGAGATGGGAATACCAGACCACTCTAACTATCTTTTGAGAAACCTGTATGCAAGTCAACGAGTAACAGTTAAAACCGGCCATGGAACAACTGACTGCTTCAAAATTGGGAAAGGAGTACAACAGGTTCCTGAATATTGTCACCCTGCTTGTATAACTTCTATGCAGAGTACATCCTGCAAAATACTGGGCTGGATAAATTGCAAGCTGGAATCAAGACTGCCTGGGGAAATAGCAAGGACCTCACATATGCAAAAGATACCACTCTAATCACAAAAAAGCAAAGGAGCCTCTTGACGAAGGTAAAAGTGGAGGGTGAAAAAACTTGCTTGAAACTCAACATTAAACTAAAATCATGGTATCGGGTCCCAATACTTCATGGCAAATAGAAGGGGAAAAAGAGGAAGCAGTGACAGGTTTTACTTTTTTGGACTCCAAAATCATGGTAAACAGTGACTGCAGCCATGAAATTAAAAGATGCTAGCTCCTTGGAAGGAAAACTATGAAAAAACTAAACATAATTTTTAAAAGCAGAGACAGCACTTTGTTGACACATATAAGTATAGTCAAAGCTATGGTTTTCTCAGTAGTCATGTACAGATGTGAGAACTGGATCATAAAGAAGGCTAGTCCAAGAACGAAGAACTGATGCCTTTGAATTGGTGAGGGAGAAGACTTTTGAGTGTCGCTTGGACTACAAGGGATCAAACCAGCCAATCCTAAAGGAAATCAATCGTAAATATTCATTGTAAGGACTGATGTTGAAGCTCCAAAACTTTGGCTACCTGGTGGGAAGAGCCGACTTATGGGAAAGACCCTGATGCTGTGAAAGAGAGAAAGCAACAGGAGGGGGATGTAGCAGAGGATGCAATGATTAAATAGTATCACTGACTCAATGGGCCTGAATTTGAGAAAACTCTTGGAGATAGTTTAGGACAGTGGAGCCATCATGCTGCAGTCCATGGGGTCACAAAGAGTTGGACACGACTTAGTTACTGAACAAAACGATCCATCCCTCTACTACCCTGAGCTCCCCCATGACTACCACAAATGTGTTCCCTATGTCTCTCACTTTAATTTTCTTTTATTTCTTTTAAGACTTCCCTGTGCTATGCAGTAGGTTCTCATTAGTTATCCATTTTATAAATGGCTATATATATATATATATATATATATGTCAATCCTAGTCTCCTAATTTATCTCAGACCCCCTTTCCCATCTGGGTATTCATATATTTGTTCTCTACACCTGTGTCTCTATTTCTGTTTTGCAAATGAGGTCATCTATACTATTTTTCTATATTTCATATATACGCATTGATATACAGTGTTTGTTTTTCTCTGACTTAACTCACTTTGTATGACAGTCTCTAGGACCATCTACATCTCTGCAATGACACAACTTTGTTCCTTATTATGGATAAGTAATATTCTATTATACATGTGTACTATCTTTTCTTTATCTGTTCTTCTATTGATGGATATTTAGGTTACTTCCATGTCTTGCTTATTGTAAATAGTGCTGCAGTAAAATTGGGGTACATGTATCTTCTTGAATTATGGTTTTCTCTGGGTATATGAACAAGAGAGGGATTGCTGGGTCATATGATATTTCTCTCTTCGGTTTTGTAAGGAACTTCATTACTGTTCTCCACAGTGGATGTACCAAATTACATTTTCACCAACAGTGTTGGAGGATTTCCCTTTTTCCACACCCTCTCCATAAATTATTGTCTGTATATTTTCTCACTGGTGTGAGGTTATAATTCATTGTAGTTTTGCTTTCCATTTCTCTAATAATTAGGGATGCTGAGTATCTTTTCATGTGTTTGTTGACCATCTGAATGTCATCTTTGGAGAAATGTCTAATTAGGGCTTATACCAATTTTTGGATTGTGTTGTTTCTTTTTTTGATATTGAGCTGCATGAATGGTTTGTATATTTTGAAAATTAATCCCTTGTCAGTTGCTTCATTTGCAAATATTTTCTCCCATCCTGAGGGGTGTCTTTTCATCTTTTTATGGTTACTTTGCTGTGCAAAACATTTAAGTTTAATTAGGTCCCATTTGCTTATTTTGTTTTTATTTTCATTAATCAAGGAGGTGGGTCAAAAAAAGATCTTGCTGCAGTTTATGTCAAAGAGTGTTCTATCCATGCATTCCTCTAAGCATTTTATAGTGTCCAGTCTTACATTTAGGTTTTTGATTCTTTTTTATTTTTGTGTATGGTATTAGAAAGTGATCTAATTTCATTTTTTTACACACAGCTATCTAGTTTTCCCAGCATCAATCATTGAAGAGACTGCATTTTTCTCCCTTGTATATTCTTGCCTCCTTTGTCATAAATTAGGTGAACCTAGACATGTGGGCTTATCTCTAGGCTTCTATCCTGTTCCAATTGTTTGTATTTCCTTGTGTTTTTCAGTTCCAGTACCACATTGCCTTTTATTGAAGTTTTACAGCATATTCTGAAGTCAGGAGCTTCATTCCTCAATCCTCAAGGCCCATTTTTCTTACTCAAGATTACTTTGGTTATTTGGGGTCTTTTGTGTTTCCATATGAATTGTAATTTTTTTTTTCTAATTCTGTGAAAAATGCCATTGCTAGTATGATAGGGGTTATATTGAAACTGACTATATTGAAGCACTTGAATTATAGTCATTTTCACAATATTTATTTTTCTAATGCAAGAACATGATATACTCTTCCACCTGTTTCTGTCATATTTGATTTCTTTCATTAATATCTTATAGCATTCTGTGTACAATATTTTGCCTCCACAAGGTAGCTTTATTCTCAGACATTTCATTCTTTTTTGTTGTCATGATAAATAGGATCATTTCCTTAATTTATCTTTCTGATCCTTCATTGACACTGTATAGAAATGCAAGAGATTTCTGTGTATTAATTTTGTATCCTGCAAGCTTACTAAATTCATTGATCAGCTCTAATAGTATTCTGGTGATATTTTTATGGTTTTCTATGTATAGTGTGTCATCTGCAAAGTTATAGTTTTACTTCTTCTTTTCCAACTTGGATTTCTTTTATTTCTTTTTCTTCTCTGATTGGGGTAGCTAGGACTTCCTAAACTATATTGAATACAAGTGGCAAGAGCAGACACCCTTGTCTTGTTCCTGATCTTAGAGGAAATGCTTTCAATTTTTCACCATTGAAAATAATGTTTGCTGTGGATTTGTCAGATATGACCTTTATTGCTGAGGAATGTTCCCTTTATGCCCACTTCATAGAGAGATTTTATCATAAATAGGTATTGCTGAATTTTGTCATTGAGATAGTTATATCATTTTTATTCTTCAGTTTGCTAATATCACATTGATTAACATATATTGAAGAATCCTTGCATCCCTGGGATAAATCCAACCTAACGATGGTGTCAGATAGTTTTAATGTGTTGGTGAATTTCATTTCCTTGTATTGTGTTGAAGATTTTGCATCTGAATTCATCAGTGACATTGCTCTGTGCTTTTCTCATTGTATTGTACCTTTGTTTGGTTTTGATATCATTATGACAGTGGCCACATAGATTGAGCTTGGGAGTCTTCTCCTCTCTGCAAGTTTCTGGAATAGTTTTAGAATGATAGGTGTTACCTCTTCTCTAAATGACTGATAGAATTTGCCTATGAAGTCATCTTGTCCTGAACTTTTGTTTGTTGGAAGATTTTTTTTTTTGTCTTTTTATAACATTATCACTATATATATATCTATTATATATATTATATTTTACTTTACAATATTGTATCGGTTTTGCCATTTCATGCCAGTCAGAATGGCTGTGATCCAAAAGTCTACAAGCAATAAATGCTGGAGAGGGTGTGGAGAAAAGGGAATGCTCTTACACTGTTGGTGGGAATGAAAACTAGTACAGCCACTATGGAGAACAGTGGGGCAATTCCTTAAAAAAACTGGAAATAGAACTGCCTTATGATCCAGCAATCCCACTGCTGGGCATACACACTGAGGAAACCAGAATTGAAAGAGACACATGTACCCCAATGTTCATCGCAGCACTGTTTATAATAGCCAGGGCATGGAAACAACCTAGATGTCCATCAGCAGATGAATGGATAAGAAAGCTGTGGTACATATACACAATGGAGTATCACTCAGCCATTAAAAAGAATACATTTGAATCAGTTTTAATGAAGTGGATGACACTGGAGCCGATTATACAGAGTGAAGTAAGCCAGAAAGAAAAACACCAATACAGTATACTAACACATATATATGGAATTTAGAAAGATGGCAATGATAACCCTGCATGCAAGACGGCAAAAGAGACACAGATGTTTGTTGGAAGATTTTTAATCACAGTTTCAATTTCATTACTTGTACTTGGTCTGTTTGTATTTTCCACTGCTTCCTCGTTCAGTCATGGAAAAATCTATTTCTTCCATATTGTCCATTTTACTGGCATGCAGTTATTTGTAGTAGTTTCTAATGATCCTTCATATTTCTGTGGTGTCACTTGTAACTCCTCCTTTTACATTTCTAATTTTATTGAGTCCTTTTCCTTTTTTCTTGATGGCTCTGGCTAAAAGTTTGTCATATTGTTTAGCTTCTCAAAGAATCAACTTTTAGTTACATTGATCTTTGCTACTGTTTTCCTTTTCCAGGTTCATTTATTTCTGATGTGATCTTTTTTATTTCTTTCCTTCTACTAAGTTTGGATTTCTGTTTTTTTCTTCTTGCTTTTGTTGCTTTAGATGTAAAGTTAGGTTGTTTATTTAAGATTTCTTGTGTCTTGAGGTAGGATTGTACTACTATAAACTTCCCTCTTAGAACTGATTTTGCTGCATCCTATAGATTTTGAATAATCATGTTTTCATTGTCATTTGTTTCTAGGTATTTTTTGATTTCCCCTTCTATTTCTTCAGAAAACTGTTGTTTATTTAGAAACATATTGTTTAATCTCCATATGTTTGTGTATTTATAGCTGTTTCCCTGTAATTGATATCTAGTGTCAGCAGTGTGGTCAGAAAGGATGTTTGATATGATTTAAATTTTATTACATTTACTGAGGCCTAATTTATGATACAAGATGTGATCTATCCTGGAGAATGTTCCATACATTTTTGAAGAAAGTGTATACTGCTGCTTTCAAATGGAATGTCCTATAAATATAAATTCTAAATATCAAGTCTACCTTGTCTAATGCATTAAGGTTGTGCTACCTTACTAATTTTCAATGTGGATGATTTATCCATTGGTGTAAGTGGTGTGTTAAAGACCCCTACTATATAGTGTTACTGTTGATTTCCTCTTTATGTCTGTAAGCATTTATCTTATCTATCAAAGTGATCTTATGTTGGGTGTGTAAATATTTACAATTATTATATCTTCTTGGACTGATTCATTGATTGTTATGTTGTCTCTTTTAACAATCTTATATTAAAGTCTATTTTGTCTGATATGAGTATTGTTACTCCAGATTTATTTTGATTTCCATTTCCATGGAATATTTTTTTACAGTCCCCTAACTCTCAGTCTGTATGTGTCCCTAGGTCTGAAGTAGGTCTCTTGTAGACAGCATATAGATGTTTTTTTTTTTTTTTAACTTTTTATTGTGTTTAGCCAATTAACAATTTTGTGATAGTTTCAGATGAACAGCAAAGGGACTCAGCTATACACACACATATATCCATTCTCCCCAAACTCCCCTCCCATCCAGCCTGCCATATAACACAGAAGAGAATTAATGTGATATACAGTAGGTCCTTGTTGATTTTTTTTATTGCAGCAGTGTGTACATGTCCATCCCAAACTCCATAACTATTCCTTCCTCCATCCCTTCCTCCAGCAACCGTAAGTTCATTCTCTAACTCTATGAGTCTCTTTTGATTTTGTAAGTAAGCACATTTATATTATTTCTTTTAAAATTTCACATATAAGAGATATTAGAGATATTTCTCCTTCTCTGTCTCACTTACTTTACTCAATATGACACTCTCTAGGTCCACCCCTGTAAATAACATTTTTCATTCCTTTTAATGACTTAGTAATATTCCACTGTATGTACGTACCACAACTTTATCCTTTCTGTCAATGGGCATTTAGGTTACTTCCATGTCTGAACTATTGTAAACGGTGATGCAACAAATATTGGGGTGTAGGTATCCTTTCAGATCATGTTTTTTTCCAGCTCAGGAGTGGGACTACAGGGTCATATGGTAGCTTTAAAAAAAAATTGTTCTAAGGAATCTCCATACTATTTTCCATAGTGGCTGTACCAATTTACATCCCCATAAACAGTGTAAGAGGGTTCCCTTCTCTCCACACTCTCTCCAGCAATTAATATTTGTGGATATTTTGATGATAACTATTCTAGCTGGTGTGAGGTGATATCCCTTTGTAGTTTCTATTTGCATTTCTATAATAATTAGTAATTTTGAACATCTCTTCATGCACCTCTCGGCCATCTATGTGTCTTCTTTGGAGAAATGTTTACTTAGGTCTTATCCACCTTTTTTGACTGATTTGGTTGTTTTGATGCTTTTAAGCATCATAAACTGTTTGTAAACTCTGAAGACTAACGCCTTGTAGGTCACATTATTTGCAAATAATTTCCCCCAATTTGTGGTTGTCTTTTCATTTTGTTTATTGTTTCCTTTGTTCTTCAAAATCTTTTGATTTTAAGTAGGCCCTATTTGTTTATTTTTGTTTTATTTCCATTATTCTGGGAGAGGGACTGAAAAAGATACTGCTGATTTATGTCAGAGAATACTCTATCTGCTTTCCTCTATCAGTTTTATAGTGTCAATCTCACATTTAAGACTTGAATCCATTTTGAAGTTGTTTTTGTGTATGGTGTTAAATAATGACTAATTCATTTTCTTACATGTAACTGTCCAGTTTTCCCAGCACAACTGTTAAGACATATGGATCTTGTTTTTGTATCAATTCAGCCAGCCATTTCATTGGAGCATTTAATCCATTTACATTTAAGGTAATTACCAATAACCATGTTCCTATTACATTTTCTTAGTTGTTTCTGGTCTGTTTTTCAGGTCATTTTCTTCTCTGGTGTTTACTGCCTTAAGGAGGCTCCTTTAGCATTTGCTGTAAAGCTGGTTTGATGGTGCTGAAGTCTCTAAACTTTTATTTGTCTGTAAAGCTTTTTATTTCTCTGTCAAATCTGAATGAGAGCCTCACTGGGTAGAGTTCTGTTGGTTGCAGATTTTTCCCTTTCATCGCTTTAAATATATCCTGTCACTCCTTTCTGGCCTGCAGAGTTTCTGCTGAAAATCTGTTGATAACATTATGGGGATTTCCTTCATGTGATTTGCTGCTTTGCCCTTGAAAGTGAAAGTGAAAGTCACTCAGTTATGTCCAACTCTTTGTGATCCTGTGGACTATAGCCTGCCAGGCTCCTCTGTCCATGGAATTATCAGACAAGAATACTGGAAGTAGATAGCTCTTCCCTTCTCCAGGAGTTCTTCCCAACCCAGGGATCAAACCCAGGTCTCATGCATTGCAGATGGATTCTTTACCTTCTGAGCCACCAAGGAAGCCTAAGAAAACTAGAGTGGGTAGCTTATCCCTTCTCCAGGAGATCTTCCTGACCCAGGGATTGAATCAGGTCTCCTGCATTGCAGACAGATTCTTTAACCACTGAGCTACCAGGGAAGCTTTGTTCTTATTGCTTCTAATATTTTTTTTTTGTATTTAATTTTTGTTAATTTAAGTAATGTGAATTTCACCTTGTTTCTCTTTGGGCTTATCCTGTATGGCAATCTCTGCACTTCCTGGACCTGGGTAACTATCTACTTTACCATGTTAGAGAATTTTCTTTTCTTTTTTTTTTTTTAACTGTAATCTATTTAAATATTTTATCAGAAATCTTCTCTTTTCTCTTCTTCTGGGACCCCTATGATTTGAATGTTGATGTGTTTAATGTTGTCCCAGAGGTCTCTGAGATTGTTGTCACTTCTTTCTATTCCTTTTTTCTTTCTTCTGCTTCTCAGCAGTTATTTCTACCAATCTATTTCCAGCCCAATTATCCATTCTTTGGCCTGAGTTATTCTACTACTGATTCCTTCTTAAGTATGTTTCATTTCTGTTATTGTGTTGTACACCACTGTTTGTTCTTTAGTTCTTCTAGGTTCTTGTTAAACATTTTTAGTATCATTTCAATTCATGACTCCATTCTTCTTCCAAGATCTTGGACCATCTTTATTATCACTACTCTCAATTCTTTTTCAGACAGGTTACGTATTTCCTTTGCATTTATCTGGTATTGTAGGTTTTTACCTTGATCCTTTGCTTGCTACACATTTCTCTCTTGTCTCAGTGGCCTCCTTTTCATAGTCTTCCTCTTGCTTCTACTGCCTGGTATTTGATGGGTGAAATGTGTTCAGGTGCCAGTACAGGCTTCCTGTTGGGAGGTGTGGGTGCCTGCAGTCTGGTGGATGGAACTGAGATTTTTCTACCTGATGGGCATGCTGTGGGGTGTCTGTGAACTTAGTATGACTTTAGGCAGCTTGGTTGGTGATAGGTGGGGCTGTGTTACCTGCCTTGCTGGTTGTTGGTGTGAGGTGTGCGGCACTGGAGCTTTGACATACCTTTCACAGACTGTCCAATGTGTCCCTCTTCAATCCCCCAAAGGTCCCTTTCTGTCTTATCTGATTTGGCCATCATGAGGAGGCTTTTCTGAGCATGGGAATCTCTCCTTACCATAAGGCTCTTGCCAGGGGTGCTGGTCTTTTTTCTGATTCCTCTTACTTTTTTTCTTTCTTTCATCCTATCTGGTTTACAAGGGGATTTCTTTTACCCTTAAGGTGTCTGCAAATTTTCCGTTAATGTTCAGCAGGTGCTCTGTGATAATGTGTTCCATTTGTACATGTATTCTTGATCCACTTGTGATGAGAGACAAATTCCATATTCTCCTATTCTGCCATCTTGACTCCTCCCTCCACATAAAGAATTTAAAGTGGCAGTCATAAAGAGGTTAGTGGAACTCAGGAGAAGAATGATGGGGCATGAGAATTTCAGAATAGAGATGGAAAATTGGGGGAAAAACAACTAAACAAAAAAACAAAAGATAAAGAAAAGTGAAGGAAACCTGAAGAATGCATAAGTTACCTAGAAGTCAAAGTAGTGAAAATTAGTCAATCCGAGTAGCAAAAAAAAAAAAAGTTTATTATTATTATTTTTAATGAGAATAATTTAAGGGGCTTCTGGGCAAACATCAAGTGTACTGACATTCCCATTATACAGGTTCCAAAAGGATAAAAAAGAAAATGGTATAGAAATTAGTTAAAGAAATAATGGTCGAAAACTTTCCTAACATGGGGCAGAAAACACATATCCAGCTCCAGGAAGCACAAAAATCCTAAATAAAATAAACACAAAGTGATTCACACAAAGACATATCATAATCAAAATGGCATGAATTAAAGAAAAATTTAAAGGTACCAAGATAGAAATAATGTGTCATATACAAAGGAAACCCAGTACTGTTATTAGCTTATTTTTTTCTGCAGAAGCTTTACAGGTTATAAGGGAAGAGCATGATATATTAAAAGTGCTAAAAAAAAAAAAAACAACAATAACAACTTTAAAATCAAGACTACTCCATTTGGCGATGCTACTATTCAGATAAAGAAGAGGTAAACAATTTCCCATACATGCAAAAAACTGGGAATTTGTTACCACTAAACTAGACTAAGCAGAAAGGTTAAAGGGTCTTCTTCAAACAAAAAATAAAGGACATAACTCGAAATTTTTGACCCAGAGGGATGGTACAGGAAGGGAGGAGGGAGGGGGGTTCAGGATGGGGAACATGTGTATAGCTGTGGCAGATTCATGTTGATGTATGGCAAAACCAATATAATATTGCAAAGTAATTAACCTTCAATTAAGATAAATAAATTTATAAAAAATAAATAAAAACTAAAAAAAGAAAGAAAAATGTCACTTTTAGAAGCAAATGCATTATAAAGAATCAATCACTTTAAAAAGAAGTATAAAGGTTAAAAGACAAAGTCTTAAAACCAGCTATCAGTGTAATGAGCAATTAAGGGACACGCAAAATGAAAAGATGCAAAATATGATACCAAAACCATAAACAGTGAGTGAAAACAATGGTCTCTCAGTTGTGTCCGACTCTTTGTGACCCCATGGACTGTAACCTGCCAGGCTCCTCTGTCCATAGTGTTCTCCAAGAAAGAATACTGGATTGATAGCCATTCCCTTCTCCAGGAGATCTTCTCAACCCAGGGATCAAATGTGGGTGTCCCGCATTGCAGGCAGATGCTTTACCATCTGAGCCACCAGGGAATCTCATAAAATGTGAGAAGAGGGTATAAAAATGTAGTGCTTTTAGAATGCATTAAAACTTAAGTGACAGCCTAAAATCAGTATATATATATATATATATATATATATATATATATGCATAAACCTCATGGTAACCACAAACTAAACACCTACCATAGATACACAGAAATTAAAAAGAAAGGTACCCAAACATAACTCTAGGGTAACTCAAACCATAATGAAAACCTCTAAAAGAAAAAATGAATAGAAAAGAACACAAAATCAATCAGAAAAAAAATGTCAATAAGTACAGATCTATCAATAATTGTTTTATAATATTCCAACTGAAGGAACAGTGTGGCTGAATGGATTAAAAACCCACAATCCATCTACAAAAATCCTACAAGAGACTCACTCTGGATCCAAAGACACACACAAATTGAAAGTTAAAAGATGGAGGAAGATATTCCATAAAATGAAAAAAAAAAAGAAATAATAATATTCAGATTAGAAGCAAATAGATTTTAAAACAAAGACTGTAACAGCAAACAAAGGGAATCACATAACAATGAAGGGGGCGATTAAAAAAGACAATATAACATGTGGAGTATTTAGGTACCCAACATAGGAACATCTACATTTTTAAAGCAAATACTAACTAATCTGAAGGGAAAAATAGACAATATAATAATAGTAGGGATTTCAACACCACACTTTTAAAAATGGATAGATCATCCAGACTGAAAATCATTGGACTTAAATTACAGTTTAGACCAGATGACTTTACCAAATGTTTAGAGAACATTCCATATGATGGGAAAAGGACAGGCTCTTCAACTAACAGTGTTAAAAAAAAAAAAAAAAAGGACAGCCATATGCAAAGAAAAGACATGGACAACTACTTTATATCAAACATAAAAATTAACACAGAGTGGATTAAAGACTTAGATGTAAGACTATAAACTATAAAAATCCCAGAAGAAAACATTGGTGATAAGTTCCCTTATGTGGGTTTTGATGATTTAATTGACCCCAAAAGCAAAGGTGTCAAGAAATAATCAACTACTAGGACTATATCAAACTAAATCACTTCTTCACAGCAATAGAACCATAAAGAAAATAAAAAAGCAAACTACTGAGTGGTAAAAAAAATCTATATTTGCAAATTTTACATCTGATTAAAAGCAAATATCACTAAAATATCACTAAAATAAAACAAACCATCCCTTTAAAACTTGGGCAGAATAACTGAATAGACATTTTTCCAAAAAAGATACACAGGTGGCCAACAGGTACATAAAAAGGTGTTCAACATCATTAATTATTAGGGAAATACAAACCAAAACCATAATGAGATAAATACTGTTTCATACCCATCTGAATGGCTATTATCAAAAAATAGAAAATAAGTGTTGGCAAGGATATGGGGAAAAGAGAACTCTTCTGCACTGTAAGTGGGAATACTGGAAAGACTCTGATCCTGGGAAAGACTGAAGGCAAAAGGAGAAGAGGGAGGCAGAGGATGACATGGTTAAATAGCATCACTGACTCAATGGACATGAATTTGAACAAACTCCAGGAGATAGTTTAGGATAGAAGAGCCTGGCTTGCTGCAGTACATGGGGTCACAAAGAGTTGGATATGACTTAGTGACTGAACAACAACAACAAATTGGTATTACCATATGAAAATCAGTGTGGGGCGTTCTGAGGAAATTAGAACTATTGTAAGATCCAACAATCTCACTTCTGGGAACACATCCTATGGTATGATAACATATAACAAACGTTAACAGATAACTTATCCTATTATCTTGAAGAGATAACTATACTCTCATGTTCATTGCAAACTTGCACAATAGCCAAGATATGGAAACAATCTAAGTGTTTGTCATCACATGAATGGATCAGTAATATATGATATATATGGGGCTTCCCTGTTAGCTGAGTTGATAAAGAATTGCCTGTATGAAATATATGAAATGCTATTCATCCTTTAAATAGGGTGGAATCCTGTATTTGAAACATCATGAATGAACCTTAAGACTAAATAAAATCAGCCAGAAAAAGACACCACTGTTTGGTATCACTTATATGTGGAGTTGACTTAAACAAAAACAAAAGTTAAACTCATAGAAACAGAGAGTAGAAAGTGGTTGCCAAGGGCTAATGGGAAAAAGAAATAGGAAGAGGTTGAAAAGGATACATATTTTCAGTTATAAGATAAATTAGGTCTTAAGATCTACTTATAGCATGCTGATTATAGCAGCTAACACAGCATTGTATATTTGAAATTTGTTAAGAGAGCAAAACTTAAATGTTTTCACCAAAAAAAAAAAAAAAAGTAAATACGAAATATGTGAGGTGATGGATTTGTTAATTAATTTGCTGATGCAATTATTGTATGGTTTACATTGTTGTTGTTCAGTCTCTAAGTCATGTCTTACTCTTTTGTGACCCCATGGACTGTGGCCTGCCAGTCTCCTCTGTCCATGGGATTTTCCAAGTAAGAATACTAGAGTGGGCTGCCATTTCCTCTTTGAATGGATCTTCCTAACCTAGGGAGAGTCTTTATCACTGGGCCACCATTCACAGTGTATGCATATATCAAATCATCACGTCATGTATTTTGAACATTTTATAACTATTTGTCAATTACATCTCAATAAAGTTGAAAAAATTAAATTACTAAAACCTTATTAGTCTACAGAAATACAAAAAATTATAAGCTTAACATAATATGGTAAAAATCTAAAACAAGACTATTTTAATCTTTTATGAATCAAATTATAATAGTATTTTATACACTTTAAGTATGTCACCAATGCATTGTATGATAAAGATATATTTGTTTGAAAATAAATTTATTTTCCTTACATATAACAAGTATATATTTTTTCAGTTTTGGCTTCCTTTTTCCATTTGATTGCAAAGATTTTATTTTGCTTAAATATGAAACCATTCAACAATATTCATCAGATATTTACTATGTGTCTGTCATCGCACTATGTGTTAGCACCAATTAGATAATTAAGGCATGCTTCAGCATCTGATATTTAGAACTGGGCAGTGTGAGAGTTAAGAATTATAATAATTGGTTTAAAAATTAAATTTTAACTTGAAGCCAAAAGTAATCAAACTCTCAGATTCGATTAAAGGGAAGGCCCATTCTGGTTAATGTGATTTTTATTAATTAAGAACTCATTAAGGAATAACTAGATGAAATCCTACACCATAACTTTCCAAATTAATTTAAATCTCTAATCACATTCTGTTCCTACCACTTGGGGCAAATACCAGGTTCTGATTTGCATCCACCTGTATTTTGACATTTCATGTCCCATTAGTCATTCTGCTGCTGTCTTTCCAAATGTTACTATGCCTAACTAAAATATATTACAATTTTATTTGTATATATAGGTGTGAGTTTGTGTGTACAATGCAAAATTACTTGAAGCTAACATTTATACAAGACTTATTTTAACCTGAAAAGAAAAAAAATAATCATCCATTTGCTTTAATCAATAATGTTGTTTATCTGCAAGGTAAAAGTTATAGGACTCAATAATCTAGAATCAACAATTGCTGAATTATTACAGGAACTTCATTATACACAACATGGGTCCAGGTAGGACGTTTCTTGAAGGTAGTGGTTATTTCTATTACCCATTCCACTGAGAAAGGGTTTAACCTAGGATAGAAAATAAAAACCAGTGAGGTAGATCTTAAACTGGTGCAGATGTGGAAGAGAATCAGGAGTTGAGAGGATGAAGGAGTATTCAATGTTAGCTGGACAATGAACTCACTTGGGAAGCTTTAAAAAAAGTTACTGTTACATGGGCCTCACCCTTCTGATATTATTGTTTAATTTGTCTTGAGTGCTGGTTGGCTGAGATTTTTAAAAGTAGTATCAGTGATTCCAATGTGCAGCCAGAGTTAAAAACTATTTAATGATTCCAGGAAGTGGCCACAGCATGGGAAAGACCAAGGATTGAAGGACATGTTTAAACACCTAAAAATATCGCAACTTGGGTCCAAGGAGACAGGAGGTAGCGGTGTGGAGAATGCAGGAAGAGGTCCCTTGCAGCAGGGGCAGAAGTGCGGCTGGGCAGGCTGGGGTCCAGAAAGAAGAGGCAGGACCTGCAGGTGAGCTGGAAGGGGCATTTCTGTTGAACAGACAGGCATCTCACGATTACCAGGTGCCAGGTTGATCCTGAACGAATTTCAGTCAGTTAGTATTAACTTTCTGTAGGTTATAATATACCACTACCCACAATAAGGACTTCCCTCATAGCTCAGTTGGTAAAGAATCCACCTGCGATGCAGGAGACCCTGGTTCGATCCCTGGATCGGGAAGATGCCCCAGAGGAGGGATAGGCTACCCACTCCAGTATTCTTGGGCTTCTCATGTGGCTCAGCTGGTAAAGAATCCAACTGTAATGCAGGAGACCTGGGTTCGATGCCTGAGTTGGGAAGATCCCCTGGAGAAGGGAAAGGCTACCCACCCCAGTGTTCTGGCCTGGAGAATGCCATGGACTGTATAGTCCATGGAGTCGCAAAAAGTCAGACACAACTGAGCGACTTTCACTTTCATCCACATGAAATAGTTTGCAAACCATTTAAAAGGTAAATTATAGCTAATTGGAGATGGTATCTAATAATGAATTCAGACTTATGAAATTTTCATTGAAATGTCTTGTCATTTCAGTATGGTAACAAATACTCCTTGCAAAGATAAAACAATGTAGTTTGGATATGCAATGACACATGTCTGAACAGCAGAGAAGGCAGTAAATTGTATATCTTAACTGAGGAATAATAAAAATGAGTGGGTAGAATTTTTAATGGGCAATTGTAATGTCAATTGGTTGTTACATTTGCTTTCACAAGGTAAACAAATCTATAATAAAAGTCTTTATTCTTTATCCTGATATTCACAGCTTAGATGAGGGGAGTATATACGGCCAGAAAGAAGAGACTGGAAAGAACATATGACTAGCTGGACAAAAGTTTTACAGCTGATTGCAGTATTAATAAACATGAAATGTCAAATAAAATCCCACAGGCATAGCACCAGATATCTGGGAAAAAGACATTAATATAGTGAAATAAATGGCTAAGTCAGGTGAATTGTCATCAATGTTGCTGTTTAAATGGCAGTAAGAAGATATTTTATCTTGAGGAGAAAAGCTTACAAATAGTGAAAATTTCTTGGTTGTTTACCCAGCATGTTTCCCAATGTCCAGCTCCTCCTAAGTACTGAGAATTACCTTCTATTAGCTTTCTTTACCCCACATTTCTTGAGTGCTTCAGATGAAACTGACATGACCCAAGTATAAGTGGTGGGCCTAGCTTTACTAAAGGCAAATAAGGATTATGCTGTCCAGTTCTCCATGGAATTTGATTTAGAAAAAGTGGTTGGAGTCCATATATATATACATACACACACACACACACACATATATATATATATATACATAAAATTGGTTCTTGTCCTCAATAATTTGTTCAGGGGAAGCCATATAATATTTATGTAAGGAAATTGTGCTAAAGATTCCATGTTATGCAGTGCCATTAAATTTCTTTAAACACCTATACCAGAGACGATCTTGTTCCCTGTATGGATGTGTAGCTTAGAATCGCTGTAGCCATTTTGAAAGCCTGTGGAAATTTGTGTGTGGAGGAAGTCTGAAACACAGTAGAACTTTGTGAGTTCATCCTGGGAAAAAACCCCTCCAATACTCATACTTCCTTTTTGACTTTCCCCAGCTGCAAAGAGTAGACTAAAATAGTTAATGGTTAGAGAAGTGAGGGAAAGACAAAACAAAGGAAAATCATTAGAATAAGAAAAATGTAAAAGTTTAAACAAAAGTTCCACAATAAAACAGAATCATAGAACTCCTAGCTCTTCCTCAACGGATATACATAATAATCTGACCCAATCTTTGAGTTGTTCTATAGAAGTTAAGATACCTATCCAGTGGAGAATGTTGAGTATATGCTAACCACAAGAACACAGACTGCAGACTGGGTGGAACTAGAAGGTGATGATTAAGATTCCCAAAACATCATCTTGTTACAACACCATCAACCTATCAGAAGAAAGTGTTGGGTTACACTCTGTAACCCTCACCTTAAATTTTGCTTTTAAAAAATCCTTCCCTGAAAGCAAAGAGGGAGTTTGGGTCTTTTGCTCATGAGCTGTCCATTCTCCTTGCTGGTGCCCAGCAAATAAATGCTGTACTTTCCTTCTCTCCTATTCAGTGTCACAGACTGACTTGGTCGCATGTTGGACAAGCTGATCCATGTTCGGTTTGGTAATAACCTGACTTTATAAAAATGTACAGCAGAGATTCCCCTGACATTCCCATAAAAGTGAAAGTAAAAGCTCCTTAATCTTGTCCAACTCTTTGCAACTCCAAGAACCGAACTGTAGCTTGCCAGGCTCCTCTGTCCATGCAATTCTCCAGGTAAGAATACTGGAGTAGGTAGTAGCCATTCCCTTCACCAGGGGATCTTTCCAGCCCAGGTATCAAATCCAGGTCTCCTGCATTGCAGGAGGATTCTTTACTGTCTGAGCCACCAGGGAAGCCCAAGAATACTGCAGTGGGTAGCCATTCCCTTCTCCAGGGGATCTTGTCATCCCAGGAATTGACTTGTGGTCTCCTGCATTGCACGTGGATTCTTTACCAGCTGAGTTACCAAGGAAGCCCCCTAACATTCCTCCTGAGCTAAACTTTTAAAGCATGGACCTTCCAGGCATATGCGTTGATAGGTCTTTATTGTCTAAGTTATTTTTAATTGGTTTGTCTGACACTTGAAATAACAACCAAACAAATACTAAAAATTGTTTCAGGGAAAAGCAAATTTTGACTCCCTGTTGGATCTATTTATTTGACTTTTTTGTTGTTGTTGTTGTTGATTTTGTTATTATAATCATACATAATGGCCTGATTAAAAGAATCCTACCTTTCTGCCTTTTAAACTAAAGTGCTTTTGTTCAGAATCCTGTCCACCTGTAGTTGGCAGGAGAAGGAAGAAATTAATACATCCCATGCTTGAAGCTTACCAATCTAGGAAATAGTTGCAAGATTAATGACCTTTTTACTTTGTTTCCTTACCTCCCCCATTTTTAATCTATAAAAGAACCTGGCATCCAGACCCTGATAAGATAGTTATTTTGAGACATGAGTCTGCCATATTCTTGGTCAGCCAGCTTTCTGAATAGTCTTATCCCTTGCCTCAACTCCTCAACTCCAAATCACTGGCCTGTCACAAAGCAAACAGAGTGAGCTTGGACTTAGTAACAAAATGACACCTAAGCAATCTAAGGAAAAGCAGTAGAGTTCATGGTTATGACTGCCTACTTCCAAATTCTCTCACTCTACTATGTCTGCCTTATAGATTTCTTTTCTGGACAATCCTACCATAACTCAATTTCTCAACAAATTGAGTATTTGATGTATTTTCCTCTTTTGCTAACACACTACCATAGAATTATTGTTTTATGAATAAAACATAACACCTATCACTTCTTCTCAATTCAAGTCCTAGTCCACAGTTATAGGCATGTCCTAATCCAAACCAGGCAATGCTACTTTTGAAGAGACTTTCATTTTTTCAAAATGTGTTATTCTTCTTTTCGTGAAGTTTAATTTGAAAATAATCCTTAGGTGCTCAACAAGAAGAAATTTCTTATTTGCAAAGTAATAAACATTTTGAGCATTGCAATATTTTACTCTTTCAACCAATACACTGAGTTTTTATATTTTTTTAAAGCAAATATGAAGAGTAAATCAAGATTATAATAAGGCTGAATTAGGTTTCTTTGGGCTTCCCTGGTAGCTCAGCTGGTAAAGAATCTGCCTGTAATGCAGGAGACCCCGGCTCAAATTCTGGGATGGAAAGATACCCTGCAGAAGGAATAGGCTACCCACTTCTGTTTTCCAGGGCTTCCATAGTGGCTCAGTTGGTAAAGAATCCACCTGCAATGCAAGAAACCTGGATTCTTTCCTTAAGACACAATAATAGTTCAATGAGTACCTGTTGGATTCAGAGATCTATAATGGGGTATAGAAATAAAGAAGTTTCTCATACTACTTTCAAAACTTGGATACAGTTGTTGTGAACTTCATGAAACAGTTTTATCAGTTTAAATTTCATTGTAATATATCCACATTTTTCTGTTGTCCTGACCTTCTTGGTTGGGGGTGAAACTCATTGAAGTGTATTCTCAGCTTGCAATCAAATAGCAATCAGATTTAGAAAAGCACATTGGCAAATTATCGAGTGTTTGCAAAACTATCATTATGTTAAAGGAGGTACGTTTGCAGTTTTACAACTTGAACCAGGTTGCCAAAATTGTTTAAAAGTGAAGGATGCCATCCAGGGATGCATTATTTACAGGAGTTGTGAAGGCATTAGAAAAACAGGCTTGAAGTGCTGCATTTGCATTAAAGCACAGTTTTACTGCCACACAAATAGTGCCTCTCTTGAAATGGAAACTGTTAATAAATCTAGCACTTTATAGCTTTCATTGTAAAAAGCTTTTTGAGGGGGAGAGGGGTCATTCTGCCTTGATGGAACAGCACTATCATTGTTCAGCTACAGCAAATGGAAGAATGACTAGGGAATCATCAATGCACTAGTAATGTTTCAGATTGATGTGTTTTATCACCCCTGGAACTTGGATGAAACCCTCCTGGTCTTTTTAAATACTCTTTCTTGGAAGCTGAACTTCAAAATGTCCCTTTCATGTGAAAAGAATTTAAAGAGACTTTAGAGTCTGGGTACATCAGCCATGGCAGTGTGGTACCCAGCAGTCTTGACATCTGCACAGGCCTTCTGTGTCCCTGGTAGCTTCCCTGCCACTGTTGGAAACATGTCATTATCGTCAGATGATCCTCCATGTGGAAAAGCCTAGAGTAAAGCAGCTTCTGCCTCGTTAAGACAAGTGTTTCCAACTAATGCACAGTAAAAATTACAGTGGCCATGGAAGTTTACAAGACTATTTGAAGCAAATTATAGACTCTCCTGCCCAGTAAAATAGAAACATAATTTCTACAAATATTTAGTTTTAATATAAAAAATCTTTTCAAACTAAACATATGAGAATTCAATAAGTACCAACGTGGGAAAATAATAATTCCCCTGAATAACTTCTTTGCTTCCTAAGGTATAATTGATCTTATACAAAATCAGTCAGAAGCTAAAGCTGGCAAAACCCAACAACTTAACCTGAGATAAATGACAGTCTGCATTATAATATTCCCTTTATAGTACATAGAAAACAATTTCTGAAATATTTTGTATTTTTCTTTTTTTTCTGTTCAGCAATAACCACAGACATATACGACCAGACTGTCAGGAAAACAATAAAGCTAGCTACTCATCATTTCTTCAGGTCTTTTGGTTCCTGTTCCTCTCAGAGTTTTAAATATTCATATATAAAAGAGACTAATGATAAAAGTGATGACTTCATTTTCATGAATACAGTTTTTAATAAAATAAAAATAACTTACAGATACTAGTTAAATATATTTTGCTGAGTTCTTCTGGTTTGTGTAAGAATGAACTTTGTGTTACTGAGTCCTGTCAGAAGCTAAGATCCTGCCCAAAAAAGAAAACATTAAAAAACAGTGAGACACCAGGACGGTGGAGGAGTAGGTGGATGTGGAGTACATCTCCCTCCAGGGATACATCAGGAATACACCTTCAGACACAGAAGTTCAGGGAGAACACCAGCTGAGAGCTGACAGGAGTACCTGACCAGTGGAAAAAGAATATATCGAACCACAAAAAACTTGGTAGGATGCAGGAACTAGGGGGAAAACCAGGACGGTTACTAGGACTAGACCTGCCCTTGGTGGGTGGGGGACCTGAAGCAGGGGTCCAATCCCCACATCAGGACAACTGTGTGGGTCAGAGGAGAAACATTTAAGGCTCAGAGTGAAACAGCTGATCTGTGGCAGCCTAAATGGAATGAGAATTGACAGTCATTGCTGCAGCCATACATGTCCTGGACAGGGACACAAGTCCCCTAGAAGGGACAGCAGCTGGGAGCTGGAGTTTAGGGATTGTGGCACAATCCCTGGGCGAGGGCTTCTGTTGACTGTGGAGAGATGGACTGAGTGGATGTGAGGGAGCAAACTGTGGTGGGAAATGCTGGTGGAGGAAAACCAGGCAGACAAGGAGGCAAGGTGATACTGCTGAGTCACGTGTAGCGGGTGGAGCCATCACCATAGACTCTCTCCCCTCACAGGCCAGTGTTGGCAGCTGAACAATAGACAGGCTGGCCCATCAAACACCTGATGCCGAACTACAGGAGGACCCCACCCAGGGTACTCCTTTAAGTACCTGATGTGCCAAACAACAGAGAAGGATCCCAGGCAAGGGAGTCCTCTAAGTGTCTGAACAGGAAGAGGTACAGAAAAAAAAAAAAAAAAAAAACTGGCCAAAGACGCCTTCTCATCGCCAGCTACAAGAGGCTTGAAAAAAAGACTCTGATAGGGCCGAAACTCCTGCAGTGGAGGCAGTCCATGTCCCTGCACACTTGGTGCTGCCAGGGTCCCCTCAAGCCAAGCAGCTGCGCCACCTTCACGCTCAACCTTTACTGGGACAGAGCTGTCCCAGGCAAAAAAAAAGGCTTGCATCTATGCAAGCAGGGTTGCTTTAGTCATATCCAACTCTGCGACCCTGTGGACAGTGGCCTACTAGGCTTCTCTGTCAGGGAGGGGGGTTCCCCAGGCAAGAATACTGGAGCATATTGGCCAATACTGGTTGCCACACCCTTCTAGAGCACTTTATTTCCTGCTGCCCTAGCCACCAACTCCCCTGAGTACCTGGTGCTGCCAGAACCTCTACAACCCAAGCAGCTGTACCACCTTCACACCTGACCTTCAGAGGGGCAAAACCAAGTCCTCCAGGGCAGCCTCAGGAGCAAACCCCAGTAGACCACCCACATTAAGAAGTGGAAATAAAACCACAATTGAAACCCAGGGGCAATGTGGCTATGGAGGAAGACCCAAAAACTTCCCATCAGCTGTATAAGCTGCAGATTAAATCCACACGATCACTAAGCAGACTTGCTATCTATGGAATGTATATAAGGACCCTGATAGCTCCCACAAAAGAAAACACACTATGTCTACTAGTCGTGGGTATTGGAGGCAAGAACACACAGAAGTAGGACCAGATTAGAACCTCAGCTGCCCCCACAACAGGTCCAGAGATCAGCACAGTGTTGGAGGGCATCCTAGGGACGTCAGGCGGACTGTGACTCCCAGCGAGGGAAAGGACTCTGACAGCAGTGACTCAAGAAAAAACATTTATTATTATGTTTTCACATGTTCTACAGATTCTTTCGGATTTGGATTTTTTTTTTTTTTTTTTTACTGTTTTCTTTTCTTTTTTTTTTCCTCCGCCCCTCTCTGCTGTAGTTGTCGATTTTATTGGCACTATGAAATCTAATTAAGCTTCTGAGCTGTTTTTTTTTTCCTCAGTCACATTTTTTATTGCTGTTATAACCCCCTGCTTCTACATTGGGCTTTTGCAGTTCTGTGGAGTTTTCCTTTAATTTTTATTTCATTTATCTCTTTTTGAATTTTAATTATAAATAATCTTTAATGTACATAAATCTTATCTACTTCGATTAAACTTTGCATAACTATTTTCTTTCCTTTCCTCTCAAACATATTTGTTAGTTTTGTTTTCACTGATTTATTCCCCACTTGGCACCCCTTGCTTTAGTTCTGTTTTCCAGTCTGTGGTTTACTTAGTTTTGTTCTTTATTTGTAGATATAATTTTTGGTTTCCTTTGTTCATTGGGTCAATCTATTATACTTTATTATTGTTGGACTGTTTTGATTTTGCTTATGGGTTATATGTATATATTTATATTCAGTCACACATTTTATTGTTGTTATAAACCTCAACTACTACGTTGGGCTTCTGCAGTTCTGTGGAGTTTTCCTGTATTTTTACTTTTGTTATCTTTCATTTTTCTTTTTTAAAATTTTAACTTTGAATTTTTAAAAATCAATTCTATTTTTTCTACATTTATTCCTTTCTTTGCTTTTCCTATTGTACTTTTCCCCTTGCAGTTAATCTTTAATGAATATAAATGTTTCTCTGACACTATTTAACCTTGCATATCTATTATTTCTTTCTTTCCTTTCCTCTCCATATTTATTGGTTCTGTTTTCATTGCTTTATCTCCCACTAGGAACTTTGCCTTAGTTTTGTTTTCCAGTTGGCAATTTCGTTTTTGTAGACATAATTTTTTATTTCCTTTGTTCGCCAGATAAATCTACTGTATTTTATTTTTTAAAAACTTTTGATTTTGCTTATGGGTATATATGTATAAGTGTTTATTCTGTTATTTTAATTATTGTTTGCCTGACTTTACAACTGCTATTTGCCTGGAGTTCACCTTTGGTTTCTCATTTTTGGGTATTTGTTTTAATTTCAGTTAATGCCATAACAAGCCACTTGGAGGATCTCCGTTCCTTACCAGAAATCAAACCCTGGGACTTTGGAGTGGGAGCACCGACTCCAAGACACTAGACTACCAGAGAACTAACCATCAGTTCAGCTCAGTCGATCAGTCATGACTATTTGTGAACCCATGGACTGCAGCAAGCTAGGCCTCCCTGTCCATCACCAACCCCTGGAGTTTATGCAAATTAATGTCCATTGAGTCGGTGATGACATCCAACCATCTAATCCTCTGTCATCCCCTTCTCCTACTGTCTTCAATCTTTCCCAGCATCAGGGTCTTATCAAATGATTCAGCTCTTTGCATCAGGTGGCCAAAGTATTGGAGATTCAGCATCAGTCCTTCCAAAGAATATTCAGGATTGATTTCCTTTAGGATGGACTGGTTGGATCTCCTTTCAGTCCAAGGGACTCTCAAGAGTCTTATCCAACAACACAGTTCAAAAGTATCAATTCTTTGGCACTCAGCTTTTTTTATATTCCAACGCTCATATGCATACATGACTACTGGAAAAACCATAGCTTTTACTAGAAGGACTTGTGTTGGCAAAGTAATGTCTCTGCTTTTGAATATGCTGTCTAGGTTGGTCATAACTTTTCTTCCAAGGAGCAAGCATCTTTTAATTTCATGGCTGCAATCACCATCTGCAGTGATTTTGGAGCACACAACCCCGCCCCCTGGCCCACCCACCCCCCCCCCAAAAAAAAAGAAAAAAAAAAAGAAAAGACTGTCACTGTTTCCACTGTTTTCCCATCTATTTGCCATGAAGAGATGGGGACAGATGCCATGATCTTAAGTTTTCTGAATGTTGAGTTTTAAGCCAACTTTTTCAGTATCTTCTTTCATTTTCATCAAGAGGCTCTTTAGTTCTTCTTTGCTTTTTGCCATAAGGGTCGTGTCATCTGAGTATCTGAGGTTAATGATATTTCTCCCAGCAATCTTGACTCCAGCTTGTGCTTTATCTAGTCCAGAATTTCTCACGATGTACTCTGTATATAAGTTAAATAAGCAGGGTGACAATATACAGCCTTGACATACTCCTTTCACAGTTTGGAACCAGTCTGTTTTTCCATGTCCAGTTCTATCTGTTGCTTCTTAGGAAGCAGGTCAGGTGGTCCGGTATTCCCATCTCTTGAAGAATTTTTCATAGTTTGTGTGATCCAAACATAGGCTTTGGCAAAGTCAATAAAGCAGAACTAGATGTTTTTCTGGAACTCTCTTGCTTTTTCAATGATCCAACAGACGGTAATTTGATCTCAATTCCTCTGACTTTTCTAAGTCCAGCCTGAACACCTGGAACTTCATGGTTTAGATACTGTTGAAGCCTGGCTTGGAGAATTTTGAGCAATACTTTGCTAGCATGTGAGATGAGTGCAATCATGTAGTAGTTTGAGCATTCATTGGCATTGCCTTCCTTTGGGATTGGAATGGAAACACCTTTTCCAGTCCTGTGGCCACTGCTGAGTTTTCCAAACTTGCTAGCATACTGAGTGCAGCACTTTCACAGCATCATCTTTTAGGATTTGAAATAGCAAAACTGAAATTCTATCACCTCCACTAGCTTTGTTCATAGTGATACTTCCTAAGGCCCACTTGACTTTGCATTCCAGGATGTCTGGCTCTAGGTGAGTGATCACACAATCATGATTATCTGGATCGTGAAGATCTTTTTTTGTATAGTTCTTCTGTGTATTGTTGCCACCTCTTCTTAATATCTTCTGCTTCTGTTAGGTCCATACAATTTCTGTCCTTTATTGTGCCCATCCCATGAACTAACCATAGGGAGTATCAAATAGTGAGAACTCCTACAAAGGAAAGCACTTGAATTTAAGACTCAGCATCACTCAACTACCAGAAAGATCCTGTTCAGCACACCTCATGTAAACAACAAACAAAACAAAAATGCAAAGCCAATCATCAGCAGACAGGATTACCATTGCATTCATCCTGGCCTATAGGAGAAAAAAAAAAAAAAAAAACAGAAAAACTCAGCAGAAATCACAGTTTCCATCTTAGAAATCACAGAAATACAACCTTAGGAGGGTGGAAACCAAAAGGAAGAATTCAACCTTGAAGCCTGGGAAAAGGAGACCTCAAACACAGTTAAGTTAAAAATAATAATAATGAAAAGGCAGAGAAATACTATATAAATGAAGGAACAAACTAGAAACACAGAAGTCCAAATAAATGAAGAGGAAATAGGCAAACTACCTGAAAAGAATTCAGAAAAATGATGATCAAAAACCATGAGAACAGAACAGAGAAAATGCAAGAATCAACTAAGAAAGTCCTAGAAGAATTGAAGAATAAACATAGAGACAACACAATTACTGAAATTAAAAATACTTTAGAAGGTATCAATAGAAGAATATGTGAAGCAGAAAAACGAATCTGTGAGCTGGAAGATAAAATAGTGGACATAACTTCTGAAGAGCAGAATAATGTAAAAACACTTAAAATAACTGAAAATAGTTTCATAGACCTCTGCGCCAATATCAAGCACAGCAACATTTGAATTATAGCAGATCCAGAAGAAGAAGAAGAGAAAAAGAACGGGTATGAGAAAATTTTTGAAGTGATATAGTTGAAAATGTCCCCAACATTGAAAAGGAAATAGTCAATGAAGTCGAAGAAGTGCAAAGAGTTCCATACATGGTAAACTCAAGGAGAAAAATATCAAGACACATAATAATCAAACCAGTAGAGACTAAACAGAAAGAAAGAATATTAAAAGGAGACATACGGACTGAAAGTTGGAGGAAGAAAAAATATATTCTATGCAAATGGGAAGCAAAAGAAAGCTGGAGTAGCAACCCTCATATCAGACAAAATAGACCTTAAAATAAAGAAGATTACAAGAGAACAGGAAGGACACTACATAATGATCAAGGGATCAATCTAAGAGGAAGACACAACAATTATAAACATCTATGCAACCAATATAAGAGCACTTCAATACATAAGATAAACACTAATAGACATAAAACGAGATATTGACAGTAACACAATAATAGTAGGAGACTTTAATACCACATTCACACCAATGGATAGATTATCAAAACAGAGAATTAATCAGGAAACACAAGTCTTAAATGCTACAGTAGATAAGGTGAATCTCATTCATATATTCAGGACATTCCTTTCAAATGCAGAATACACCTTCTTTTCAAGTGCACATGGAACATTACCCAGGATAGACCACATCTTGGGTTACAAATCAAACCTCAGTAAATTTAGGAAAATTGAAATAATATCAAGTATCTTCTCTGAGCACAACACTGTAAGACTAGATATCAATTGCAAGAAAAAAATCCTAATAAATACAAACACATGAAAATTAAACAAAACATTTCTAAATAACCAACAGGTTACTGAAAAATCAAAAGGAAAATGAGAAAATTCCTAGAAACAAATGACAATGAAAACATGACAAGTTAAAACCTATGAAAGTGAAAGTGAAGTCACTCATTTGTGTCCAACTCTTGTGACCACATGGACTGTAGCCTACCAGGCTCCTCTGTCCATGAGATTTTCCAGGCAAGGGTATTGGAGTGGGTTGCCATTTCCTTCTCCAGGGAATCTTCCTAACCCAGGGATCAAAGCCAGGCCTCCCACATTGTAGGCAGACACTTTACCATCTGAGCCAAGGAAGTGGGATGCAGCAAAAACAGTTCTAAGAGGAAAGTTTATAGTAATAAATTCTACCTCAAGAAACAAGAAAAACACTGAATAGACAACCTAACTTTACACCTAAAGCAATTGGAAAAAGAAGAAGAAAAAGAAAAAAAAATAATTAGTAGAAGGAAAGAAATCATAAATATCCAAGCAGAAATAAATGAAAAAGAAATGAAGGAAAGAATAGTAAAGATTAATAAAACTGAATTCTGGTTATTTGAGAAGATAAACAAAATTGACACACCTATAGCCAGACTTATCAAGAAAAATAGAGAGAAGAATCAAAGAAAATTAGAAATGAAAAAGGATAGGTTACAACAGACAATGCAGAAATACATAAGGATTATAAGAGACTATTATGAGCAACTATAGGGCAATAAAATGGATAGCCTGGAAGAAATGGACAGATACTTACAAAAGTTCAATCTTTCAAGACTGAACTAGGAAGAAATAGAAATCATGAACAACCCAATTACAAGCACTGAAAATGAAGCTGTGATCAAAAATTTCCCAAAAAACAAAAGCCCAGGACCAGATGGCTTCACAGGATAATTCTATCGAACATTTAGAGAAGAGATCATGCTAATCCTTCCAAAACTCTTTCAAAAAATTGCAGAGGAAGGAACACTTCCAAACTCATTCCACGAGGCCACCATCACCCTGATACCAAAACCAAAGACAACACACACATACACACACACACACACACACACACACACACACACACAAAGAAAACTACAGGCCAATATCACTGATGAACATAGATGCAAAAACCTTCAACAAAATTTTAGCAAACAGAATTCAGCTACATATCAAAAAGTTCACACACCATGATCAAGTTGGGTTTATTCCAGTGATGCAAGGATTCTTCAATATATGCAAATCAATCAATGTGATACACCATATTAACAAATTGATAGATAAAAACTATATGATAATCTCAATAGATGCAGAAAAAGCCTTTGACAAAATTCAGCACCCATTTATAATTACAACTCTTCAAAAAACAGGCATAGAAGAAACCTTCCTCAACATAGTAAAGGCCATATATGATAAGCCTACAACAAACATTATTCTCAATGGTGAAAATCTGAAAACATTCCCTGGATCAAAAACAAGACAAGGGTATCCAGTTTCATCAGTTTCAACGTGGTTTTATAAGTCCTACTTACAGCAATCAGAGAAGAAAAGAATCCAGATAGGGAAAGAAGAAGTAAAATCTCATTGTTTGCAGATGACATGAAACTATATATAGAAAACCCTAAATATAGTATCAGAAAATTATTAGAGCTAAGCAGTGAATTTAGCAAAGTTTCAGGATACAAAATCAATATGCAGAAATCACTTGCATTTCTATATACTAACAATGAAAAATCAGAAAGAGAAATTAGGAATAGATTCCATTCACCATTGCAACAAAAAATAAAATATCTAGGAATAAACTTACATAAGGAAACAAAAAAACTGTACACAGAAAATTATAAGGCATTAATGAAAGAAATCAAAGACAACAGAAACAGATGGAGAGATAGTCCATGTTCCTGGGTAGGAATAATCAATATTGTGAAAATGACTATCCTATCAAATACACACTACAGATTCAATGTGATTCCTATCAAATTGCCAATGACATTCTTCACAGAACTAGAATAAAAATTTCACAACTCATAAGGAAACACAAAAGACTAAAAATAGTCAAAACAGTCTTCAGAAAGAAGAGTGGAGCTGAAGGAATCAAAATTCCTGACTTCAGATTATACTACAAAACCAGTCACCAAGACAGTATGGTATGGCACAAAAACATAAATAAAGACCAATGGAAGAAGACAGAAAGCCCAAAAATAAACCCATGAACCTATGGGTAACTTAGTTTTGACAAAGAAGTCAAGAGTATACAATGGGGCAAAGACAGCCTCTTCAATAAATGGTGCTGGGAAAACTGGCTAGCTACATGTACAAGAATGAAATTAGAACACTTCCTAACACCATACACAAAGATAAACGCAAAATGTATTAAAGACCTATATGTAAGATCAGAAACTATAAAACTTTCAGAGGAAAACATAGGCAGAACACTTGATGACATAAATCAAAGCAAGATATTCCAAGACCCAGCTCCTAGAGTAATGGAAATAAAACCAGAAGTAAACTAGTGGGACCTGATTAAACATAAAAGCTTTTGTATAGCAAAGAAAAGTATAACTAAGGTGAAAAGATATCCTTCAGAATGGGAGAACAT
Source organism: Oryx dammah (assembly GCF_014754425.2). NCBI lineage: Eukaryota > Metazoa > Chordata > Mammalia > Artiodactyla > Bovidae > Oryx > Oryx dammah. The sequence goes on from NW_024070201.1 coordinate 9,478,931, forward strand.
AATAGCAAATGAAACAGCTGACAAAGTATTAATTTCCAAAATATATAAGCAGGTCATACAACTCAATATGAGAAAAACAAACAACCCAATCAAAAAGCGGGAAAAAGACATAAACAGACATTTCTCCAAGGAAGATATACAGGTGGCTAACAAACACATGAAAAGATGCTCAGCATTGCTCATTATTAGAGAAATGCAAATCAAAAATGCAATGAGATATCATTTCATACCAGTCATAATGGCCATCATCAAAAAGTCTACAAACAATAAATGCTGGAGAGAGTGTGGAGAAGAGGGAACACTCTTGCACTGTTGGTAGAAATGTAAATTGAAACAGCCAATATGGAAGATGATATGGAGATTCTTTATAAATCAAGGAATAAAACCACCATATGACCCAGCAATCCCACTTCTAGGCATATACCCTGAGGAAACCAAAACAGAAAAACACACATGTATCCCATCCTTCACTGAAGCACAATTTACAATAGCAACCTAGATGTCCATCAACAGATGAATGGATAAAGAAGCTGTGATACATATACACAATGGAATACTACTCAGCCAATAAAAAGAATGCATTTGAGTCTGTTCTAATGAGGTGGATGAACCTAGAGCTTATTACACAGAGTGAAGTAAGTCAGAAAGGGAAAGATGAATATCGTATTCTAACACATAGAAAGGCAATACCAAAGAATGCTCAAACTACCGCACAATTGCACTCATCTCACACACTAGTAAAGTAAGGCTCAAAATTCTCCAAGCCAGACTTCAGCAATACATGAACCGTGAACTTTCAGATGTTCAAGCTGGTTTTAGAAAAGGCAGAGGAACCAGAGATCAAATTGCCAACATCCACTGCATAATGGAAAAAGCAAGAGAGTTCCAGAAAAATATCTATTTCTGCTTTATTGACTATGCCAAAGCCTTTAACTGTGTGGATCACAATAAACTGTGGAAAATTCTGAAAGAGATGGGAATACCAGACCACCTGACCTGCCTCTTGAGAAATCTGTATGCAGGTCAGGAAGCAAAAGTTAGAACTGGACATGGAACAACAGACTGGTTCCAAATAGGAAAAGGAGTACATCAAGGCTGTATATTGTCACCCTGCTTATTTAACTTCTATGCAGAGTACATCATGGGAAACACTGGACTGGAAGAAGCAAAAGCTGGAATCAAGATTGCTGGGAGAAATATCAATAACCTCAGATATGCAGATGACACCACCCTTATGGCAGAAAGTGAAGATGAACTAAAGAGCCTCTTGATGAGAGTGAAAAAGGAGAGTGAAAAAGTTGGCTTAAAGCTCAACATTCAAAAAACAAAGATTATGGCATCCAATCCCATCACTTCATGGGAAATAGATAGGGAAACAGTGGAAACAGTGGGTGACATTATTTTGGGGGGCTCCAAAATCACTGCAGATGGTGAGTGCAGCCATGAAATTAAAAGACGCTTACTCCTTGGAAGAAAAGTTATGACCAACCTAGATAGCATATTCAAAAGCAGAGACATTACTTTGCCAACAAAGGTCCATCTAGTCAGGCTATGGTTTTTCCAGTGGTCATGTATGGATGTGAGAGTTGGATGTGAAGAAGGCTGAGCGTGGAAGAATTGATGCGTTTGAACTGTGGTGTTGGAGAAGACTCTTGAGAGTCCCTTGGACTGCAAGGAGATCCAACCAGTCCATTCTGAAGGAGATCAGCCCTGGCATTTCTTTGGAAGGAATGATGCTAAAGCTGAAACTCCAGTACTTTGGCCACCTCATGAGAAGAGTTGACTCATTGAAAAAGACTCTTGATGCTGGGAGGGATGGGGGCCAGGAGGAGAAGGGGATGACAGAGGATGAGATGGCTGGATGGCATCACTGACTCAATGGACGTGAGTCCGAGTGAACTCTGGAAGTTGGTGATGGACAGGGAGGCCTGGCGTACTGCGATTCATAGGGTCGCAAAGAGTTGGACACAACTGAGCGACTGAACTGAACTGAACTGAACACATTTATGTGTAATCTAGAAAAGTGTTACTGAATAATTTATATACAGGGCAGCAATTGAGAAACAGACATAGAGAATAGACTTATGGACATGGAGAGAGGGAAGGAGGGGGGAGATGTATAAAAAGCGTAACATGGAAACTTACATTACCATATATAAAATAGATAACCAACTGGGAAATTGCTGTATGTCTCAGGAAACTGAAACAGTGGCTCTGTCTCAACCTAGAGGGGTTGGGTGGGGAGGAAGATGGGAGAGAGGTTCAAAAGGGAGGGGATAAATGTATTCTTATGGCTGATTGATGTTGCAGTTTGACATAAAACAACAAAATTATGTAAAGCAATTATCCTTCAATTTAAAAATAAATTAAAAAAAAAACTGAAGAAATCTATATTATTTTTAGACTTCCTGCCTTTCCTTGTCTTGTGACCAGCATATGTTAGAGTTAATGTTAAGTCAACTGGCTATTCATAAAATCGTACATGAGATGAAAAGTGGATATGAAGGAAAAGAGCAAATAAATGATCTAAAGCACATGCAGGTACTTGTTATCTTTAGTCTCAAAATACCTGAAAAAAAAAAATAAGAAGAACTCCTACAGCTGTATATTATTTCATATCAGAGCTATGAAATTTAGAATTGGTGGTGCTGACTTACAAAAACGTGCAATGTGAAACTGTGAATTAAGTTTTCTTTGGGTCAAAGTGGAGGACTACATAGATAGCTTGAGAAACTGCTCCAAAGAGGTGGAGGAGAATATCAGTATATATGTGAGTTTGGTGGAGGGGGAGTACATGCAATCAAGAATGCATATTTTTTGCAGGTTTCTGTTAGTCATGAGGAGCAGATGTCACCATGAAGGATTCTAGTGCTTTTCCAGATACAAGGAGACATATGAATTTGCTTCTGAAAATATCTGTCTGAACAGATGTTCTGCACTTTTCCCTAAAGTACAGAGTGCCTCATTTCTGCTCTCCACCCTGAATTCTTTTGAGGGGTTGTTGAAAATAAGCAGCTGCAATAGCACATGATTTAATCCTTGTAGAGGTAGATGGCAAGTGCCCATAGCAAATTCAAGTCTGCAGTTGACAGTGGCTTCCAATCTTTATTCAACAACAAAAGTCTCTTTAATTACGTTTTGCTATCCCTCTGCATCCTCATTTCTCTGACAGATTTCACTTCCAGGTAATAATTATTTTCTGTAAAAGCTAAAAAGTCAAAAAAAGGTTGTTTACCATCCAGTTTCTTCAGTGGCTGTGTCTGGGCTTTCTCAGGTGGCAAGACTGCTAGCTCAAGTTTCACATGTTCTGGGAGGAAGCTATCACCTTTCTGATCCTAGTTATTAACAAGAGGAGAATACATGAATCATGCTTAGCCAAGCACTGGACTCTCACAGCAAGGATCTATACACAGTGTCTCTGAGCATCAGAAAATTCTGAAGACAAATTTTAAATCCTTACTGCCAACTTCAAGCTTGGTTTCCCTTTGTATTTTGTAGAGACTAAGATCCACTTCTCCCTCAATCCCATAGGGTTATATCAAACGGGTGTGTGTATCATCTTCAAACTTCAGGTACCCCTACTGCCCAAATGAGGAGCTTAGCCTTGTGTCCCTACCTTTTCATGAAAATAATTGCTCTAGTTAGTCATTATTTCTAATATATTGGACCGCCAAAAAGGTTGAGAACCACTGTCCTAAAGCTAAATAAATGAGCCCTAAGAAAAAAAAATAAAGACATAGGATTCATAAATAATAGGAGCCATATGAAGTTTCTATCTGAGAAACTTGACTGTGCTCTTTTGTCAGTGAAAAAGGGAACACTATATCATGTAAAAGTTATGCAGAAAAGCACACTTAAAAAATACCGTGGAAGAGGAAAAAGACTTCTTCTGCCTAATCTTGAGAATCAAAATTTCTTTGTCACTATCCTACTGAAAATCTATCAAGGTATATCCATTGCTTTTAGAATGAAATTCATATTTCTTAATGTGAAATTAAGCTGTATATTATGTTTTGTTTTGATTTTTTCATCTAAATAACCCCCACTGGTTTTCATTAGTTTTTTAAAAAATTAAATTTATTATTTTAATTGGAGGCTAATTACTTTACAATACTCTATTGGTTCTGCCATACATCAACATGAATCTGCCACGGCTGTACACATGTTACCCATCCTGAACCCTCTTCCCACCTCCCTCCCCATACCATCCCTCTGGGTCATCCCAGTGCACCAGCCCCAAGGATCCTGTATCGAACCTGGACTGGCGATTCATTTCTTATATGATATTATACATGTTTCCATGCCATTCCCCAAATCATCCTACTTTCTCCCTCTTCCACGGAGTCCAAAAGACTGTTTTATACATCTGTGTCTCTTTTGCTGTCTTGCATACAGGGTTATTGTTACCATCTTTCTAAATTCCATATACATGCATTAGTATACTGTATTGGTGTTTTTCTTTCTGGCTTACTTCACTCTGTATAATAGGCTCTGGTTTCATCCACCTCATTAGAACTGATTCAAATGTATTCTTTTTAATGGCTGAGTAATACTCCATTGTATATATGTACCACAGCTTTCTTATCCATTCATCTGCTGATGGACATCTAGGCTGCTTCCATGCCCTGGCTATTATAAACAATGCTCTGATGAACATTGGGGTACACGTGTCTTTTTCAATTCTGGTTTCCTTGGTGTGTATGTCCAGCAGTGGGATTGCTGGGTTATAAGGCAGTTCTATTTCCAGTTTTTTAAGGAATCGCCACACTGTTCTCCATAGTGGCTGTACTAGTTTGCATTCCCACCAACAGTGTAAGAGGGTTCCCTTTACTCCACACCCTCTCCAGCATTTATTGCTTGTAGACTTTTGGATCACAGTCATTCTGACTGGCAAATCTCAGCTTAAATGACATTTCCTTTGTGAAGGCTTTTAAAACAATCCTCCTCCTACCTGATATTCCTTATACCAATGTTTCTGAAATATTTCCATATCATAGCACTTGACATGCTGATTTGAAATTTTAAAAATATTCCTGAGTGCCTTTTTAGGGAAGCTTCATGCTGCTCTTCATAGTGTCTAACAAAAATAGAGGGACCATATAACCCAGAAATCCCATTTCTAGGCATTTATCCAGAGAAAGTCATAATTTGAAAGGATGAATGCACCCCAGTGTTCATTGCAGCACTATTTACAATAAGTCAAACCATGGAGAAGGCAGTGGCACCCCACTCCAGTACTCTTGCCTGGAAAATCCCATGGATGGAGGAGCCTGGTGGGCTGAAGTCCATGGGGTCACGAAGAGTCGGACACGACTGAGTGACTTCACTTTCACTTTCATGCATTGGAGAAGGAAATGGCAACCCACTCCAGTGTTCTTGCCTGGAGAATCCTAGGGATGGTGGAGCCTGGTGGGCTGCCGTCTATGGGGTCGCACAGAGTCGGACACAACTGAAGCGACTTAGCAGCAGCAGCAGCAGCAAGACATGGAAGCAACCAAAATGTTGATCAACAAAGGAATGTCTAAAAAAGATGTACATATATATTACTCAGCTATTAAAAGGACTAGAATAGTGTCATTTGCAGTAATGTGGACGAACCCAGAGACTGTCATACAGAGCAAAGTAAATGAAAAGGTAAAGCAAATATCATATAATAGTGCTTATACATGTAATCTAGAAAAAAGGTACAGATGAATCTATTGACAAAACAGAAAGAGTCACAGATATAGAAAATAAACCTGGTTACTAAGATGGGAAAATGAAAGTGAAAGTGGCTCAGTCATGTCCAACTCTTTGCAACACCATGGACTATACAGTCCATGGAATTCTCCAAGCCAGAATACTGAAGTGGGTATCATTTCCCTTCTCCAGGGGATCTTCCCAACCCAGGGATCAAACCCATATCTCCTGCATTGCAGGTGAATGACTTACTGGAAGCCCATGACTACTGGAGTGTGTGCCTATCCTTTCTCCAGAGGATCTTCCTGACCCAAAAATCAAACCAGGGTTTCCTGCATTACAGGCAGATTCTTTACCAACTGACACTAAAGAATGTTCAAACTACTAAATAATTCCACTTATTTCATGTTCTAATCTGGTTATGCTTCAAGCTAGGCTTGAAAAGTATGTGAACTGACAATTTCCAGAGGTACAAGCTGGGTTAAAAAAGGCAGAAGAACTAGGGGTTGAATTCTCCAACATTAGTTGGATCATAGCAAAAGAATTCCAAAAATGCATCTACTTCTCCTTCATTGACTATGCTAAAGCTTTTGACTGTGTGGATCACAACAAACTGTGGGAAATTCTGAAAGAGATGGGAATACCAGATGACCTCACCTGTCTCCGAGAAACCTGAATAAGGGTCAAGAAGTAACAGGTAAAACCAGACATGGAACAACTGACTGGTTCAAAATTGGAAAAGGCAGTATATTGTCACCCTGTTTATTTAACTTATATGGAGTATATATTTCATGAAATGCCAGACTCGAAGACTCACAAGCTGGAAGACTGTTGAAATAAATACCAACAACCTCAGATATGCAGATGATACCACTCTAATGGCAAAAACCAAAGAGGAACTAAAGAGTCTCTTGAGGGTGAGAGAGGAGCATGAAAAAAAAGCTGGCTTACAACTCAACATAAAAAAAAAAAAAAAAAAAAAAAAAAAAAAAAAAAAAAAAAAA